>NC_136967.1:55664400-56111900 GCF_032717465.1 Coenobita brevimanus | reverse complement strand
ATGCTTGGTCCATGAATAGCTTCGTCCAAGTACCAAAATCCCCATTACCAAGCTTGCTATCAGTCCTCCCTGTAAAAGAAAGAACTTCAAAGTGAATTATTTAGAAAAGAAAAGTGAAACTTTCGTACATTTCAGACATCACAACCCTCAAGAGTTGACAAAAACCTTAAAAAATAACAAATAATAAAGATCCATCCATCCATCATCCAATCCTATGTTGCCCCATGAGCAGCATAGGAGTCTGGGGCTAGGCAAGTTGGTCCTGACATTTAAGTTGAAAGTGAATAATTAAAAAAAAATAATAATAATAATAATAACAATAATAATAATAATAATAATAATAAAAATACAGTTGAAATATGAAATTAATATATTGAGATCAAGAACCACATAAAGAGACTAGTGAAGAAGAAAGAGAATGAGGTAACTGATGATCTAGGAAGAAAAATGAGTGCAAATTACAGTAAAATCTCGATTTAACGAACTTCCATAGCCCAGAATTCGCTTTTATCGGAATTGAGGAGCTACTGGACTAAATTCCTATACAGTACAGTAAAACCTCACTAGCATGGACTAATTGGGGCCCAAGCCATTTCGAAAAAAGCGAAGCACCAATGAAAGCGACATATGGACTTCCCCCTGCTATGATATTTTATCATCCATCATCCAATCCTACATTGCCCCATGAGGAACGTAGGAGCCCAGGGCTAGGCAGTTGGTCTCGACATTTAAGACGAGAGTGACCAGCCTCACTCATCCCTGAGTGGCATAACATGAGTAATCAACCCCAACCACCCCTTGGATATAAACCTTCACCAGCTCAATCCGAATGGAGCGCAATAATTACCCACTAAACCACCAGGTGCCAAAATTTGGTTATATGGTTACCACCCAGCATAGTAAATGGTTTCCTGGTGCACAGGAAACCATTTGGCTTGTCACTCAGTGTAGAGTCACCCACAGGCTGAAGAAAGTTTATGGCCACAATCCTGCTTCACCCCCACAAGTTCCTTCTAACTCATGGCATTATCCCATCTGCCTTTTAACTTTTCTCAAATGCAATATAAATAATTTTATTGCATAACATAATATAATTTTAGAACGGCTTAGACTCGATAAAGGCCATATGTAACACACACAGGAAGATATTTTCATACATGAAAAGTGTCATGGCCACCATCCTGGTTCACCCCCACCAGTTCCTTCTAACTTGTGGCAGTATCCCATTTGCCTCTTAACTTTTCTCAAATGCCATCATCCATCATCCAATCCTACGTTGCCCCATGAGGAGCATGGGAGCCCAGGGCTAGGCAGTTGGTCCTGACATTTAAGATGAGAGTGACCAACCTCACTCATCCCTGAGTGGCATTACGTGAGCAATAAACCCCAACCACCCCTTGGATATAAACCGTCACTGGCTCAATCCGATTGGAGCACAATAATTACCCACTAAACCACCGGGCGCCAAAATTTAGTTATATGGTTACCACTCAGCGTACTAAATGGTATCCTGGTGTACAGGAAACCATTTGGCTTGTCACTCTGTGTAGAGTCACCCACAGGCAGCAGGAAGAGGAAAGAATGAAGGAAAGACAGAAGAGGGAGTGTCAATATAAATAATTTACTGCATAACACAGTAAAATTTAAGCAAGGCTTGGACATAATAAAACTCATAATCGTTCGTTCGTTTCGTTTTTAAAGGCTCCACCATGCTTGCATGTGTCGGCCTTGGTCACCTAATGGCGGCTCTCCACGCTGCACGATCCATTGCAGCCTCCCTGTTCAGTCCCTTAACCCTAAGGTCACACTTAATGACCTCGTCCCATGTTTTTCTCGGTCTACCCCTCATAACCCCACCCCCAATATTAACACTTCTCATCTTCCTCACCCAATTATCATCCCCCATCCTCTCCACATGTCCAAACCACCTCAATCTACCTCTCCTCATCACAACACCAATACACTCGTCCCATCCTACCTCTCAACTCTTCCATTGTAAACCCAGCCCCTCCAGGCCTTGGATGCAGGGACGCACTGCACATCCACCTAATCATTGTCATTTCTGTACATCTGAGCTGGCGAATATCTTCCTCCTTCACTGCCCAGGTCTCACTGCCATACAGCATTACACTCCTAACACATGCTGCATACAAAGACCCCTTAGCACGTAGGGAGAGCCCTCTCAATGTCAGGAGAGGCAAGAGCTCCCTGAACTTCTTCAAACCACTTCTCACCCTAGCCACAGAGCTAGCTCCAGCCCCACCTCCAGCACACAACATGTCTCCCAAATAACAAAACTCTTCCACACACTCAAGAGATTCACCAGCAAGTTCAATCCTTTCACGTCTGACAATCTCCACCTGCTCACCCCGGCACGCCGTACACATAAAATCAGCATTATCTCGCAGTCTACCTCTGATACCACTACATCTCTTATGCACCCATTTATCACACACACCGCACAAGATGGAATTACTTCCCACGCCCTTGTGGCAAACTGCACATGGCCACTCTCCTTCGTCTTTGACAGTACCGCCACCAACCCTAGATATCATCACTTTTGTTTTATCTGCATTTACCCTTAAACCCTTTTGCCCCATACCATCTCTCCACTTCCCAAACCTTTCCTCCGCCTCCCTTTCAATCTCTGCAATCAACACCAAATCATCAGCATACAACAACTCCCACAGGAGTCAGTTTCTAAAGTCACGTGAAAGGGCTTCAAGTACCATGATAAACAACATGGGACTCAAGACTGACCCCTGATGCACACCAACATTCACGGAAAGCTCATCATTCAAATCTCCATTCACTCTCACCTGGGTGTGAGCACCCACATACATGGCCATAACCACCCTAACCAGCCACTCCTCCAAGCCAAGCTTTCTCATTGCCCACTTCACCATCTCTCTAGGGACTCTGTCAAAGGCCTTTTCCAAATCAACAAAAACAAAATAAAGATCCCTTTTCCTACCAATATATTTTTCCTGAAGCTGTTGAACAATGAATATGGCATCAGTGGTCCCCCTACCTGACATAAACCCAAACTGCATCTCATCAATATTCACTCTTTCTCTAATCATACCTTCTAAAACTCTCTCCATTTCCTTCATTATCTGATCTAAAAGCTTTATACCTCTATAATTTCCTCTTTCCAGGGCATCACCCTTCCCTTTATACACATTTACAATTACACTCTTCAGCCAATCATCTGGGACAACACACTCATAAATAAGTAATAAAAGAAAAAATATTTTCTCACATAACCACTCTGGCTCACTTGGTTCACCCACTCAACCCCCACCTTGCCGACTGTCATCAACATTCAGCAACTGGTGAAAGATCCTTCAGAGCAAATCCTTCAAAATCACAAATCACAACCCATTATCTTCACGATCATCATCAAGGAACAGTGAATCATCCTCCAGATTGTCTTCACTGACAAAAGCTGAATCGTGGACAGGAATTGAAAGTGTAGCTTGTACCTTGCGTGCCGAGTGGTGAACTTAAATTTAAGCACTTTTCAAATAATGTACTGTACACTTTATACATCTTATTTTTTACGATCTTACAAACTAAAGATGTTCACTTTGTATATTTCACTTATCACTCGTCACCCTCAAGCAGTTTATCAGGGACTTCCGGGGAAATGATGTGGGGGGAGGGGGGAAATGGTGTGGGTTGACTGAGACAGAGCACGAGGGGACAATACTGACACCAGCCCGCCACCAACTGATGCACGGACACACAAACCGCTCGCCGTGTGATTCATGTTTGGTGTCTTGAATATATATTAATATTAATGCAGACCTCTCTTCTAATTTTTTTAGCATTTAGAAAGTACTTTATTGGTACAATTTAATTTTAAACACTTTTCAAAAACTGCACTCTACACTTCAGGCACCTTATCATTTACGATCTTACAAACTAAAGATGTTCACTTTGTATACTGTATGACACCTCGGTGTCTAATTATTCCATCACAACAAAGCTCACTCTTACACAAATTTTTGCTATATCAATATCCTTTTACACAGCCATTTGAGAATCCTGTATACAAGATACTGTATTTACACCATCTACCCTTCATATTATCATATTCCAACCTATAGTCCATCATCCTTAAGAATATCATCATCATCTAATCCTGTGCTGCCCCAAGAGAAGCATAAGAGCCTGGGGCTAAGCAAGTTGGTCCTGACATTTAAGATGAAAGCAACCAGCATCACTCATCCCTGGGTGGTATTACATGAGCAATAAACCCCAAACAGCCCTTAGATATAAACTGACACAGGCTCAATCTGGTTGGAGCACCTTAATTACCCACTAAACTACCAGGTACCATAATTTGGTTATAGGGTTACCACCTAGCATAATAAATGGTTTCTGGTGTACAAGAAACCATTTTATCTGTCACTCAGTGTAAAGTCACCAGCAGACAGAAGGAAGAGGAAAGAAAGAAGGAGAGACATAAGAGGAAAGAAGGAAGAGAGTAAAGGGAAGCCACCTAAGAGCGGCACTACATCGAGTGAGTGGATGGTGAGCACCCCCACCTACTCATTCATATTAAATGAACAGATAAGACCTCAAGAACCCTTGGAGAAGGTTACCATGACTTTTGAGGCACCGTAACTGAACACAAGTACTGTATTCCTCTAGCACTAATGAAAAGCCTATATGTGGTGGCACTGTGTGCCCTGGGTGGAGCAATGCAGTTGCAGTGTCCACCCAGGAGCCAAACCTTCTCAAATTTCCCTGCATCTCACTGTGGGCAGAACCTGGTTTGACCCTGGTGAGCCATTCTCCCACATGGGGTGCAGGCTCTCTACACAGTGCATGTACTGTACTCTACCCACTGGACAATCCCATAAAAGCTACTGCTTACCTGTGGTCAAAGTCTGCTCAGTCAGACAGACTGTGGTTGGTAATAAAAATAATAACAACAACTATACTCCTCCTCAGCCCTCAGTCTTGAAAGGTTCCTCTTGCCATCATGTAAAATACCTGAATGGTGTAATAAGTGGCTCGTGAGCTCAATTCCTCAGTGTTACGAAGAAGAATGATACCTGTAGTTTAAAAATATATATCTCATGATAAGCAATGAAACACAACCAGATACAGGTAATTATACTTACACTACGGAAGATAATATGGAGAGGCATAGAGATCTTAAACCCAAATGCCATGTTGTTGGTGACATTTACAAGGAAGAACATCACCACCAAGATCAGGTATTCTCTGGGGAGAGATGATGGAATATTTTTAGATGCATAATGTGATGCTGGATACAAGGAAGAGAAATTTAACATACAAAGTGGAAAAGATAATACAAAAAGGCTACAATATACCGTACTTGCATGAAAGGGGGATGGGGTTTCATTGAGTCTATTCTTAACAAAAACATTTTAAATCATGTTTCCTATCACAACCTTCTTTCTGATCATGAGTATGGGTTCTGCCAGAGAAGCTCCACTGGTGATCTCACCAACCTTTCAGACTCTTGGTCATCCTTCTTTAAGGACTTTGGCAAAAGCTTTGTCATTGCACTTGATATCTAAAAGGCTTTCAATCGAGTCTGAAATAAATCTTTAACTTCCAAACTACCCTCTTACGGTTTCAATCCTTCTATCTGTACCTTCACCTCTAGCTTCCTTTCTGGTCATTCCATAGCTGCTGTTGTAGACAGCCACTGTTCTTCTCCTTGAGCTATAAATAGTGGTGTTCCCCAGGGCTCTATCCCATCACCAACTCCCTTCCTTTTATTCATCAAAGACCATCAGTGAGGCTTTTCCATTATATGCTACCTGTTTCCTAATCACTGTACCTTAAGGGTTCTTCGTTGATTCCATCCCTTCAGCTGACTGCTATACATCTAATTCTATTCCCTCCAGCTGATCTGGCTACCTGTATTACTTAATTCCACTCCCTCCAGCTGATTTAGCTATCCATACACTGGGGGTGGTGGTGGCTGAATCGGCAGAGAGGTGGCCTGCAGTCTTAATGGACCTAGGTTCGAATCCCCAGTGGGGTAGGGAACAGTTTAAGGATTTGAATTTCATAAAAGCAGACTTCACTGACCTACCTGAGAACCTGCCAACATGTCAAAATAATACCCTTGTTAATATCAATACACTAGTCCTCTATGAGACAGCCCTAGGATATACCACATTTTGCGGCTTCTATGATGCAATTTTTTTCTAAAATTTGTCTTGATATATCCCCATGCATCCTCAAGGCAAGAGATGATGAATTAGGCAGGGGTTAGCTTGACTCAATTTAGACGAAACACTTATACAAACAATCATGTCACTGCTTGACAATCATAGGTATTTTCGTAACTATAAACACTGCTGATTTAGTGTAATATAATACCAAGCACTTGAGTGTGTATGCAGCAGATTTTGGAAACACGCATGACAAGCACACTAGGCATTCATTTGTTTATGACTGGCCTTGTGGTATAGTATTCAATATGAACAGTGGATATTATTGTCAAAGTGCTGACATATTAAGGTATGTGACACGTGACAGGATCACAGGGTCTAAGGGAACAGGCTGTTAAGTCTTAAACACACACACACACACACACACACACACACACACACACACACACACACACACACACACACAGTGAGATGAGCATCTCCACTACCCACTCCTTTCTATCCCCATCAGGAACAGAAGGGCTCAGGACTAAGCTACTCAGTCCCAACATTCAAGGCATAAAGGACCAACCTCACTTACTTCTCAGAGGCTACATACTTGTAATGTAACCAATAAATTCCAACCATTCATCATATGTAAATCCTTCTGTGCCTCACCAGGTCAGAGTGCCTTAATCCACTAGAACACCAGGCATCATCTAGTTATATGGCTGCCAAACAATATAGCAAATAACTTCCTGAGTTACAAGAAACCATTTGACTTGTCACTCAATGGAGTCACTGGAAGGTGGTACTACATGAAGTGCATGGATGACTGGAAGCTCCACATACTAGAAAGATTATTATATCAACCTATGTTATACCAAGACATACTGAACACTTACTTGATTGGAATGATATTCTTTTTCCTCCCAAAGTCTGCCGTTGTCACAAAGCCCTGGACTGCTATGAAGAGAAACTGGGCAAAAGTAAGCAGATTCCCACAGGCAGGCTCATCCCTGAAACAATACTGTAGTCAATATCACGTTATATGAATTTGCAGTGTATCATTTATTAATGCGGACACCATATGATAACTTTAACTTCTTACAAGATTAGGTGGATGTGTAGTGAGTCCCCGCATGCAAGGTCTGGGGGGGCTGGGTTTACGATGGAAGAGTTGAGAGGTAGGATGGGACTGGAGTGTATTGGTGTTGTGATGAGGAGAGGTAGATTGAGATGGTTTGGACATGTGGAGTGGATGGGGGATGATAATTGGGTGAGGAAGGTGAGAAGTGTTAATATTGGGGGTGGGGTTATGATGGGCAGACGGAGAAAGACATGGGACGAGGTCATTAAGTATGACCTCAAGGTTAAGGGACTGAACAGGGAGGCTAAAACGGATCATGCAGCATGGAAAGCAGCCATTAGGTGACCGAGGCCGACGCATGCAAGCATGTTGGAGCCTATAAAAAACGAAACGAAATGAAGACATGGTGGTTCAGTGGAGAAACATGTTTCCCAATTTATATGCACATTGAGTTATGGAGCTTGAACCCAAGCTGTGGCGGGCATTTTAAGTGAGTGCTGGTATTACAGTACAGTCTTTTTCACCTTTGCATACATTCACACACACTCAGTTCCTAACCCATCAGCTGCACATAGCACTCAGGAATTGCCATTCAGTAGGCTACATCATACATTCCAGAAGAGTCATGTGAAATAACGTGAACTTTTTGGTCATTTTTCGCACCTACTGCATGCTTATGCTTGATGAGTGCGTCACGAATTGTCAGTGTGGTGTGTAAACTTTATCTAAAATGTTATGATCTTTGGTTTGGTATACGTGGATCAAAACGCATGATAAAAAAAACAATCTTTTAAATCAGTTTTCCCGCACCAAGGACACAGGAAATGTTTAAGGCCGCCGCAGCCTAGGGGTTAATGATGACATATTGACTCTGTCACATACAACCACAGCCATCACAACATCACCACATGCACTGCTATGAATGCACACACCCCTTACTAATCTGAAATTGGCCAGTATGGGGAAGAGCTGATTTAGCCTTCACTCCTCAAAGGAAAATTCTGGTCTCGCAATGGACTTCACATAGACACATAGAGATAAAAAAATTATTGTAACAGTATTTCATTTTTATTCTGCTTTCATTCAATGCATACACCCAAGAGTGGAGAGGTTATCCTCTGTGACCACCACTGGCATTTTGTGGAAGGTTCACCTCAGGCCTCAAAACAGAGGCTGGGGTATTTATTTATTTATTTATCTGCTAAAAAATAAATAAATACATGAAAAAATATAAATAAACTCACAAAGTTGTTAAAAATACTTCTGTAATCTTAAGTTTCCATTGTACAAGTTGTTCCCAACAAGTGGTGACATCCCTGCTTAAGGACCATTTTTGTACATACATAAACCATATTTCTGAAAAACCTTTTTTATAGCTAGTGCCCCCCCCCCTCTACCCTTTAATATCCCCACATTCAGGCTGGCGTCTGAAGTTCGGGAGTTCCCCTTGGTGATTTTAGTCCATTATGTTTATGTAATTTGAACTTTCAATTCACCATATTTGGGAAGTGCTGGTGCTATCAGGGATCCACCACTCAGTCCCAGTCATCCACTGCTGCAATCAAGACTAATCAGCAGTGTTAGGTCGTGTCCAATGGTCACTGGTTCATCATCATCTGCATGGAATGGCTTGTGGAACTACCGGTACACATAACTCACGCTCACATCACACATACCAAAAAGTATTTAATGATGCATTGCATTATTACAGCTAGGCCATAAGATGTCAGTTTCCAGGTAACATACAAAGCAAACATTCATATCACAGCCAAGTGGTTTACCATATAACTGAAGCTGTGGAGAGGCCTGCTTGACCATGAAGAAAAAGTAAATACAGTACATATTAAAATCAAATCATGCTTACTATATAACAGTAATCTTGTTCAGAACTTAGTTAACAAAAAACAATAAGAAAACTCACACAATACTTACTGAACTAACAGCTCAAGGAAGACAACATTGCTGCAGCACCCGACAAAAACCAGGAAAATAGGTATAGCAGCTCCCATGGTGATGACGGTGATGGAACGGTAAACTGCGGATGATATGTGGATCTATCGGTGGCTGCTTACTCTTTCTAATAAGAATCCAGCAGCTGCAGGTGGCAGGAGAGAGAAAAAAAAAAAAAAAAAAAAAAGACAAGATGAAATACATTTCTGTACATCTAAAATACAAATTATGTTGAAAAAGGTGATTACCTGAGTCTGGTGCAAAATAATAATAATAATAATAATTTAAACAGCTCCAGGTACTGTAATCTATTACAGCTAAAGTTAATAACACTATTTCGGCAGGGCTAGTGCTGGGCTGGGAAAAGGCTGGATTACAACAAAAAGTTCTGCCACCTAAATCAGATGCTGGTTCCATGTTCCAACAAGGTCTTGTCTCTCATTTTCACCCAATCAGCTCTCAAGCACATCCACTACAATTCCAACTTTTAAATAAATCAGGCAGTCATAACAATCATAAGGAGCCTGAATGTTGGTGACACTGTGTACCCTGGGGGTGCAAAGCAGTTGCAGCATCCACTTGGGATCTCCTCATATTTTCCTGTAGCCTATGTCTTTGAAATAATGAAGTACAGTAATGGAGAGAACTGGAAAAAAAAAAAAAAAATCCACCAAAACAAAACATTACACTATGGTACCTATACTCTGCTGATGTGCATGTTGGTGTTAGTGTAATTAACACTGAATCCAATTTACTGTACTGTATATGGATGTGAGCAAGGTAATTTGCATGTGAAGCAGTGTATCTGCGTCTACTTCAGTACGGTAGCTATGTAGAAAGCCACAGCATTATAAAACTGACACATTCTGGAGGGAAAAGACTTCTAACTCAATTCAACTGCACAATGATGATGGATAACTATAGTGCTGGTTTGCTACTGTACCAGTATTCAATACTGCAATATCTATCTATCTATTGCCAGACACCATAATCCCGTAAGGGGTGGCCATTTGACTTTGAGTTATTTGTTTTACAGGGAGGGGCACTAACCCTCCACCAACCCACTTGTTGACACATAGGGAGCACGTATGGTTTGGTTATATGGCTACCACCCAGCGTTGTAAATGGTTTCTTGGCTTACAGGAAACCATTTGGCTTGTCACTCAATGTGAAGCCACCAGGAAAGGAAAGAAAAGCAATAAGAAGTGACAGGAAAGATGGGAGAAATAGGAAGAGAGGAGGGCAGGCACAGAAAAAGAATGATAAAGGCTAAGGAAGAAGTCAGCAGCACTACATCAAGTGAGTAGATGATGGCTGCCACCACCTACCACTAATAATGAAAGAAAAATAACACTGTTTATTTACAAATGACTGACGTAAGCCATGACCAATTACAGCATGTTACTGCATATTTGTAAAAATGTTGCAGTCATCTTCCTAGTCATCCTCACAAAAAGTGACCATAAATTTTACCAGTAAAAACATAGCACTCAGTGGTGTTTGCTGCAATAATTTTCCAGTGGGATATCAGTATATGAGAGAGAGGGGTGTGAGTTGGGAGTAGGGCAGTGAAATGTTGGGGGACAGGCCGACGTGGAGGCGATTTGTTTGTGGCCACCCTGAACGGGATTAAGGCGTCTGCTGATATACCAACACAGTAGGCAGCAAACCCATTGACCGCAAAACCCCTGGACCAATACAGTCACATTAGGTTAGTGTATATTAATTTAAGTTAGGCTTAGTCAGAGGGGTTGCCATTAATCTTTTTTATTCAGCAATTTTTATGTTTTGATGGAAATTACAATTTTTTTCCCCCATGACACCAAAGCTCTGATTCCCAAAGGCTTTTCCCATTATCAGTGGATAGAAAGGAGAGGTCATGACTCAAAAACTGATAATTTCCAATGAAAACTGGGGACAAAATCAAACAAATTACATTAAAATAAAATCCACTATAGCCAGCCTGAGTAAAAATATACCATGCTTTCGTTAATTCATGCTCATTTCAGGAAAAATCGCCATTTAGAGGGAAATGTCATCTCATTTTTCTTAAAGAATATTCCAAAGGCCCTGAGGGTCACATTTATGCTACTTTATAGAAACAACCGGTACTGAACATCAAATTACGTCACACCAGAGATTTTCTTGTTAAAGTCATGGAAATATTTACACAGTTTTACTACAGTTGTAAAAGTGTTTTTGCTGACCAATTTAAAACTAACATACCACGACCCTTACCCCTTCTCCTTATCTTTCACTACGGTCGAGTGCTGCTCGGCTAAGCATACTGCCGTAGGCTACGTATTCTCAGACTCATCTTCAGTCATCATGTATTTCAAGGTCAGATAATGGCGTGGTTATCTTTAACTGGTACTTAAGGTTTTATAAAATCACGTAAAACTTATAAGCAATTCCAAGTTAAATAATTTCTCGCTGCTCTACAGTATGCAAAAATCCAGCTGTTTGACCCGTCATCCAGACGTACAATGCTTCACCACACTCCCACATTCTCATCCGTGTTTATGCTCACATATGAAATGGACCATCATGCAAGGTGGGTATATCGTTAAGTTAACATTGTCCGATCAAATGTATTAAGATATGAACAGGAAGATCACTTAGCTTCACTGGGCCACATTCTGGGCAAACTGTTCCTTATTACCATCAGTAATGAGTGACAACAAATGAAACGCCTAGTAAAGCCAATGAAAGGTATTATTATATCTGTTCCGTCCCACATTCGGACAATGTGACATTGTCCCATTCCTATTTCGCTGTACTGATAACAGTTTGGCACTCGGTTTAGCTTATATGCAATGAGCGACTATGAGCTTTCCGAAACAAAAAAACTGACACCACAGAACCATGTTCAGACATTACGTAACATCAAACTGATAACACATTACGTAACACAATAAGGTGGCGGATCATGCTATACACAGCATTACACAGCCTTCTACGCAAACCGTAAACATCTCTCTGTCTGCCTTGTGTTATCTATCGCTAGACCCCTTACGACTGCCCGGCAGGTACTGTTTAGCAATGTTTTATGCCGGCAGTAAAGGCATTTTGGAGGCGTTGTGGTGATGCCTGGTAATAAATGCTGACTGGAAAATCTACTCGTAGTCGAGAGACCAATCTACTGTCCTTCGCTCGGAGAAATTCAAAGAAGAAGAAGACTAGCGCAGTCTGCTGCTATTTAGTGACTGTATTAGCCGTGGTTAAACACAAAAAGAATATAAGATGGGTTCGGTAGCCAGAATATACTCTAAAGCACTGAAAAAGTATCCACTAACAATTCAAGCACTACAAGCTGGTAGGTGGATATTTTTTTTCCTCCTCGCCTTTATATATAAAAGGAAAATTAGAAACTATAAGACGGAAAGGAATAGGTAGGATGTAGAAAACGATCTACATTCAAAGTAGGCAGTTGTTGACCGCTGTGTTATCCATATTTACAGTAGTTAAGGCATCATGGTACACTTTTACTTTTAGTTCCTAATGGATTTGGACATTAAACAATGATTTTTTAATGTTTCATGACATGAATCAAGCCAAATTAACCATTATTTCTGTCAGAAATGACCAGTTTTTGAGATAGGCTGCCCTCCCCCATCAATAATGGGGCAATAATACCATATGTTATAGAAACTGGAACTGGGAGACTCTAAGGTGAAACCGGCTATTTACCGGCATATATAAATTATGTAATGTCTGGAAAAAGACTGTATGGTATATAATTATTTTGTGGTATTTAGGGAAGTGGCCAGGTCGCCTGCGGCAGTGTTTCCAAACAATGTCTCTGATTGGCTGCGTTGTTTACCAACCATTGCACCAACTGGACATGTCATTGTATCCCGTATCAGAGCAGTGGGAACTTTGTGATTTAACTAAACCTAACCAAACCAAACCTAATCCAACCTAACCTTGTGGTTGACAGCCAGCTTTCAAATTTAAAAATGCGGGTAATGGATGTTAAATATGGCCGGCTATTGGCAGACATCGGCAGAATATTTACGCATTCTAAATCCTCATTTACAGATGTCAGAGGAAAGTTAAAAAAAAATTCCAGTAGCTGTGGTAATCCAGGAATGATTTTAAGTAACTTGTGAAAGACTCATATTGATAGAAAACATGGAAGATCCATGACCATTTGAAAAAGAAATCAATGTTGTACTGTACAACATATTAGCAGCAATTTTTTTTCATATTGACATTGGTGGAGGGTTAGTGCCCCTCCCTATAAAACAAATAACTCAAAGTCAAATGGCCAACCCTTATTGCATTATGGCGTCTGCAATAGATAGATAGATGTTATAAATGCCAAAATGAACATACACGTGTGTATTCACCATTATAATAACTTGGACTGTTTCAGATAATTTTGCTTTATAATTACAGGCAATCCCCCAACTTTACGGACCCCTCTTTTACACCAATTTTCCCCCAGTAAAAATAATTTGCACCAACTTATTTTCCCTATACCCATTAAATACTCATTTGTTATAAAAGGTTTTATACAGTACTTTAGTATACAGTATATTTGTGATATTTTATGGTGTTTCCTGGTCCCAGATTTTTTTTTTTTTTTTTTTTTTTTTTTTTTTTTTTTTTTGTGCATACTGCTGCAGTGTCAGTGGCAGTCAGCAACAACAAAATTAGCCTTAATTCTTATACCCATTTTCAGGTTATTTTTTCATTGAAGTAAAATGTATACTGTACAGTAAAGTAGTACAGTACTGTATATATTTGTGCTCTTTGGGCTTACAGGGGTTACAGGCTACCATAGGGGCATTTTGGAGGGCAGTGTCAAAATTACGAGGAAATTCCAAATTCATGGTGACAAGAATCTGTGTCCCCTAACCCCCGTGAAATGGGGGGTTGCTTATATATATATATATATATATATATATAATATATGTGGTAGGTGGGGGCGCTCACCATCCACTCACTCGATGTAATGCTGCTTTCAGGTGTCTGCCCTTTCCTCTCCTCCATCCATCTTTCCTTTCATGCATTTCTGTTTTTCTTTCCTTCATTCTTTCCTCGTCCTTTTGCCTCCAGGTGACTTTACACTCCCTCTTCTGTCTTTTTTTCCTTCATTCATTTCTCTTCCATCTGCCTGTGGGTGACTCGACATTGAGTGAGAAGCCAAATGGTTTCCTGTACATTAGAATACCATTTTCTATGCTGGGTGTTAACCATATAACCAAATTTTGGCGCCTGGTGGTTTAGTGAAAAATTACAGTGCTCCAGTCGGATTGAGTCGGTGAAGGTTTATATCCAAGGGGTGGTTGGGGTTTATTGCTCATGTAATGCTACTCAGGGATGAGTGAGGCTGGTCACTCTCATCTTAAATGTCAGGACCAACTTGCCTAGCCCCGGGCTCCTACGCTCCTCATGAGGCAACGTAGGATTGGATGATGGATTTTATTTATTTATTTATTTTTTATTTATTTATTTATTTTTTTTTAGTCAGTTCTGCCTCAGAGTCTCCCAGTTTCTCTGTAACATATGACCAATAATGGGGGACCTGGTGGATAATTGGGGTTGGGAGAAATTGGTGATGCCCAGTGGAAATAAAATAGGATATCACATGCATTACATCTAAACCATGGAAATGTATGCATGCCTTCTGACCCTCCCAAGGTTTTTAACCACCTAACCACACTTACAGTAATGTATCTGTGGGATGCAGACACATAAAAGGGACATAGCCCCCTCAGAACCCCCATGGGGTTTATTAATCACCTAACCTCACTTAACCGGACCTGACCTGCTTAAAGTGTCTGTCTATCAAAGGCCAGATGCCTTAATCCTGTACAGGGTGGCCACAAATAAATCACATCCATGGTGTTCTGTCCTCTGTCATTTGGCTACCCTCCCACCAATGCACACCCCCTCACATGGCTCTCCACTCCATCCCTCCATCTCATTTTTGGTCTCCCTATCCACCTCATTCACGTACAGTACACTCTTCTGTTTAGTCTTTTATTCCCTGTCCTCTCCATATAGCCAGACCATTTCAGAGTGCTTCTCGTAATGTTTTCAGTCGCCTCCACATCAAAGCCACAATGCTTCTTCACTTCCTCATCTGTCTGCCTGCCTGTCCATGTAACCCCATGTGCTCCTCTCAGATAACTCGTTTCCATAGCTTTCCCCTTTGTGTGTTCTTCTAACGAAGTCCAGTTCCCCCCTCCAGGTTACTAATCACATAACCTCACTAAACCAACTCAAAACTAACTGTAGGAACTCTGCTCCCCAGCCTCCTCCAGATTATTATAAACAACTTTGCATACCAAAAGCAGTAAAAACTTACCTTAGTCATCAGTAGCTACACTGCCATTAGTGACTGATTTCTTTGTAAGTACTACAAAGGAAAATGAAAAATGATGCAGTCAGAGATAAAGTGGGAGACATTGTACCGTGGGGCACCAACTTTCTCTACAGCAGGATTCGCGGAATCCACTTTCGCGGCATGCACCAAATATTCCCTAACTTCCACTTTCGCTTGAAAAAAATCGATTTTCGCGCACAAATTTTGGGTTTGGGACAATATTTTGAACTTTGAATTTCCTGCACCGCCCGCCCGCAACCCACCGCCATCTTAAATGACGTCATGTCAACACTCTGTCCACCCATTCCCGCCATTGTGTACGAGCGTGCTAGCTCCATTGTGTTGGATTCTCACGGTTCAATGGCCTCTACTATACAGTACTTGGTAGTGTGGGGAAAGGGCCTGGTGGTGTGGGGGGAGAGCCTGGTGGTGTGGGGGGAGGGCCGGGAGGCAGTGGTGGTGATAAAAAGTGGCCGGGACATTCAAAGTCGGGAGGAAAGGCCAAGGCTAAAAGAGAGTATCGTGTTGGAGTGAAGAAACGGCAGTATGATAATGAAATGAAAAGGAAGATAGTTGAGCACATGGACAAGGGCGCAAAAAACAGTGAAATCTGCCGTATATTTAACATCCTAGAATCGACAGTAGCGAGGCAGCAAGAGGTGGCGCCAATACGTCTGGCGTGGCTAAATAAGCCCACCACGCGCCTCGGATACTTACCCCCAACATCCATTAAACGATGGAGTCCGGTGCTGCCTGTTGTACCGAGCAGACGTGCTTCTCTCCTAGGTGCCCGGAGGACAACACTCACGGCAAGAAACAGGTGATAGAGTTGAGTGTGTAGCTCTTCCTCGGCAGCTAGTGCTTCCTCTTGCTGCGAGGTGGAGTATGATCCAGCCCATTTCTATGGATACTGTGGTGTCGGCCATGGATGTAGCGGAGGCAGACCCTTTCAGGCCACCGGGAAAGCGCCCCATAGGCGAGGCTGCCCCGGAGGAGGATAAGGCGACCTCTGGCAAGTCCCTTAGGGTGTCGTCACCACCCACAGCATCGCAGATTGTCCTGGGTGAGGATGCGGCTGCACGACAGAGTGCCGAAGGTGCCGGTGAGTCAGTGCCAACAGCAGCTGTTACCAGAGTGGTCCCTAGTAGGGGTGAGCCAACACCATCCACAGCTGTCAATATGGGTGTCCAGGATGCGGGTGAGTCTGGATTGGCCTGTTTTATTATTAGGTCTGTGCAGGGGTCCAGGATTTTTAACAATCCCCCGGCGGCTGTCTGACGCCATCAACTCATCCCCCTTTGCCAAGTATTGTGTAGAGGGTGGCACTAAACCACTGGGTGATGGGTCTTCCTCTCTTCATCTACGCCATTGTGATCTGACAAAGCTGACCAGCCCTATGGAGACCCTGACAACCTTCGGTGAGTGGGAGGTCACGTGCCGCAGGGCCCGGTCCTCTGATGATGCAGCAGCCCTCAGCTATGGGAAGATTGGGCCAATCTCCCTAGATGTTGACATAGAGGATTTGGTAGACGGCCTCCGGCCTTTGACAACGAGTCGTCTAGCTTATTAGAGGCCTCTAGGATCCCTGTACGTTTTCCTGCCCCAGATGCTCCTCGGTTTTCCCAGTGGGTGCGCCTTGTGTATCGGGGCCCTCTCCCCATCCAAGGTGCTGTATGGATACATCTACTACAATGTAGGTATGTATACTCCTGCTTTGTTGCGTTGCTATAACTGCCTTCAGTATGGACACACGCGGATCACTTGCCGCAACAAGACCAGGTGCTCGATGTGCAGTGGATACCACCCTTTCAGACCCAGTGAGGGGCAGCCCTGTGACCGCAGCCCCAGGTGCTACATGTGTGGTGGAGATCACAGGGTGGTGTCTAAGCTCTGCCCTGTATATCAGAAGGCCTTCAAGATCCATGAAGAACTCCGCCAGGGTGTGACGCCAGCCCAGGAGGTCAATAGACGGTTGCGTGCTCTCCAGCCCTTGGTCCGTCTCCCTTCAGCATTGCCCAAGTCGTCTCCCAAGGTGTCTCAGGTGAGGAAGGGTGTGAGTTTTGCAGACAGTGTTGTTGGCTGCAACCGCTTCGCTGTGCTGGAGGACTTGAGTGATGACTGTTCCCTCCAGGATGTATCGTCAGTGGAGGTGTCGACCAACCCTGCCTCCCCTGCTGCTGTTATAATCCATGAGGCCCGTCCTTCACGTCCGGGCCGCCTCCATCCCCGTGCCCCTCACCGCCCTCCACCTAGTGCTCCTTCTGGACCGAATGCGGTCCTTGCTGAGGGTGTCGGGGATGTTCCTGCCCTGCCTAGCTCTCCTGACCCACGTCTACGACAGTGTGATCGACCTACAGCCCCTTCAGTGCGTGCCCATCCAGTGCGAGTATCTGACCCCACCTCCAGCAATTGTTCACCCTCCTCGGACTGCCCTCCTCCCTCAGGACCTGGCCAAGGCTTTTTTGATCTTGTCTCTGAGGCCCTGCAACTTTATCGCCACGGACTACCATTCCTTGACATCTGCTCCCGCCTCTGGCCCAAGGTATTGTCCCTACTCTTGTCCTATTCATGCCAGGCCTGAAACATCTCAGCATTATGTTTTGGAATGCGAGATCCCTTGTTCGGAAGTCACAGGATTTTAAAGTACTCTTACATGATTCGAAGCCTTGTGTTGTGGGGGTATGTGAGACCTGGCTGCACCCTCACCTGCGGCTCCAACTGGGTTTTTTTTTGACATACAGGTGTGACCGTCCTCAGGGAAGGGGCGGGGGCCTGTTGTTGGCAGTGCGGGAGGACACCCAGAGTGTGCGTCTCGCCCTCACCTCGTATCCTGGGGGACGATTGGAGGTCCTGGCTGTCAGGGTGGCCCTCACGGATGGTTGGGCTTCAACCCTCCTTTGTTACAACCCCTGCCAGGATGTGTCCAGAGAGGAGCTCCTCCACTACTTTGACCAGTTGCCAGCCCCTGCCTTCATCATGGGGGATTTCAACGCCCATCACCACCACTGGGACCCCGCCTTGGCTGGAGCCCCCAATACCACAGGTTCCTCTCTATTCCAGGTGCTCCTTGAGTCTCACAGGTTTAGCCTTCTTACGCCTCCAGGTCTTCATACCCGGTTTGCTCCTCACAGTGGACAGGCATCTGTACTGGATCTCGGTTTGGGTGACGCAGTATTCCATCATCCGATGGTCCATGTGGGACCGTACATGGGCAGTGACCATCTTCCCGTCTTTTGTGACTACCCGACATTGTCTCCAAGAATATCACGAGCGAGTCGTCCCTCGCTGGCAGCTTCACGACGATAGATGGACGGCCTTCCAGGAGGCAGTGTCTGCTAGCTTCCCTGGTCGTTGGGGCCTCTCGGCTGAGGATTTTTCACAGATGCTGGTGCAGGCTGGACATAGGGTGTTCGGTCAGTCAGCCCGCCGTAGTATAGGCCGATCGGGGGTGCCATGGTGGTCGGCTGCTTGTGCCTCGGCTGTGCAAGCCCGCCGCCAGGCCTGGCGAGCCTGGAGTCGTTACCCCACACGGGCCCTTGGGGATCGTTACCGACGCCTGGATGCAGTATGTAAGCGCACCATCAAGGTAGCCAAGCAGAAGGCATGGTCCTCTTTGTTCCAGCTCTCCTTCTCCACCACATGCTCCCGCACCTGGAGGTTTTTGAAGGCCATGAAGGGTGGCCCGACAACATATTCATATCCCTTGTGTCGTGATGGAGCGGATCTCCTGGATGACCTCTCCAAGGCCGAGCTCTTGGCGTCATTCTTTGCGTCACAGCTGGGTGTTCCACCGACTTTACCTACAGCTCCCGAGTTTATTTCTGCCATCCACAGGGCGTCTCAACTCCCCCTGCCAGTGACCTCCATTGTCTGCTCACGGCCATTGAACTCCGGGGATGCCGTTGCTTCTCTACACCCGAGGAGGGCGGTTGGCCCTGACATGGTGGCTAATGACTTCCTCCTACATCTGCCGCCCAGCCTACACAGTCACTTGCTGTCAATTTACAACAACAGTTGGCAGACCGGCACATTCCCTGAGGTATGGAAGGAGTCAGTGCTGCTGCCTTTCCCAAAGCCAGGCAGGGACCCCACCATCACGTCGTCTTATCGGCCCATCGTTCTTCTGTCCTGTGTGGGGAAGCTGTTAGAGAAACTGGTGGCTCGTCGGTTCTCTTGGTGGCTGGAGTCCCGTGGCCTGCTCTCCAGGGTTCAGTGTGGTTTCCGGCCGGGCCAGGGAGCTTTGGATGTCCTATGTCAACTGGAACATATGGTACATGATACCCTATAGACAGCGGCTCTACATGCTTGCCCTCTTTATAGATCTGAAGGGGGCCTTCGATTCAGCCCCACACGATGGCATTCTGTACCGCCTGTCGTGCCTGGGAGTCTTGGGCCCACCCCTGGCTTGGATGTCGAATTACCTTGCTGGTCGCAGCTTTGTGGTGTCAGTGGGTGGGG
Organism: Coenobita brevimanus; assembly: GCF_032717465.1. Lineage (NCBI taxonomy): Eukaryota > Metazoa > Arthropoda > Malacostraca > Decapoda > Coenobitidae > Coenobita > Coenobita brevimanus. The sequence continues at coordinate 56,091,922 of NC_136967.1, read as the reverse complement.
CCTTGTCAGATCCCCATCCTGTTCATCGGGGGGTTCCGCAAGGGTCTGTGCTCAGCCCACTCTTATTCAATGTGTTGCTGTCCAGCCTGCCTCAGATACGTAATGCTACTCTCCTGGTGTGCAGATGACATCACCATCGTGTCCCAGAGCCCTTCCTTTGTGGAGGCGCAGCAGTTTCTGCAGTCAGCGGCATCCACTTTTTGGCTTGGGCCCGGAACTGGGGCCTTACCATCAATGCTGACAAGAGCGCAGTGATGCCCTTCACTCTACGCCTCGTTTGCCATCATCTCCAGCAATTTCTCTGGACTCAACCTCAGTCCCTGTTGTTCGGGAGCATGTGCTGCTTGGTCTCCGGTTGGATGGGCCCATCCTCACTTGGCGCAGTCACATAGAATACTTACGGTCATCTTGTGCAAAACGACTTGACATCATGAAGAGTATTGCTGGATCCCGCTGGGGGCAAGCAGGGACCTTTTGTTGGCGTACTATCGATCAGCCATCTTGGGGAAGATCAACTATGGCTGTTCGGTATATGGCTCAGCATCTCCTACACAACTACAACGGCTGGACACTATTCAGACGACCGCTTCTCCGGATTGCGCTGGGTGCTTTCTGCTCCTCACCCACATTGTCTCTGCAGGCTGAGGCAGGTGTTCCCCTCCATCATACCAGGATGAAGTTGACTTGTCGCCGCTACTTTACTATCCAGCGCTTGCCCGATGACCACCCACTCCCGGAGCTCTTTACGACAGCAGGGGTCTCGACATCTCATCCATTGTGGCCCATCAGGTCTCGACGGCCCTCTTGGTGCGTGCTCTCCACGCTACCACACTCTGGGACTTCCTCCACCAGCTCGCCACCCTGTCCGATCAGTATCTCCTGTGCCCCCGTGAGGGACCTGTCCTCACCTGTGTCCGTAGACCTCCCAGAGCCCTTTTGTAAATCACAGGATGGCCACCTGGCCCCTCGCATTTTCCTGCAGATGGCTGGCTCCACCTATCTAGGGTTCATGGCTATCTTTACCGACGGCCTCCCGCCTTCCTCCACCCCTGCAGCAACTGCAGCTGCCATCTTCGTAGAGGACTACTCCATCTGCCAGACATGGCGCTTAGGGATGCCCATGATGTAGTCACTGCTGAACTCTTCGCAGACTTGAGCGCCCTGCGTTTTTTGATGTCTCATTCCTCTCCTCGGCCGGTGGTCATCTACACTGACTGCAGAGCGGCCCTTCATCTCATCGCTTCTCCTAAACCCTGCTCCATACGTCATCTGGTTTATGAAATCCAGGATGACCTTGCTCAACTGCTGCAGGGAGGCTGGAAGGTACGTCTGCAATGGATTCCCTCCCATGTGGGCATCAGGGGCAATGATGTGGTGGATGCAGCAGCTCGGATGGCCTTGACTTTTCCTGATGTGGAGCCCTACCCCTTGCCAGCCATTACTCACCGTCGCCTCTTAGCCACGAGGTGTAGTCAGGCATGGAATGCTGATCTCTACGCCTCCTCCTCCCCACAACAGCACTGGCTTATATCGTCCGACTCATCGGACCAACCTTGGGTACGCTCTGTCTCCCGGATCCTGGACGTCGCTATCACCCGCCTGCGTATTGGACATGTTGGACTGGCATCACATCTGCATCGGCTGCGACTGCACCCAGATCCCTACTGCCAGTGGTGTGTGAATCAAGAGGAAACTGTAGCCCACTTTCTGCTGCATTGCCCACGCTTCTACTCCATCCGCACCGCCCTGAGGGAGCGCCTTGCAACCCTCGGTATCCTGGACTTCACCCTCCCCATCCTTCTTGGTGGGGTGGGCCTAGATCGGCACCTACGCCACTCAGTTATACGCCATGTCTGTGTCTTCCTTCGCAGATCGGGGCAACTTCGCCGCCTATGATTAAAGAGTTCTGCTACACCTGAACCACCGTTAGGGCTACATCTGACTACACGTCGGGTCCAGCCCTTCAATCAACACCAAGACCAAGACCAAGACATCCATTAAACACCTCAACCTGGTCTGTGTGGTATGTTTCTCCTCATATAATGTGTACTGTACAGTTTTTATTGTTTGTATCTCACAATGCAATGTACAATAGTGATTTGATGTACTGTATTGCAAGTGAAAATGAAAATCTGATGTTACTTTAGGATAACCGGGAACCAATTAGCCTTTTTGCCATAAAGACAATGCCCCAATTTTCGCTAATTCCACTTTCGCGCATTATTTTTTGACCCAGTTAGGCGCGAAAATTGGTGCCCCACTGTACACTCAAACCTCAATTTAAGGGACTGAATGGGGAATCAGCTTGTTTCTTACTCAAAAATGTCCATTGTTTTACCACATATAAAGACAGTCGTATTATGAAATCCCATGATTGTTTCACTTATTTATATGATTATGAATATTATTTTCAGGTACTGTATAAAGACACATATTAATGTGTATAACTCTGACATTACGTATCATTTTCGAATGGTCCTGTCCATTTGGAGTCCCTTAAATCCGAAATCCCTTAAATTGAGGTTTGAGTGTACTGTAGTATACACTGAGACAGTGAATCAGAAATGGGTGTGTCTCATTATGCTAGCTGAAAGGGATTCTAACTAAGAGAGAGGTAAAGGAAACTGTTCAGAGGTATGTGAATGAAAATACAGAAGATGCTGGGTGATGAAGATCTTGGTGAATATTTCAGAATGTACAGTACATGTACTACCAATTCATGGATGGTAGAAGTACCACAGGTGACTAGCTTCTTAGTCACTATACTTCTTATGAGTAAAAATTCTCAACCCTGAAGAAAACTCTTGAAGTAGCCTCAAAGGAGTTTATGTCTCCTCAGGTACACTTGGGGAAAATTTCACACAGGACACCAGCTAAATTACAGCAGGAGCAGTGAACAGAAATGATCTAGTAACATTGCTGGAGACTGAGAGAGGGTTGAGAGTAACAGGGAGCTCAGTTTGGGGGTGAAGATAACTTAATGCTTGGGGATAACTTGACTGGTCAGTTTATTGTGTTAATTCAGTTTGTGTGTATTGCAAAGGCAGTGAAAATTATGATTGAAGAATACACTGTATCACCTAAGTCATGCTTTTGTCAGACAGAAATTGGACAACACTGAGTCTTGTGTGCACCAGTTGCCCATAGACTGCCAATGGGGTTACTAACTGGTATTATTTTGTAACCAAGTTGTGGCGAATTTGGTATTGAATTATCATAGTAAAGTACATGATTTAGTACTGTGATTAAATATGATACTGGTAATGAATATGTACCAGTGTTTCAATTGTTCATATTTTTCTTCATTTGAGCTACTGCAATACCTGTATATTTGTGGATTTATTAACAGTTACAGCAAATGATAACTTATCTCGATACCCGGTATATATTATGAGGCGTTACCCGTAGAAAGGGTCCAACACGCCACAAGTAAAGTTTGCCAGAAAATGCACTCAAAGTTCGGCAATATTCACATGAGTATAACTCAGCTAATTGATGGGCTAGTGCCTTCATTTTTTTTTTTAATTGAAGCTTGATATATCTACTTTTTGACTATGACAATGCTTTAGTGGTTATTAGTTTAGAAATTTTTGTTTATTATTATTAATGATAATAATGCAATCAGAAAACTAAATCCCGGTGTTTTTTTCTGCTATTACTGAACTATGAGTGCATTTTCTGGCACAATATTGGTTCAAGAATGGTGGTACATGTTAATATGCATATTAATGATAGTGTAAATAATAATAATAATAATAATAATAATAATCATGGTAATTATTATTGACAATGAAGATGCTAAAATGGAACCTTGAGTGCATTTTCTGGTACAATATTGGATGAAGAATGGTGGTACATGTTAATAACCATGCTAACACTGGTGTAAAACATAGTAATATTATTATTAGTAATAATAATGATAATAATGGTATTATTATCGAAGATGAAGATGCTGTTATGGAACCTTCAGTGCTGATGATGATGAAGCTGTATAATCCGTCTGTATGTTACTGTCAGTCCAGTCATTATTACTGTTTTTATGCTTTGACAGCCACTCTGTTTAATGAATAATAATAATAACTGTAATATAGTTAATAATAATAAAGATATTATTATTGAAGATGAAGATGATGATGATGAACTTTTATAACCCGCCTTACCCCCCTCTGGAAGTGACATAACCTTCCCACCACCTCCTACTCAACCCATCCCACCACACGTCTCGCTCACTTGACGGAATAGGCTAGTGTACCCTTCCTACATGCAGGCTGCCCGGGCTGATGGTGGTGGCGGTTGATACGGCTCATTCGTAGTTTTTTTTTCACCGGACTATAACCCTTACTTCCAGTATAGAAAATGGCTTTAAACCACTAACAGTGCATAAAGGAAGAGTTGTACTGTGGTTTTAAGCAATAAAACGGTTTTGAACGTAGGCGGCGCGTTGGACCCTTTCTACAGGTAACCCCTCATATACAGGTACTGACATTTAATTTGGTAAACTTAAATTACCAGTAGGTAATGAAGAAACTACCATAATTTAGTACTGTATTAAGTTTCATGAGGCTTACTTATTTTTTATTGTCCATGTATCCTATTTCTCCTGAATGAAATTAATATACTATACTGTACTGTACCTCCCTAAGTTTTTTTTTTTTTTTTTTTTTTTTTTTTTTTTTTTTTATAGCATCTCTTACTGCAGTACCGGTACTGTATTCAGCTGCTGATGCTGCATCACTGTTTTTACTATTATTTTTATTATTATTATTATTTTAATGGTTCTGTTTGTTGTGCTGCATCATTTTTTAATGTGTACTCTGAAACAAACTTGCATTTCTGCACAAGCATCTGTAATATATATATATATATATTATACACACCCTGTACTGTAATCAAATGGAAAAAAGTAAGGTACAGTATATATATACATCAGAAGCCTCTAATTCTCCCAAAGTATCCAGCTTTGATTCAGGTCAGATTGAACCACTTTTCAATACTGTATAACTCAGAAACTACCTGCAGCAATGAGATTCTACCTACAACATATACAACCTTTTGATCTGGTGTGCAACGGTTTCAGCAAAATATCTGAACTGGTTTGGGTGCAGCATAAAATTAAAATACTGTAGCTTACTGTTCTGGTTGTGTTTAGGGGCCTCACTAAGTTTTTCACTTGCATTTTTTGTTTCAAGTGGGGTTGGTGGAGGATTAGTGCCCCTCCCTGTAAAACAATTAACTCTGAGCCCTTGACCACCCCGTTTGGGATACATGGCGTCTGCCAATGGATGGAATTTTTTGTTTTTATTTTCAGGTATTTGTTTTAAGCAACATTGGGTCTGGTTAGTACTTGGATGGGTGACCGCCTGGGAACACCAGATGCTGTTGGCATCCCTACGTGTCAAGTGGGGTTGGTGGAGGATTAGTGCCCCTCCCTGTAAAACAATTAACTCTAAGCCATTGGCCACCCCGTCTGGGATACATGGCGTCTGGCAATGAATGAATGAATGAATGAATTTGTTTGATGGTAGATTGTGGTGACCATCATCCACTCACTTGATGTAGTGCTGCCTAATTCTTTTGCTTTCATATTTCCTTTTCTGTGTCTACCACCCTCATCTCTTCTTATTTTTCCCAACTTGTGTGTCATTTTTTTTATTATGGTACTCTTCATTCCTTTCAGGTGGCTTTACATTGAATGGCAAGCCTAATGGTTTCCTGTAAGCCAGGAAACCATTTACAGTGCTGGATGGTAACCCTATAACAAACCCATACATGTTCCCAACATATCAGCAAGTGGGTTGGTGGAGGTATAGTGCCCCTCCCTGTAAAACAACTAGAAGACAAATGGCCACCCCTTATAGGATTATGACTTCTGGCAATAGATAGATAGATAGGTTTATTCATTTGTTTTTTTACAAATAACAAGTGATACCTATATAAAATTTTTCTTCAGTTTCCTTCTTCAAAGTCTGGCACTGTTCTCAGTTCAGTTTGTGAGCTGTGTTTTTCCATCTCACAGTGTTTGTGCACATTATGTAATGCTATGGGATGAATGTCAAGGCCCTGGAGAAGCTGGCTTCAGTAGCATTTTCAGGACTTCCCTCCTCCTCCTCCCTCCTCCTTTTTTTTTTTAAGGAACAGAGTTTGTGAGTAAAGCGAGGCAAACTACCAACATGTTCAGAAAAAAAAAAAAAAAAAAATGTATTCTTAGCAAGGCACAGAGAAGTAACACATGATGTGTCACACACTTTCCTTGTCATCCCCAGATGGACCTAACTTCTGTTCCACTTGAGCTTTAGCCACTGTGAACCATAAAGTTAGATGGTGGATAGCATGTAATCCATCTCCTCAGGTCCCTGGACACCACATCAGTACGATGTGAATGAACTTTGACCAGTCTTTTATTTACTTTTATGTTAATCAGGGTGGGCCAGTGGCACTTCTTTTTGTACTGATTAGCATGTTCAAGGTGCAATATGGGTTCTCTGTCCAGCCCATCTTCAGTCCTTTTATAGCTATCCATGAGTAGAAGTTTTGATCACTTTCACATGTAGGTGCTACGGACACCAATTTAGGGGTGTGGCTATAATATTTCACATGATAGGGGAAACCAGTGCTGGGAGTGAAGGGATATCCCCACCTGCATTTCTGGCAGACTTTCAAAGTGTTGCAAAAACTGACCAGCAGGGTAAAAACTGGTTTTTGCTTAACCAAACACCCATTTTTTTCCTCTGTCAGGAAGTTTGAGAGATGGTCGTCCCACCACAGTGAACTTACTGATGTTTGAAAGAACTAAAACAGACTTTTCCTGTGGGCATTCATTATCTCCCAAGAGAAAATGGGTTTTTGAAGAATGGAAAAAACAGTTTTTGTTTTAAGAGATCTAGCAAAGAGTTACAGTAATTGTGCTGGTATTTTATTTTTCAGGTACTTTGATGGGAGCAGGAGATGTTACAAGTCAGTTTGTTATTGAGCGCAAGTCTGCAGAACAGTATGAATGGCAGAGGACAGTTCGATTCTTTTCTCTGGGGACCTTTTTTATTGTAAGTAAACTGTTCTCCTGATCCTATCCTTAGTTGATAATTCAGTATATTGTAAGAAACTTATCTTCACCTTCATCTTTAAAAGTGATTCTCTAATTACTCTTGCCTCTCCTAAGGTATGATGCATAGGATGGTGAAAAGGGTACATGTGAAGGTAACCTGCAAGGCATAAAAGAAGCTGGTTTGATATGGTAAAGAGATGTGTTAAAAAGCAAAAGATGGAAGTTGAGGAAGCAAAGAAACTGATGAAGGATAGAAATGGGTGGATGATTCACTTGGTATGTATTGAGATGCACAGGACATGAATAGTGATAGTGATAGTGATGGTAGCAGTGGTAGTAATGATAATTTGATGGTGGTTATGGTAGTAATGATAGTTTCTTGGTGATTATAGTAGTATTGATAGTTTGATGGTGGTTGTGGTAGTGGTGGTGATTGTAGTTTTGGTAGTGATGGGAACTGAAGTGGTTGTGTCATTCACTACTCTGATGCCACAGAATAATTTATTATTAGTTACTGTATTATTATTAATATTTATATCTTCATCAGGGGAGCGCAGTAGCTCGGTGGTAGGGTGTCGGGATCATAATCATGAGGTTGCAAGTTCGCACCCCGCCCGGTGGTTGCCATGCTGGGAGGGGTAGCGCTCTCCTGTAACCCTAGCAAGGCTATATGATCTGATGAGGTTTAGCTCGGGGATTAATCCCTTTATATCTTCATCATTATTTTTATTATTATTATTATTATTATTATTATTAATTTATTATTATGAGAAGGGTGGGTGGTGAACTGAATAAACAGAAGGCAGTGATTGATTATGTGTGTCTGGATGAGAGAATGAGAAGACGTGCGGGATGTGAGAGCATACAAAGGTTGGGGAAGTGGATTCTCTGACCACCACATGGTGGTGGTGAAAGTCAAGGTACATAAATGTAATTGATATATACATAGGAGAGCAGGGCAGTAGGAAACAGTCCAAACAAAGAGGATAGAAAAGTTACAAGAGGGTGGGGAAAAAAAAGCAAAATATAAAAGAGAAGTGGAGGAGTGATTGGGTAAATATGATATGGAGCAGATGGGGGAGGTTGAAGGTGTGTGCAAGGTAGCTGTTCACAGAAACGAATCTGTGCAGCATGTAAGGTGGTGTGTGGGGTGAAGAGAAAAAGAAAGCATGTGCAAGGCACAGCCTGGTGGAATGAAGAGGTGGTACAAGCTGTGATGCCAAAAAAGAAAACATACTGGTGTAAAGTATGGATGGGAACCAGAGGCATGGAGGAAGTTGAGAGATGGAATAGAGAGTTATATGTAGAGAAAAAGTGAGAGATGAAAAGATTAGGAAGAGAGAGTAAGAGAGTGGATCTGGAGTTTGGAAGGAATCTGAGTGTAAAGTGGAGGGAATTTAAGAAAATATTCTGAAAGAAGGTAAAGAGAGTTAGACAGGGTGATAAAGAAGGTAGTAGGGAATTGAAAGATAAAAATGGCAGATTCCTAATGGAGAAGGGGGAAAAAGTGAATCAATGGAGAGTGTACTTTAAGGAATTGTTAAACATAAGAGATGAAAGTAATGCAAGTATAAGTGGCTGGGGAATGGCTGGGAGAAGGAGGGAGATGAAAAGGGAGGAAGAGATCAGTAGGGTGGAAGTAGTGGAAGCATTGAAAAAGTCAAAATGGGGAAAACCCCAGGAGTTGATGGAGTGTATGGTGAAGTGCTGAAGCATTGAAAGATAATATAGAATGGATATGGAAGATGTGCATATTGGCCTGGGAGGAAAATGGAGCCCTGGAGGATAGGAAGTCAAGTATAATTACTGTAGTCCCCTGTACAAAGGAAGAGGGGAAAAAAGAAGTGTGTGGTAATCAGTGGCATTTGTCTTCTTAGTGTAATAGGAAAAGTATATGGTAGGATACTTCTTGACTGAAGTATGGAAATAACAGGAATTAGTTGGAGAAGAACACGGAGGTTGTAGGAAGGGAAGAGATTTTATAGATCAGATATTCATCCTAAGGTGTTTAGTGGGAAAGTTTCTGGAGAAGGGAAAGAAGTTGTATGAGCCCTCCATGGATTTGGCGAAAGGATATGACAGAGTGGATAGACAAGGAATGTGGAAAATATTAAGACCATATGCAGTAAATGTGAAGCTATTGAGTGCTGTGAAGAGTATGTGTGAGGGGACTAGGGCTGCTGTGCATGTGGATGGTGAATTGAATGAATTTTTCCATCTGAATGTTGAAAAAGGGATGTGTTATGTCTCCTTGGTCGTACAGTCTGCATGGATTGAGTTATAAAAGAGATACAAGGTAGGGCAGTGGATGTTTTAGTGATCCTAATGAGAGAGGGCAGTGTTTGGAAACTTCCTGTTCTGTTGTTTTCAGATGATATTATATTGTTAAGTGAAGAAGAAAGGGAACTGCAAGGCTTTGGGAAAGTGTGTAAGAAACAGAATTTGAAGTTGCTTTGCAGGGAAGAGTGAAGTTGTGATTTTGAAGAGAAATGAAGTCACTGAATGCACAGTGAGGCTGGATAGTGAGGAAATGGAAAATATGAGTGCATTTAAATACTTAGGTAGTGTGATGAGTAAGTATGGGAGACGGATGGCAATGGCCAGCCAGCCTACAAAGTAAGAAAAAGTCAGTTGGGTGGCTAACCGGCCTCGCTGTCCATGTGAGGGTAATAGACCGTAACCCATAAGCTGAGCTAAAATGGCTAGCCGGCTCCCCACCGAATGGTTGGAATCCCCTGGCCACCCTGATCACCGGTAACATACTGGCAACGTGCAAGGAAGACAGAGCGTTGAGGTGTACCAACCGACTCGTAAACAGTAGCCAGCTAGTGCTGTATTGTATCGTTACTTTATTGTATTTTAAGCTTAATTTTCAACTTTTAATCATGGGAAAGTTTTTAGGATTGAGGTTCGAGACAGATAGTAACGCCATATCTGGCTTGATGCTGAATATTGAGCTGATGGGTACTATGCAATATCTGGCATTTTGCTTTAATCAGCATAGGGTTTAGGTGAATTATGCTGGATAATTGAGAGTTTACTTTATTATTCAAAATTAGAGGATACTGCTGCGGAAGACTTTGACAAGTTGAAAGACGGAAGAACTGAGTTTATGTGGCATTAAAAACAACAAGATTTCTTTTACCCCAGGTCAGGCATTAGGTGTGCCATAGCCTTATCCCTTGTTTGTTGAAGTAACTGTTGAGATGATGCTGCAGGAAGCAAATGGAAAGGTGAAGGCTAGAGTCATCAGCTTATTTGTCCATCAGATCCAAAATCCTTTCGGAATAAGGGTGTAATATCAAGGGTTTACTGTGCTTGCAATAGAACTCCACTTACTCATTACTTTTTAAATGAAAACATTATAGTTTCTCTAGTTGCTAATCTTGGAAAAGTTCACGGTGATGGGATCATTTTAGTAACCCTTCATGGCACTTTCCTGAATTAGATCTCTGAATCATTGTTTTTTTAGAGAAAACATAAAAGTTTCTCTAGTTGCTTGTCATATGGAAAGTTTCAGTGATGGGGTCATTTTGGTCGTCCATCACTGCACTTTCTCGAATTAGATATACTCCAAGTCATTGCTTTTGAAGAGAAAACATATTAGTTTCTCTAGTTGCTAGTCATATGGAAAAATTCACAGTGATGGGAGCATTCTGGTAGCCCTTCACTTCACTTCATTGAGTTTATTTTCGTCCTTAACCCCTTCGCTCGCCAAAAGTTTTCTATAAGTTTGTGTGACATGATCATAGACAGTGCTGTGAGGGCAGTGTCAACTCACGTACAAAGGAAAACATTCTCATAGATTTTTTTTTTCCCCCAGAAATTGCTTATACAGTATTGGTATAAACTCTGTACCATCGTTTTTGCTGATGTTTACACTATATGATAAGCTTATTAAAACACACAAAACTGATGAGTAAAAGTACAGTGAAAGTACCAAAATGCAGTGAGAATAACGTGTTTCCGGAGTGAAAATAACGTCCCAACATCTTACCACAATATTTTGACCGCACCATGCAAGAGCTAAGCATATCTTACCACAATATTTTGCCCTCACCATGCAAGAGCTAAGCATGTGTCTGTATGCAGAACTTCACAAGCTTTCACATGGTGTCTTCAGATTTTTTTATACAATCAATAGTTTTCAAGTGAATCACCAAAAATCGCGTGCATGCACCCCCCCCCCCCACACCACCACCACCACCACCAAAAGCCGAGAGAAAGCCGACTATTTGAGAGTGTTGGCCTTGAAATAGATGCCCTTCCCTATGACACAGCAAAGATCGAAGCACTTCATGCTAAAACTCAATTTTTTATTAATATTTTTGTCAAAATGTGCTTAATTAGCATCCTTTTAGACCAACACTGACAAGTGCCTCATAGTGTGTCGTCATTTCCTCTTCAGCCTAACACCATTTTGAATTTTGTGTCAATGTGTTCAAGGAGTTTAATTAGGTCTGGGCCCAGTACTGTACACAGTATTCTGAGTGTAGTCTAACTAATAGTATATAAAGTTTAGAGATTCTGTCAGGTGTTTTGTGATCGAAGTTGGTTTCTTTTTATTTTGTTTCATTATAAAAGTTCCAACATGCTTACATGCATCGGTCATGATCACCTGATGGCAGCTGTCTATGCAGCTTGATCTCTAGCAGCCTCTTTATTCAGTCTTTCCTCCTTGAGGCCACACTCTGTGACCTTGTCCCAGATCTTTTTTGGTCTCCCTCTGGCAACCCCAACCTCACTGTTTACATCTCTCATGCAGTTGTCAGCCTCCATATTCTCCACGTGTCCAAACCATCTCAGTTTACCTCTTTTCATCGCAACATTAATACCTAAAGTCCCATCCTTCCTCTCGGTTCTTCATTCACAATCCCAGCCTGCCCCACCCCCTCCCCAGGCCCATCATTCTAGGACATACTACACATCCACCTAATCATAATTATCTCTGTATGTTTGAGCCTTTGGATATATTCCTTCTTTACTGCCCATGTCTCACTGCCATACACCATTGCACTCCTAACACAAGCTGCATACAAGAAGCCCATAGCCCAAAGAGAGACCCCACTCAAGGTCAGGAGAGGCAACAATTCTCGAACTTCTTCCATACACTTCCTACCCTAGCCACTGAGCTAGCTGTATCCCCACCTCACATATCATGTCCCCCAAATAACAAAACTCCACACACTCAAGAAACTTTCTAGCAAGGTCAATCCTGTCACACCTCTCTACTCCTGCTTGTTCTCCCCTATACACTAAACACACAAAATCAACATTGTTTTGCATCTTTAATACGCTACATCTGTTATACACGCACATATCACAAACACTGCACAAGTTAGAGTTACTTCCCATGCCCCTGTGGCAAACTGTTCATATTCATTTCCCCTCTGCTGTGACATATTATAATTGACTATAAACTATATGAGTAATTGTTATGTGATGGATTTTTTCAAAGGCATCCTCATGATGACAATAACCTATGCAGTCTTTTTTTCAGTTTGATTTATTTTTTATTAAATACAAATAGCCTACAGAATTTTTAAAAGAATGTAAATTGCCTGGCATAATATACAGTGTATACAGTATTTTTTTTATGCATCAACAGGCTCCAGTTTTGTCAAGATGGTATGGAGTGTTGGACAGGAACTTTGGATCTGGTAAAGGCATTCCAGTTCTGAAGAAAGTGGCATGTGACCAAGGAATCTTTGCTCCAAGCTTCTTGGTTGTCTTCATAACAGTGCTGGGAGTCACACAAGGAAATTCTCTCAGTCAGATCCAGGAAGAGATTAAGAATAAGTACAAAGATATTATTCTTACAAACTGGAGTGTAAGATATTTTACCTATACTATGCAGTACAGTACAGTAAGTCCTTGTTATCAGTTTTTTTTTTTTTTTTTTTTTTTTTTTTTTTTTTTTAATCAGTAAATAACTGAAAAATTGTCCACTAAAGTTCCACTCCTACCAGTGAAGCTGATTTGCCAGTTTATCTCATTTTACACTACCAGTCGTATTAAAAATATTGTGATATTTTGGAACACATCCCTGACTTGTAATGGGGACTGCTGTACAGCACACTTATTTTTTAGTGCTTATTGTTATTTCTACCACCACTGTTCATTACAGAAATACCATAAAGCTGCAGGGATTCTACTGAATATACCTGTCATTTCTCAGTTTACACTACCAGTGTGTTGTGATATTTTGGAACACATCCCTAACTTATAATGGGGACTGTTGTACAGCACTCTTATATTATAGTACTTAATGTCATTTTTACCACCACTGTTCATTACAGAAATACCATACAGCTGCAGGGATTCTACTGAGTTTACCTTTCATCTTTGATTCAATCGGATACGTTTGTGTGAAGCTGCAGAATGTGGTGAATGTTTTTGGCGTATCCGGTAGAGCCAGGATTCCGGGGGCTTGATGAGTGAATGGAAGTGTGGCCTATTTGGATTCAACAAGTTTGTTCTGTCTAGACATTGCTACTCCTCACTCTGCCCTTGGGTGGGAAAGGAGGTCCAGATGATGATGATGAGGAGGAGGAGGAGGAATTACCTATTCATTTCAGGGTACCAGTATTGGTCTTTGTATATAAGAAATTTTTATCGGTGGATATGCCGGTACCATTGTGCACTGTAGAGACTACAGCATCCATTTCACAAGGGTGAGCAGTATTCAAGCTGAGAGTGCACATGACTCTTATAAATTATAGCTAGCTCCATATGGAGATAGCAGTTGTGGCATCTGAACATGGTCCCAGAGGACTGCAAGCTGAAGTTGCCTTGCTGCATCCACCAGGAGTTGAGGGACATTTAAGTGGGCAGCAACAATGATGCTATGGCATATGCAGAGGAAGCAGGCTTGTAAGCCACATACAACCACCACTGAGCACTGTGGCAACTGGTTGAATGCCTCAGATCAGTCACTGCCCAAAACATATTATATGATGAACCAGTTTGCTTAAAAGTGCAAAAAAAAAAAAAAAATCCCCCAAAATCTTTTAAAAAAGCATGGGCTTCTGATCTGTGTGCCTTTGTGGTGAATCCACTTCAGACACAGTGCTAGCTAGCCATCAAGCCTAGGAGTTCCTATTTTTGCTCCATACTTTCCATCGACATATTGGTAGTATAAGGTGAGAGAAATACATACTGGCAGACAAAAAGATTTATTGCCTCAAAATTATTGCACTAGAAGGGAGAGTAAATTGAAAAATCCTTCATGCCAGAGAAAATCATTTTTGCTGGGGGAAAAAAATGTGTTTGCACTCTACACTTCCTCCATGGAGTTGTCTTTTGGAAGCATCCCTCTTATGTCACAACCCTAGCATTACAAATGATGATGAAAGGAATCATCCCAGACTGTGAGATGAGGAAGGGTGTGGTACTTCTGTATAAAATGCCTCCCACTGCACGACAGCCTTCTGTCAGGGTCACTGAAGTGTTTATGCTCATCAAAATTCAGCACCCAGTGATGCACTGTCCACACTTTCTGTGAACAGTACAGCAATTCCCATTGTTGAGGTTGTGCAACTTCCACCACCACCTCCCTCACTCCCCTTTCTTTATGTGCTCATTTGGTATTCCTCTAAATCACCAAACTAACTAGTATTTTGTTTAAGTGTCTAAATCATTGTGCAGTGCTTTTAGTACAGGCTGTGTTCATTTTTAGGGGGTAGTTTCTTGGACCCAGGAGAAGTGTGGCCAGCCATGACATTTCGCTGATTTGTTATGGTGCTGCAGGTTTTTCTTTATCTTACAAGTTTTGCTAGTTCTTTTTGTTCTTACTCTTTAATTATAATTTCATACTTCCCTTGCATGTTGATTGAGGAGAATGAAGGGGAGGCAGGGAAAGACAAATGGAGAGATGGAATGGCGCATAAGGGTTTGAGAATATCCATCCATCCATCATCCAATCCTACGTTGCCCCATGAGGAGCGTAGAAGCCCGGGGCTAGGCAGTTGGTCCTGACATTTAAGATGAAAGTGACCAACCTCACTCATCCCTTAGTGGCATTACGTGAGCAGTAAACCCCAATCACCCCTTGGATATAAACCTTCACCGGCTCAATCTGATTGGAGCACAATAATTACCCACTAAACCACCAGGTGCCAAAATTTGGTTATATGGTTACCACCCAGTGTAGTAAATGGTTTCCTGGTGTACAGGAATCCTTTTGGCTTGTCACTCAGCGTAGAGTCACCCACAGGCAGAAGGAAGAGGAAAGAATGAAGGAATGAAAGACAGAAGAGGGAGTGTAAAGTCACCTGCAGGCAGAAAGATGAGGAAAGAATGAGGGAAAGAAAGACAGAAGATGGAAGGAAAGAAGGATGGAGGAGAGGACAGGGCAGACACCCGAGAGCAGCACTACATTGAGTGAGTGGATGGTGAGCACCCCCACCTACTACAGAGGGTTTGAGAATCAATGTGTATAAAACAAAAGTGATGCTGTTTCAGGATGGTGGCAATCCTGTCAAAGCAGAGGGAGTGTGACCATATCCATGATTCCAGACTTTCAGGGTTTAGATTGTTATGGTTGCACTATCCCAGAATGGTGACGGACTGAAAAATTTTCTGTATTGCTAGTCTGATGTACTGTATTCCCAAAACAGTAGAAGACCAAGCTCACAATTTCGTTTTGTTTCGTTTTTGAAGGCTCCTGCATGCTTGCATGTGTTGGCCTTGGTCACCTAATGGCGGCTCTCCATGTCGCTAGATCTATGGCAGCTTCCCTCTTTAGTTCCTCATACCTGAGGTCACACTCAATGACCTCGTCCAAGGTCTTTTTTCGGTCTACCTTTCGCTGCCCTACCCCCAACATTTACGCTTCTCACTTTCTGCACCTAATTATCATCCCCCAGCTTCTCCACATGCCCAAGCCATCCTAATGTACCGCTCATCATCACAACACCTGTACATTCCAGCCCATCCTATCTTTCAACTCTTCTGTCGTAAACCTAGCCTTCCCATGCCTCGCATTCAGGGACGCATTGTACATCCACCTAATCATTGCCTTTTTTGTACATTTGAGCCTGTGAATATCCTCTTCCTTTATTGCCCTGGTCTCACTACCATACAGCATTACACTCCTAACCCATGCCACATACAAAGATCCCATTGCATGGAGGGAGAGCTCTCTCAGTGTTAGGAGAGGCAACAGCTCCCTGAACTTCTTCCAACCACTTTTCACTCTAGCCCCACCTCCAGCATATAACATGTCTCCCAAGTAACAAAACTCTTCCACACACTCAAGAGACTCACCAAGTTCAGTCCTTTCATGCCTAGCAATCTCCACATGCTATCCGCGACACACCACACACATGAAATCAGCGTCATCTCCCAGTCTATCTCTAATACCACTACATCTCTTATGCACCCGTAGTCACAAACACAGCATAAGATGGAATTACTTCCTACACCATTGTGGCAAATCATACATGGCCACTCCCCCTCTTCTTTGACAGTACCGCCCCCAGCCTTGAATACCATCACTTTTGTTTTATCTGCATTTACTCTCGAGCCCTTGTGCCCCATACCATCTCTCCATTTCCTAAATCATTCATCTGCCTCCCTTTCATTCTCAGCAGTCATCACCAAATCATCAGAATACAACATCCACGGGAGTCCATTTCTGAAGTCATGTGAGACGGCTTCAGGTATCATAATAAACAACAAGAGGCTCAAGACTGACCCCTGATGCATACCAACATTCATGGAAAACTCCTATCAAATCTCCATTCACTCTTACATGGGTACGAGCACTCACATACGTGGCCATAACGATCCTAACCACTCCTCGATCTCAAGCTTTCTCATTGCCCTCTTCACCATCTCTCTAGGGACTCTGTCAAAGGCCTTCTCCAAATCAACAAAAACAAAGTACAGTACAGTTCCATTTTCTTTCCTATATATTTTTTCCTGAAGCTGTTGAACAGTGAATAAAATAGCAAAACACTGTATAAAATAAATAACAGTTGTAGGTTTATTTTCCATATTTTGGTTGTCCAGTGTACTTTAATATTACACTTATTAATACTGAAGATGACAAAACAAAATAAGTTTCAAAGCAAGCCTGAGGACAGTAGATCACCCATGGGAATGAGGGTGGGTTCATGGAATGTGAGAAGTTTGAGGGGAAGAGCAGGGGAAGTCGTTGAGGCATTCAGTAGGAGATGGGTGGATGTGGCATGTTTGCAGGAAGTCCGGTACAGGGGTGGATCAGCCAGAAAGATTGTTGGGAAGGACTGTTGCTATAAGTTGTTTTGGCAGGGGGGGACAGACGGATATGGAGGTGTTGGTGTGATGGTTGCAGAGAAATGGGTGGAATATGTTATGAATGTTTTGAGAGTAAGCGATAGGATATTGGTAGTGAAAATTCTGTTGGGAAGAAAGATAGCTGCGATTATATCGGCATATGCTCCACAGGCAGGATTGGATGAATCAGAGAAAGATAGATTTTGGGATGATTTAATACGTGTAGTGGGTGGTATGCGGGATGATGAGATAGTGATTTTGGGAGGGGACTTAAATGGTCATGTAGGTGAAGCACAAGGTTATGAAGGAGTGCATGGAGGATGTGCGCATGGTCTAAGGAATGCAGAAGGGGAAAGGATACTCGAGTTTGGGGAGGCAACGGACATGATTGTGTGCAACACATATTTTAGGAAAAGAGACAGTAGGTTAATTATGTATGAGTCTGGGGGGAATAGGAGTCAGATAGATTATTTCCTGGTTAGGAAGGCCGATAGGAGGTTAGTGAGGGATGTTAAAGTTATAGGATGTGAGGAGTGTTTGCAGCAGCACAAACTACTGATTTGTGATATGGTGCTTAAAGAACAAGTGATGAAAAAGAGGACTTACGTACCTAGGAGGAAAATATGGAAGCTGAAAAACCAAGTAGTAAGGGATGCCTTCTATAGCAAGTCGAGGAGAGTGGTGGCTGAACAGGGAGCTGTAGACAGAGGCGTTAATGAACAGTACAGAGCCCTCAAGAACAATTTCTTGAGAGTTACTGATGTAACATGCGGCTGGACAAGAGGACCACCAAGACATAAAGTAACTTGGTGGTGGGATGAGGGTGTAGAAGCTGCAATTAAGGAGAAAAGAAGGCTTTTCCGGGAATGGAAGAAGGGTGGTAGCAAAGAGGAATATTTGGCTGCCAAGCGTAGGGCTAGAAGAGAGGTATACAGGGCAAAGTCTGAGTCGCAGAGACAATTACTTGATAACCTAAATTATAGGGAAAGGAAAAATATATTTGGGGTGGTAGGTCAGGTGAAGAGGGATAATCGGGATATCATAGGTGAGCAGTGTGTGAAGAATGATGAAGGAAGGGTAGTGGTGAACAGCGAGGATATTAAAGATGCATGGAGAGAGCATTATAATTGGTTGTTGAATGAGGAGTTTGACTGGGACAGGGAAGGTTTGGAGCCAGCAGATCCAGTGTCTGGCCCTTGGCCTTTGATTGATACTGCTACTGTGAGTGAGGCAATAGGCAGGATGAGGGTGGGGAAGGCAGCAGGTGTGTCTGGGTTGACTGCCGAAATGTTGAAGGCCTCAGGCGATATAGGGGTGAGTTTAGTCACTGACCTGATAAATAGGATTATTTATGAGTGTATTGTCCCAGATGATTGGCTGAAGAGGTAATTGTAAATGTGTATAAAGGGAAGGGTGATGCCCTGGAAAGAGGAAATTATAGAGGTATAAAGCTTTTAGATCAGATAATGAAGGTAATGGAGAGAGTTTTAGAAGGTATGATTAAAGAAAGAGTGAATATTGATGAGATGCAGTTTGGGTTTATGCCAGGTAGGGGGACCACTGATGCCATATTCATTGTTCGACAGCTTCAGGAAAAATATATTGGTAGGGGAAGGGATCTTTATTTTGTTTTTGTTGATTTGGAAAAGGCCTTTGACAGAGTTCCTAGAGAGGTGGTGAAGTGGGCAATGAGAGAGCTTGGCTTGGAGAAGTGGCTGGTTAGGGTGGTTATGGCCATGTATGTGGGTGCTCACACCCAGGTGAGAGTGAATGGAGATTTGAATGATGAGTTTTCCGTGAATGCTGGTGTGCATCAGGGGTCAGTCTTGAGTCCCATGTTGTTTATCATGGTACTTGAAGCCCTTTCATGTGACTTTAGAAACGGACTCCTGTGGGAGTTGTTGTATGCTGATGATTTGGTGTTGATTGCAGAGATTGAAAGGGAGGCGGAGGAAAGGTTTAGGAAGTGGAGAGATGGTATGGGGCAAAAGGGTTTAAGGGTAAATGCAGATAAAACAAAAGTGATGATATCTAGGGTTGGTGGCGGTACTGTCAAAGACGAGGGAGAGTGGCCATGTGCGGTTTGCCACAAGGGCGTGGGAAGTAATTCCATCTTGTGCGGTGTGTGTGATAAATGAGTGCATAAGAGATATAGTGGTATCAGAGGTAGACTGCGAGATAATGCTGATTTTATGTGTACGGCGTGCCGGGGTGAGCAGGTGGAGATTGTCAGACGTGAAAGGATTGAACTTGCTGGTGAATCTCTTGAGAGTGTGGAAGAGTTTTGTTATTTGGGAGACATGTTGTGTGCTGGAGGTGGGGCTGGAGCTAGCTCTGTGGCTAGGGTGAGAAGTGGTCTGAAGAAGTTCAGGGAGCTCTTGCCTCTCCTGACATTGAGAGGGCTCTCCCTACGTGCTAAGGGGTCTTTGTATGCAGCATGTGTTAGGAGTGTAATGATGTATGGCAGTGAGACCTGGGTAGTGAAGGAGGAAGATATTCGCCAGCTCAGACGTACAGAAATGACAATGATTAGGTGGATGTGCAGTGCGTCCCTGCGTCCAAGGCCTGGAGGGGCTGGGTTTACAATGGAAGTGTTGAGAGGTAGGATGGGACTGGAGTGTATTGGTGTCGTGATGAGGAGAGGTAGATTGAGGTGGTTTGGACATGTGGAGAGGATGGGGGATGATAATTGGGTGGGGAAGGTGAGAAGTGTTAATATTTGAGGTGGGGTTATGAGGGGTAGACCGAGAAAGACATGGGACGAGGTCATTAAGTGTGACCTTAGGGTTAAGGGACTGAACAGGGAGGCTGCAATGGATCGTGCAGCGTGGACAGCCGCCATTAGGTGACCAAGGCCGACACATGCAAGCATGTTGGAGCCTTTAAAAACGAAAACGAATTCTGTTGGATATAAACATTTATTCAGTACTTCAGTAGGCACTGAGGCATCAGTAAGGACGTATGGTCCTATAATTCCAATCTCAGTAAGGCTTGGCAGGAACACTAAGCTGCCATCCAGTGTTAAGTTTACACATGCTAGCCTGGTCATTGGTCGCTGTACATAAATGTATCATTCAAACTTACACTTATTTTTGTGCTCCAAAGTACAGGACAGTATAATCACATTGCTTTTGATCTCCACAGTAAGCAACATGTGCAACTTTAACATGCCATAGGTGGTAGGACTGGATTAGGTTTATTGGCAGAAAGTATTATCATACTTATATTACTAACAGGAATTTTGTAACCATACACTTGTGTATTAGAGTTCTGGCTAAACTATATTTGCCATGTTCTTTTCAGGTGTGGCCAGCTGTTCAGATCTGTAACTTCTCTTTTGTGCCCCTGTACCACCAAGTTCTTGTGACCCAAGTGTTTGCCCTTTTCTGGAATACCTACCTAGCATGGAAGACCAACCAGGGGCCACAGCAATCGTAGCAGTTATCTTCTGTGTATAGAATTCATTATTCTCATGATATATAACTTCTCATCATGTAAAAGTATTTATTAGTGTGTACGTGATCACTGTATATATTGTTTAATAAATATTACTGATAATATTGCAATAGTTTTCTTCATTGTTAAGAGCATTGGTTGTTTCCCAGGTAATTCACTTATGGCCACTCTAGATTTAAGACATCATGAAAGAAAACCTGTAAAACACAAAAAACACAATGGACAACACTCATGCTGTGAAATATACATTACAAAGATATGAAAATACTGTATGTAAACAGCAGGATCATCTTACTATCACTTTCTAAAATATTACACAGAAAGTACAGAAGTAGGAGACCTATCAACAGAACTGAGTGAAATGGACCACACAACCATTTACACCATTCAACTCTTCAAATTTTGCCCTCCACCTCCTGGGAAAAAACCATTTGCACATACTTCTAATCTAGTGTATTTTTCTTTGAAGATACACTTCACATATACCTGTGAAACAGTCATTTGGTTAGTCACTGCTACTAGGTTAAAAAGGAGCACTCAGACAGTACAGCCTCTGTACTCACTGATCTCTCTCTCTCTCTCTCTCCTCACAGTTCAACTTAGCATAAAAAAATCACATGGACAAGCTAGACCCTTGTATCAACAACACTGTCAAGCATTGTCCTCTCTACAAGCACTTAATCCGGCTCCTTTTATCACCGTCTCCATTTGTTCTGTACCATGTACATATGTGTGCATCTTTGTGGTTGAATGTGAACTACATATGCATACACTTCTTTTCTGACATATCCTTCAGTCACCTTACAATGACCATTCTCCCCTGGTACTCCATAATGATCCATTACATCATTTACAGGACCAGTTTCAACTCTCTTGATCATGTCACTCACAACAAACTCATTTATAACTCCTGGGCATTTTTTACTCCATTCAGCTGATCCAAGGACCTCTTTTTCTGCCTCAACCTCATTGTCAAAGGCACCTACCCAACGAGCACTGCCTCTTTCACCCTGAACTGGGAAAATAAAAGAAAACAGGGTAGGAAAAAGGTAGAGAAATGCCTAGCTTGTTAGAAAGAAATAAAAATATTCCCCATACTGGTATTCCATCATTTAGGTCTGAGGTTCATCCCACTATATTTAGTTAGAATATCATTATGTATTTCAAACAAATTATCACATCATACGTTGATAAGTATGTTAAGAAGTTTAATTACAGCTAACCCTTGTTTTAATGAACAGCTTGCGGTGGGAATTGTTGACTAGTTCCGAATGTTACCGACACAGATTTAACTGAAATTTACCTCTGGGGAAGAGGGAGGGGAAAAATACTTCCCCAGTATCCCCTGTTTGTTGTAAGAGGCGACTAAAGAGGGCATTTTTATTTTCAGTCTTTCTCCTTACCGTCCTCATCTTTTCTGTCCCACCTCTCTTCTTGATAGGTCTGTGTTTCTTCTGGCCTTTATTTTCCCTATATACTGTATATTCTTATCGGGGTAGACATCTGGTTTTATGACATGGGTAGCTTTAGGACCTCCCATTGACAATGACCCTTCCTCCCTTCCTGGGTCAAGCCTTTCAACCAACTTACCAGTCAAGTTACTTCATTGCCAATCCATAACACCAAACTGTTTCATCACCAAGACGCTTCATCGCCAAAACCACTTCAACACCAGCCTTAGTGCCATATAGCCAATTTATGACTTGGTTCTAGTTTTTCAATATTCCTTCCTTCATTACAAAATCGTTTGTAAAATCATAGAGAGAGAGAGAAGGAGCAGAAATAACCCTTATGTCAGCTGAGAAAAAGAGAGCGAGGGAGAAGAAAAAGGGTAGCAGGAAGGTGGTGGGGCACTCATTCCATGCTGAAGAACGTGGAGATAAAGAAAAAAAAACATGATTAAGACGGTGGAGAGAGAAAAAAAATTGGGTCAGGCTGAAGATGATGGAGAGAGAGGGAGAAGTCCAAGATGAAGACTGTGGAGAGAATGAATGGAAAAAGACTACGATGAAGGTGGTGGGGCACTTGGGGGCTGAGGACAGACTGAAGGCCCATCCTCAATCATATTGCAGCCTCATACTGTATGACTAATAAGTAGTACATAATGAGGAACATAATTATGCAAACCACTGCCGCAATGAGTAGCAATCGCTCTTTCACCCACTCTCTCACCCTTCTGAACCTTACACACAACCTCCCCCACAGTGTATGAGGGGGTGTGGAAGTGGGGATGGGTGGAAGAGGTGAGTCTGGGAGCTGGGGAGGGAGTTGAGGCTGCGGTTGGTACAGGTGTGGGAGATGGAGTGGGGGTTGTGCTGGAAGAGGAGGCTGGTGTTGGTACTGAACTGTGGATGGAGGTGGAAGAGGTCGGTCTGGTTGTGGTGGAAGTGGAGGCTGTTGTTGGTGCTGGACTGTGGGTGGGGGTGGGGGTGGAAAAAATAGGTTTCGGAGTTGGGGTGGAAGTGGAGGCTGGACTGGGGGTGCGGCAGCCAGCATGTGTGTGAAGGCCCCATACAGCTCCTCCAACACGCCCCCAACTTTCACCCTCATGAAGTCCCAGACCCATCCGTAACCCAGTATCGCACAGAAATTCATTTTTTTTATTTAGTTAAAAAATGAACTTTATGGTTTGTGATGCTAACTTTGCCTAAGATAAGTGACAGAGCTTTGTACAGGCAAAAGGGGTTGGTTAGAAGAATCTGAGTAAAATATTGCCACCGGGTAAGCGGAGAGCAGCGACTCCATCTGCCTTCTTGCAATCTATCTATTGCCAGAGTTTCAGGAAATCAGTCGTATGTTACACAGTTACTTGCTTGTTGATTTCAGGCTACAAAAAGTGAATAGGACAATCAAAGTATACATTTATCTTGCCAACTGGACGCGTCAGTGCATTAACCATAATCAGATGTGCGCAATTTAGATGCCATAAAAATAGTAAAAGATGGCCCTATAAGAAATCTAATGATCTGATCTAACTGAACTTATCCTAACCTTACCTTACCATATCTTAAAGCACGGGGCTTCACCACCGAAACCTTCCATGATTTTAATCAGCTAAGATTGCCACGTACTGAACCAACCTAGAAAGCTGAGTAATGACAGACAGTGTAGTTTTTGCTACGAAAGAGTCACTGTTGATAACCTCAATTTCTTGATTCATACCATCCATCAGTCAACTGACCAACATGAAGAAATCCATGCAGTAGCCCTTGATATTTCTAGAGCTTTTGACAGAGCGTGGTACCGTTCCCTGCTATCCACTCTCCCTTACAATGGCCTGCCATCTTTTGTTCTACTGATTTTCTCATATATCAGAGACAGAAATATAAAACTAGATGAAGTATCCGATTTCCACTCGGTTAATTAATGCCGGCGTGTCTCAAGGATCAGTCCTGTGCTCCAACCCTATTCTCGATTCAAATTAATGATCTCGTCCATCACCCATAATCCCATTCACTCATGTGCAGATGATTAAATGCTTCACAGTTACTTCACACTTAAACACCCATTCACAGTTGCTCAGTATCTCTAACTTCAACTGCAGTACAGCAATTTACATAAATCAAGACCTTTCTAAAATCACTGAATGCGGACAAAATAACAATATCTCATGATTTTAATGCAAGGAAAACCAAATATATCCAGTTTACTAAAACAGATATTGCCTAATTCCTATATTACCTTCAGTGCAACCACTCTTCCTCTCTCTAAAATTACTGAAAGTCTCTGTTTCTCAGTCGGCCTCGTCATGTTAGATCACTTGTTAAAACCGCTTCAAAGAAGCTTAAATTATTGTATAGAATCCGTTAGATTATTGTATAGAATCCGTAACTTCTTCACTGATGAGCAGTCAGCTATAGCCTAATTAACAGTCATTGCTCTCTCAGCTCAAATGTGGAGAGGTTGCCCTAAAACAACTAGACAAAATTCAGAACAAAGCTATTAAGAGTGATTAATAACCCAGCAATTACCAATGAACTACCTCCCCTACAAATAAGACGGAATTTTGCCTCCCTTGCTTTCTTTTACACATACTTTTATGGCAAATGCTCCACGCCTTCCCCCGTGCTATACGGGCATCTGGAAGCGCTCATGACTGGACACACTGCCATTTTGCAGAGCCTCTGCTTATCATAATTCTTTTATTTTCTGAACTGCTCCTCTTTAGAACTCGCTTCCCCGGAATAATTCCCCTCCCCCACCCCCAAACTTCATCCTACAACAGTTCAAGTCCAACTGTTAAAACTTTTTTATAAGTGGAGGACACCTGTAATCCGGTGTATGGATTACCTTTTTTATTTACCTTGCTTTCCCTTCCTCTGTTGTAAAATAAAAAAAATGCAGTAGTTTTGGATCTCCCCTCGCTGTCAGGTCCCCCGTTTTGCTAACTTGTTTATATTTTACCGCCATCTCACAGGACGTGTTGTTTCGGAGGAATAATATTCACGAACTTGAAGTAATACGTTGGCTTTATGAAATCAGTCAAGATCAGCTGTGTAGTTAACTTAATTCTGTCATTGTACTCGTACAGGCTATCCTCATATATGAGTGATTTTAGGCTAAATGTCATGAAGGCCAAGAGACCGTGCCCGGCGTGCCGTAGTGTATCTTTCTTTGCGATTTATTTGTCACTTAAGTATCGACATTGTTTATAGGATGACCTATAAGAGGATTTTGAATTATGGTATTCAGAATGGTGAGGATACTGAGGTGAATTGTGGAGATAAAAAAGGTGTTACGCAGTATCTACCGAGCGGCAGTATTACGAAATCTCCAATAACACTACCACACCGCTCCACCGTTTCCCGCGCTTTTCGTTGTTGCCGCGAAGTGACATTGCCTGGCGAAGGAGGGTGTTGGCCGTTGAGGTTTTATTAAAATGGGTGCTACTACCGACGTTGTGATTGACCAGCGTATAAGGGACATCCAACGAGAATACCTTGAGTTCCTAGAGGATGATGTAAGTGAATGTATACGGTCTTGTTAACTAATAAATTATGACGTGATTGCTCCTTACCGTATCCTTTAGGTAGGAGTTTGCAATGGAGCCATCCCATAACCCAAGTTTAGATAGAACGGTATAACTTGTAAAATAATACCAATTGCTTTCACACCCCAGCTTTATTCCTTCAGAATATTCCTTTTGTTTATTTGCACTGGAGTCCACACACAGGATAATATTTTTGCTTTAACACCCAGAGAGCAAATATTTGTTGATTGTGGTCTGTGAGAGCAGTGTACAAACTAGAAATTTTATCCCGGTCTGCATTCATTCATTCATTCATTCATTCGGCTCCCAGGTAGGCATTTAGCCTGTCAGGTGGATCAGCCGTCTCCAGTTGGTTCTCTCAAAGGCCTCTTGATTTCTCAATGCTTCGATGTTATCCATACCTCGTCTGTCCAACAGTTCCTCCACACCATCTCTCCATCTTTTCCGAGGTCTTCCGACTGATCTTCTGCCATCAGGTCTCCAATTCCATCTCTCCTTCACTATTCTTGACTCGTCCATCCTCTCAACATGTCCTAGCCATCTCAGTTGTGAATTTTCGATTACTTTTCTCACCGATGTTACTCCATCCATTTCTCTTATTGTTTCATTCCTGATTCTGTCTCTCCTTGTTTTGTCCACTATTGCTCTCAGTGGTCTCATTTCTGCTGCTTGAACTCTGCTCCAGTCTCGGGTTGTCAGAGTCCAGCTCTCAGATGCGTATGTGAGTATAGGTGTTAAAATAGACTGGAATATAGTTCTCTTTGCCTCCAGTGGTACATATCTGTCTTTGAGTATTGGATATAGAGAGCATACACATCTGCTATATTTAGTTATCCTTTCGGTGATCTCTCTCTTATTCTTATCTCCCTCCTTCGTAAAAATACACCCCAGATATTTTACAAGTTCTACTTCTTTGACCTGATCGCCCCCAACTACTATATCATCCGCGTCATCATTTTGCTTTTTCACAGTGAGTATTTCTGTTTTGTTTATGTTTATTGTTACTCCTGCTTCTTCAAAACATTCCCTCCAGCACTCCAAAGCTCTTGTTAGTTGTGGCCGGCTATTACTCCAACATGCGATGTCGTCTGCGTAGGCCAATATATCCCCTTGCTCTTCATTTCCAAACCTTTCCTTGAATCTTTTAATTATCATGTCCATATAAGTAATAAACAGTAATGGGGATAGTACACTTCCTTGTTTCACCCGTTTCCACTTCAAACCAAGTATCTTTTTCATACCCCGTTCGAACCTTACATTGATGAGGGTCATATGTACTCTTAATGGCCCTCTTCAATCTGCAGGTTATATTATTTGCTAACAATGGTGGTGCCCATGAATGTACCATATTGTCCTGGTGTACTGAAATATCTATTAGTTAATGATATTTTGTCTTCAGAATGCCTAGACTGGTACTGGTACTTCAGTTCTTATTCTCATAAATGGAAATTGTGACACCCTGGCTCACTGGAATTGGGTGTCCAGACTTGGTTTTCAGAGGTATCCCTTTACATTTTTACAAAATGACCCCACAGTATTTTGATCTGTGACATTTTCTTATCAAAATATGGGCATCTTTTCTGTGACATACTGGTAACCTCTAGAAATGCATCTGTATGGGGTTCCATTTTTGTCATACAGTATTGTATAAATTACGTCTCATAAGTATGGCAAGACCTTAACTCCTGACAGCTGACTCAGATTTATTTCTGATCATGCTACCCTGTCAGTCTTTCGCCTCTGTTTCCTGGAAGACACTTTAAATCGGCCTTTGAGTGTGTTGAGGTGTTGTCATATAGTGGCAACATCTCTGCTTCCTCTTATTAGAGTCTGCTTACACCTGACAGATGGTGATGTTGAGGTGATGCTGGCCTACTCCCCCCCCCCCCAAGGTTGTGCCATGCCCTGTCTGAAATATCTTTGTGTCCTGGGTGCATGACTTCTCCCTACAAAATTATTATCTTTTGTTTCCAATATGACACGACTAGTATGGACTTGCCATATCCATGATGTTTTACCAAGTAAGGTGCAGTGTTTGAAGTGTGATAATTTGTGCTGGTATAGGGAGGAGAAGTGTTTGTGACAGTGTTGTCTATCTTCTCAAGAATAGACAAAAAGTGTGCATGTTTAGGAGATGAGGATACATCTCAGTATACATGGCGAGTTGGCTGAGTAGGTAGAAACAACACCTTCTCCCTTTGGTGTGCGACGTTCACTGTTATGTCAGGTCCAAGATAGTAGGCACATGGAAGGGTTGAGGGGTTTTCATGGTTAGATTTATCGCAGTCTGGATTGTTAGTCATTGGGGGTGTGGTGGCCCCATCTCACCAATTAGGTACCTACTTTTTTCAGGTGGTTTTCATGTTCATTGATTAATTTTTGATACTTATACAATTTTTTTCATTGTTAATCTTCAAAATCATCAGTTTCTTGGATGCTGTAATAACCTAAGAAAAAAAAAAAAAAAAAATGGCAGACATATTTTACAGCCAAAGTTTGCTCTGAGGCAACCTGCATCATCAGAGGATCACACAGATAAAAGACTTTGTGGCTGCCTGATGGTCTCAGAGCCACTTTGAAAACTTGCAGAAAAGAATAAATTTTTTTAATTCACTAGGTTTAATCTAACACTGTATTTTATTTAATGATCTTTTGTGTTTATACGTTTGTTCATTGTCCTTCTTGATGACTCATGGTTCACTGCCATACCCCATTATACCACTGTTCTAAAGAGTTTTCCACAGCTTTTATTTTAGAGGGAGGGAGAGCTTTCATTCGCATTAGTGGTATGGTAGTAGCTTCATACAGTCTTCCGTGATACAAGGTTACTTCTTTTGTATCCTTTGGATGTAATACACTGTTTACACAGTACTGTGTTGTACTCCTGTGTATACCCATTTTCAGAGCACAAGGCAATCTTAAGGTCAACTCGCTCACTTCACACCTTGCCTATTGCTTTTAATTGATGAATGTGCTTTGTTTCTTTTCGTTTATAATGGTTTCAGTATGACTTTGAATACATTGTCGTTGATCACCTATTTTCTACTGCACGATCCCTAGCAGCCTCTGTATTCAGTCCCTGAGATCACACTGTATGGTATAGTCCTAAGTTTTCAGTCTGCTTCTGGTAACTCTGCCTTCAACATTAATACTTCTCAGCCACTGCACCCAGTTGTTATTCTCCCTGTTCACCATATACCCAAACCATCTCAGTCTACCCCTTCTTATCACATCATGGATGGATTCAAGTCCCACCCCTCAGCTCTTCATTTGCAATCTTAATCCCCCCAGATCTCTCATTCAAGGATGCACTACATATCCTTATGATCATTCTTATCTCTATGATTGAGCCAGTGATTATCCTCCATGTTTGAGCCAACAGTTATCCTCCTCCACTGTCCAATCCTCACTACAGTACAGCATTATACTCCTAACACATGCTGTATACAGGGACTCCTTAGTATGGAGGGAGAGCCCTCAGTGTCAGGAGAGACAGCAGCTCCCTGAACTTCATCCAACCACTCCTTACCTTTGCTACCAAGCATGCTCTAGCTCAGTCATCAGCACCCACCATATTTCCCAAATAGCAAGCCTCCTTCATCCACTCAAGACCCTCCAGGAAGATTAATCCTTTCCTGCACCACATCTTCTGCATTCTGCCCTTCACATATACTGCACACTCAGAATCGGTATTATTTTGTAGCTTATCTCCGATATTACATCCCAAATGCACCCACTGATCACGAACGGTGAACAGAATGGACTGTTGTAATTTCCCACCCCCTTGTGGCAAATGGTGTGCCAGTCCCACCACCTGCCCTTGCCATCATCACTCTTGTTTTATTCACGTTTATTCTTAAACCCTTAAATGTGTTGGTATACCCCATTCCACCTTTCCAGTTCCTGAAGATTTCCTCTGCTACCTTCTTATTCTGCATGATCAACTCCAGTCATTAGCATACATCATCTCCCATGAGAGTCAAAGTTCTGAGGCCACATGAGAGACCTTCATGCACCATTTTATTTGTACTCCACACTTTCATACTGTACACATATTGTGTGTTCTGTCCCTAAACATTGGCATACATACAGTGCTAGATCATTACCATGGTTAATGGGAGTTCCTCATGTCAGACGGCTTTAAATTTCCATCAAGAAGCCTTTCAAACAATTGCTGTTGCAAGGAAGTTGGATGTGAACTGGGCCCCTTATGTAGATGGTATCAAATGTACTTAGCCACAAAACACTTCATTTTTGTACATCATTCACCTTCATCATTTACCTACACATGGTACTATGTGATTTCATGATTACCATAACCAACCATTTTTTCAGTGAAGAACTTTTCCTTGCACTATTTCTGGCCTTCAGGTGCTGTAGACTAAAAAGTTGAGGATGGTAAGTGTCACCTCGATGATCACCAAGTTTCAGCACATTGCAATTGTGTAGAGGTCAAGGATTTTATCTTGAAGCATTATATTGCAGGAGGACAGTGGTGTGTACACACAGCTGGTGCGTGATATGGTGGCAGATGGGGAATGTCGACTGACTGTCAACATCAATGACCTACGTAAAAAGAACCCACAGCGTGTCAACGGGTGAGGTTAAATCAAAATTGTGTTAATTTATTGATTGCAGCAGCATTTTTCTTCTTTTACCGGTATTGTATTCACATTTACTACTGGTTAATAAACTGTAGCTACTATGTAGTGCCTAGAAGTACTGTATCATGCCTTCATGTAAATTATATTTGATGATTTATTTCAGTTTGCTGAACTCTGCTTATGAAGAGCTTCCTGCATTTCATCGTGCATTAAAGGAATTTGTGGCATCTGTTGACACCAATTTTGCCAAAACTCAGGAGGAATTGTTCGTAGGGTTTGAAGGAAGTTTTGGCAGCAAGCATGTCTCCCCTAGGACCCTGAATTCTAGGAATCTGGGGAATCTTGTGTGTGTAGAAGGCATTGTAACCAAATGTGAGTTTAGTACCACTGTAGTATTTTTTATTATAAGTACTATATAATTAGCAGTGTATCATTGTAACAATGTGATGACAAGATCTCACATCTTTGCAAGCAGCCTTTTAACTTATAAGTTAAAGGAAAGGGGAGATTGAAAGTTAAGCTGAAATAAATGGTCTGAATGGTGCTGATAAAGGACACCTCTGTGCACTGACATTGATATACAATACCTGGATGGCATGGCTGGCCTGACTTGTATATTCCCTCCATAACTCCTGCCGGTAGGATGGTAGACAGCACTGATAATGCAGAACTGCACTCCCAGATAATGCATCCTTCATTTTATTTTTTATTTATTTACTTATTTTTTAACCTTGAGTGTTTGCCAGTACAAGTGTATGCCATTCCCCTTTAAAATTTTAGTGGGAAATGAAACCAACCCTGGCCCATGCATATATGCCTGCCCCACATATAAATGTCACTTGCAGACATTGGTTAGGCATGTGCAGCAGCTGCAAAGGAGTGGTTTCACTTTGGTTTTATCAGTTTAAAAACACATTTCCATTACACTTCACAGTAGACATGTGATTCAGTTAGCATCAGACTGTAGATTGAACACATGTATGGTATGTAGGCCTAGATATGTACAATCCAGTTTTCATTTGGGTAATGCTGATGTACCACATAAATCATTTCTGGCTCCAACCCTGTTTCTCCTTCATATTAATGATCTCTTGTCTGTCACCCATAATCCCAGTTGTTCATATGTAGATGACTAGATTCATCACAGTTCCTATACACTCAGCCACCCATTCACAAAGTTTGATATCTCAAACCCCCAACTCAGCACAGCAATTGCCATAGCAGATCTAAGATCACTGAATGGGGATAAAATAACATTGTCTCATTTTATGCTAAGAAGACCAAATACCTGTATCTCCAATTTACTCTTTACTAATAGACAGATATTTGCTGATTCCTATATTACCATCACTGTAACTAATATTCCTGTCATTGAAAGTATTGAAATTGTTTTGCTTAACAGTACCCTAAGTTGGACTTATCATGTTAGATGACGTGTAAAGACTTTTTCAAAGTACCGGGTAGCTTGGATTATTGTACAGAGTTGTTAACTTCTTCTCTGACGAGCAGTTAACTACAAAATACAAGTCATGTGCTCTCGTCTCGAATATTGCTCACCTTGTGGAGTGGTTGCACTAAAACAGTTGGGCAAAGTTCAGAACAAAGCCATAAGAATAATTAATAACCCAGCAATTACAAATGAACTACTTTTCCCACAAGTAAGATGGAATGTTGTCTCTCTTGCCTTTGCAGACGCTTTTGGCAAATGCCCAAACTTGTATCCACTTTGCCATCTCTCCATGCCTTCCCCCATGCTAAATGTACATCTGCTAGTGCTTGTGACTTGACTGTCACTCTGCCATGTTGGACTTCTGCCATTCAGGATTCCATTATTCCCCAGATTGCTTCTCTTCGGAACCGTCTTCAGCTTAGATTCCCTCCAGACTTCAGCTTACAGTTGAAATCCAACTGTTACTGATTTTTATGAATGGAGGATCCTCTCCTGTTATTTGGTGTATGGGTTTTTATATTATTTAATTTGTTTTCCTTCTTCAGTTCATCCATCTGTCTTTCTGTTGCCAGATGCCATAATCCTGTAAGTTGTGGTTGTTTATCTTTGAGTCAATTGGTTTATGGGGAGGGGCACTAACCCTCTACTATCCCACTTGTTGACACATAGGGAACACGTATGTTGGTTGTATGGTTACCACCCAGCATTGTAAGTGGTTTCCTCGCTTACAGGAAACCATTAGGCTTGTCACTCGATATAAAGCCACCTGAGAAGGAAAGAAGAAGAATAAAAAAATGACAGGAAAGATTGGAGAATTAGGAAGAGAGGAGGGAAGACACCAAAAAAGGTAAAGGTGAAGGGAAAAGTGGGCAGCACTCCTGTGTTCATCTTCCAGTAAAAAAAAAAAAAAATCTTGAATTCTAATATAATGGTAGTAGTTCTCATAGAAGTAGTGCTGGTGGTAGTACAGTACTAGTTTTGCTAGTAGTAGTAGTTGTACAATAACCCTGGTCTGTCTGATCAAGGAGATCCATCAACATGATGCGAGCAATCATTCCTGCAGGGTCATTCCTTACAGTGGACAGCTTCTAGTCTCAGCGAGACACAGGGAATTATATGGAGGTTCCTTTCAAAGATGGATGCAGCATATGTCTTCCTCCACCTAGTTACCAGGAGTGCCATAGTATGCCCCACCTTACATATTTGATTATATGGTAACCATCCAGTGTTGTCAATGACTTCCTTGGTTATATACAACTTGTTGTTGATCAACCCCAGTTTGTTTGGCCTAGCAGACCCATCAACCACAGGCTAGCAACCACCCCTTGCTGGGCTGTCTCATCCAGTGAACTGATGTTCCCTTGCAGCTGACTGCCTTGCCACAGCAAGGTGGAATAGTGTGGAGATTTGGTTCCTGAATGGACACCACATTTGTGTCTCTCCACCCAGTTGACAGGGGCATCATAGCAGGCAGATTGGTTTGTTCTGTTTTGTTTTGTTTATATAGTCTCCAGTATGCTTGCATGAGTTGGCCTTGGTCATCTAATGGCGACTTTCCATGCTGCTCGGATTCTCTGGCAGCATCCCTGTTTAATCCCTTATCCCTGAGGCCACACTCCATGACTTCGTCTGAGGTCTTCTTTGGTCTGCCTCTCGCAACCCTACCTCCCTGTGTTAACACTTCTCTCTTTTTGCATCCAGTTGTCATCCCCCATCCTCTCCTTATGCCCAAACCATCTCAATCTACCTCTCCTCATCACAACACTATTACACTCCAGTACCATCCTTCTGTTTAACTCTTCCATTGTAAACCTATCTCTCTCAGGTCTCGCATTCAAGAATGTACTGGACTCCTACCTAATCACTGTCATTTCTATACGTTTGAGCCTGTGAATATCCTCATCCATCACTGCCCAGGCGTCACTGCCATATGGCATTACACTCCTAACACATGCCGCCAACAAAGATCCCTTAGCATGGAGGGAAAGCCCTCTCAGTGTCAGGAGAGGCAGCAGCTCCCTGAACTTCTTCCAACCACTCCTCACCCTATCCACAGAGCTAGATCCTGCCCCACCTCCAGCATATAACATGTCTCCCAAGTAACAAAGCTCTCCCACACACTCACAAGACTGACCAGCAAGATCAGTCCTTTCATGCCTGACAGTCTCCACATGCTCTCCCCAACACACCACACACATAAAAATCAGCATTATCTGGCAGTCTGCCTCTCATACCACTACATCCTTTATGTTCCCACTTGTCACAAACACTGCATGAGATGGAATTACTTCCAATGCCAGTTTGGCAAACTGCACATGGCCCTGTTCCTCTTCATTGATAGTACCACCACCAGTCCTAATACCATCACCTTTGTTTTATCTGCATTTACTCTCAAGTCCTTGTGCCCCATACCGTCTCTCCACTTCCTATATCTTTCTTCTGCCTCCCTTTCATTCTCTGCAATCAACTCCAAATCATTGGCACACATCTCCCACGGGAGTCCATTTCTGAAGTCACGTGAGAGGGCTTCAAGCACTATGATAAACGATAAGGGGATGTGGATATGAAAGCCTTTAGGAGGTGATGGAAAATGTGGGGTGAGGTCTTGTGAAGGTACTTCATAGGTACCTTGCAGACCTTGCAGCTTAGAAAGTAGCCATCAAATATGCCTACTTATATAGACATGGAACATTGGATTAGTAAATATATATGTGCTGGTTGTGATAACAGCACTTTATGATAAATTGATAACATTATACTGTATATCTTTTATAGGTTCACTGGTGCGACCCAAGGTGGTGAGGTCAGTACATTATTGTCCTGCTACAAAGAAGACTCTGGAGAGACGCTACACTGACATGACCTCCTATGACCCATTTCCCTCTAGTGCGCTATACCCAACAAAAGATGAAGATGGTTTGTAGAATATTGATTAGTAAATATTAATCTTGGTTCATAATTCACACTCATAAGCTTACTCCTGTTGTAGAAATATAAACATTGTCACCACCACAGATGTAGTAAAGCCTCTGTAAGGCAGACTTTTAGAGGGAGGAAGTGAGTCCATCATATAACAGATTTATCATATGGTCTTTTTTGCAATCCTTGTTTTGTTCTACTTGTCTGGTCCTGCTGCTCTTGTTGGAGCTGCCTAGTACAGATCAGCAGGCCCAGTTCAGTTATTGTCTTTTCTTATATTCAGAATTTAGAAGTCTACCTCATTCAGATTTACTTACCATTACAGTATTTAACAAGCTTACACTTAATTTTATCTAGGCAGTAATAAAAGCAGGATACATATATATATATATATATATATATATATATATATATATATATATATATATATATATATATGTATATATATATATGCTGTGGATTCTCAAATTTTGATGGGGATATGTACCAAAAAACCACATTGAAATTCAAAACATAGAAATTTAAACTGAACTTCTTATGGGAAAAATTAGTTTGGGTCTGGGGCCTCCCAACTTCACCATGTAAAATCATGATTTTTCACCCACACTCCCTGTAAACTTTGTGAACTATAAATGTGGTTACATAACTGTAGTTCTGCAATGTATTGTCATACTGTACTGTAGTTCAGAATACTGTACAGCAAAATTTGTTAGTTTGTCCGTATCCTGTCACAGTTTTTATTACAGTAGTTACAGTACAGCACACTGTAAAGTGCTAACCTTGGGTTATGGAATATTATCACTTGGCTGGCTGGTGTTGGTGGTGTGTGGCAGGGGTGGACCACTTAGTTGAAGTAGCCTCCTCTGTGGAGGTATCCAACCCAAATTCCTCAAAATGAAAATCATCCCTGAGTATCTGGACATCTGCAGTGTCAACATCTTCCTCCTCACCCTCTTAGATGGTTATATCTTGCAGCACCCTTGTAATTGGCCTGAAGAAGGTGATGATCTTTGACTGTTTCTGCTTATGAAGCCCCTGAGAGCATCGAAATTCGCAATTTTGCATTGAAAAGTGAGGTAGGCAGACCACTCCAAAATGCATCTAAATTCGAATCATCGAATTCTAAACTGTCGAAATTTGAGAATCCACTGTATATATATATATATATATAAAAGAATGAAGACAGTCAGTTTCAAACCAAAATGGAAAAGAGAAAAATATTTGAACTTCTTCACTACAGCAGATGCTCATGTTTCACAACATTAATTTTGAACAACTTTAATTTCGACAGGACATCTAATATCTACCAAGTCACAATTTTTTTTACCTCAAACATACAATTTTTGATGGATCAAGGCTAGAGTTTGGGATTTGAAATGCATCTAGGGCCAATTGGGTATTGTCTGCAAACTCAGTCTGACTACATATACCGAAAAATTGCATCCGCCAATCAAAACATCAACATGGATTGTGTAAAAGATCATAACATTATTTGTGCTGAACTGACTGTATATATACTGTAAACCCGTGCGGTATGATGGCTTTTTTTGTTTGATGTTTCAGATTTACATATAAAAGTTAGGAACTGATTCATTATTCACGTGGTACAATATTTGTATTTACGTCGAAATTTCGCCATTCAGAATCAGTTAAGTGTAGGAATATAACATGAGCTACATTATTAACGGTGTATATTGCATGTCGGTCAAGGATGCAAACAGTGACGCTTTAGCCCCTCCAAAACTTGGCTAGCAGTATTGTATATCGCACATTATATAAAGAAACATTAAAATTTACTGAAATAAAGATATTGAGTGAATGGTTGTGCAGGCACCAGCTGTGTGAATTCTGTGTATCCTTTGTTTAGGAAGTACCTGAAGGCTTCTCAGTCCTGACTTAGCCTGTGCCAAAACAGCACATGAATAGCAGTGTCTTAGATCCCACATTGCATTATTTGCAGGCAATATAACATTGAAAATGAGTGTAATTAAGACATCAAGTTATTAGTTGTGCAAGTACCAGCTTTGTGCATACTGTGTATTTGTTCTTTGACGACAAAATGTATTTATGTGCCATCAGACACGAACCAGGATGAAGAAGCCTAACCTAGTCAATAATTAATTAGTGGATGCTGTTGATGCTTTTATTTTACTATGTATTAATTGTTGTTAACTCTTACTGTCTCTAGGTAACCTCCTTGAGACTGAGTATGGTCTTTGCTCATACAAGGATCACCAGACAGTGACCATCCAGGAGATGCCTGAGAAGTCTCCAGCTGGCCAGCTGCCCCGCTCTGTTGACGTAGTATTAGATAATGACCTTGTGGACAGATGTAAGCCTGGTGACCGAGTACAGGTACAGTACACTTTTTTTATTATTATTTTTTTTTATTGACTGATATTTTGGTAGCTGCATATACAGTACTGTAATGACTGGCAGACAGGGGCTGAAGCCAGCTCTTTGGCTTTGGAGCCGTAAAAGTCATGAAACTGAAGGTGCTCCTTTGGAAAGCTGTGAAGCCGAAGTCGTAGCCAGGTAAACATTCACGGAGACAATGCCGAAGCTGTATGAATTTTTTTAAGCCAATAATGGTTTCCTGTCACAGTATCCCAGTTGTAACCAACCAGTAAGAAAATCAGAACTTCAATTGTAGAGAGCCCTTGCAAGCGAGTGAGTGCCTAATACCTTGCATCTTACCTAGGGTTAAATTGATACAGTATATACCATTATCTCTTACATGCAAATGTTGACCCTAGGAATGGACAGTTTGGAAATAAAGTACTGTGTAAAATTTAATGTTTTATTGAGCTGAAGTAGGTGCAAAAGAAAGTACTGTACTTGAAAATATGAAAATCAGTATTCATGCATATAGAGTTTTCAGTTAATATGCCAGCCAAGTTCTCAGAAAACTTAAATTGTCCCATTACATTCTAGACCTGTTCACATCATGATCCTCTTACAGTAGCTTTGTTTCCACTGTCCTACATGTTGTAAACGTATTCCATTCCTGTAACGATTATCTGGACTTGGTGCTTTGGCCAGCAGTTGGGGCTGAAGCCAGAGCCTTGGCTTCAAAGCTAAAGGCAAAGCCCTTTGAAAGTTACAAAGCTGAAGCCGAAGCCGCGACCTAAAAACCATGGTTTCATGAAGCCGTAGCTGGTTTCGTCCTCGTGTCTAATGACTAGAAGGGACACAGGTTGCAGTTGCTAAGTACTGTACCAGAATCTTTACATACAGTACTGCTGATAGATACCTACCTACCTACCATAGATGTTGATAGACAATGAAATAGGCAGTGTTTGTGCTAAAAATTTTAGCTTATACTGTATTACACACTCATGAGAGAGCACTTATCTGCTTGGCTGAGATAATCACAACAGATGTACAGATGTTTTCTGTTTTCAGATTGTTGGTATTTATCGATGTCTGCCCAACAGGCAGGGGTCATTCACCAGTGGTACATTTCGCACTATCATGCTAGCCAACAATATTATTCTTATGAATAAGGAAGTTTCACCTCAAATCTCTACTGAAGATGTTCACAAGTGCAAGAAATTTTCCAAGCAAAAGGTAATTGTATGTCATTAATTGATGGGAATAGTATTAATTTGTGGTGGGTAGGGTGCTCACCATCCACTCACTTGATGTAGTACTGCTTTGGGTGTCTGCCCTTTCCTCTTTTCCATCCTTCCTCTTCTGTGTTTCTTTCCTGCATTCTTTCCTCTTTCTTCTGTCTACAGGTGACTTTGCATTCCCTCTTCTGTCTTTCTTTCCTGCATTCTTTCCTCTTCCTTCTGCCTGTGGGTGACTTTATACTGAGTGACAAGCCAAATGGTTTCCTGTACACCGGGAAACGATTTACTACGCCGGATGGTAGCTATATAATGAGATTATGGTGCCTGGTGGCTTAGTGGGTAATTGTGGTGCTTCAGTTAGAATGAGTTGGTATAGGTTTATATCTAAGGGATGGTTGGGGTTTATTGCTTACGTAATATCAGTCAGGGATGAGTGAGGCAGGTCACCCTTATCTTAAATGTCAGGACCAACTTGCCTAGCCCCAGGTTCGTATTCTCCTCGTGGGGTGACATAAAATTGGATGTTGGATGGATGGATGAATAGTATTAGTGTTAGTGTAGAAGTACTGTGCTGCTGTTTTCTTCATTGGTATAAATATATGCTAACTTGTTTGTAAAAAGAGAGTTTGATGTCTGAAGATATATCTCATTTGTAGTACAGTATTTCAAAAAAATTTATTATCACAGTGATTCCTAACTACCTACTCTTCATTGAGACAGTCGAGTGATGATAGTAAAATGTCTTGCAGATGCACCATGAACCTTTTCAGATAAACTTGTAAATAATCATAGTCTCAACAGAAATTTTTGTTTGTTATGGTGTTTATAATGGAAGTGGAAAGTAGAGTGACACAAGGAAGGAGTGTAGCTGGTGCTATGAAGGCCTTGATAAAAAACAGAGGTTTGAGTGTTGCAGCTGCGCGAGGCTTACATGAAGGAGTGTTAATGTCAACTAACATATGGATGTGAGACAATGGTGTGACATCATAATGAATGAAAGAGGTAGAAATGGGATTGCTGAGGAATGTATGTGGAGTACAGAGAGTGGATAGGATACCAAATAATGTGATTCATGACATGTGGTGTGAGGAAGTCTGTGGACACCAGAATAGAAGAGAGTGTACTGAGATTGTATGGTCATGTGGAGAGAATGAATGACAATAGAGTGATGAAAAAGGTATATCTGAGTGAATCTGAAGGAGGGGGGAGGCGAGGTAAACCAAGGAGAAGGTGGAGGGATATGGTGGATGAGTGTGTGAGGAAGAGAGGTATGGAAGGCGGTGAGGCTAGGGGACTGACAAGATATCGAGCTGGCTGGATGAATGTTGTGAGGAGAAGTGCATGATCAGGGATTTGGCACCCTTTTTTAACGTGACAGTGTCCGGATTGACTCAATTGGAGTCAGTGAAGCTGCAGAATGTGGTGAAAGTTTTTGGCGTATCAGATAGAGCCAGGATTCTGGGGGCTTGAATGATGAGTGAATGGAAGTGTGGCCCATTGGTTTGGGTGAACTTGGGCTGTCTGGAGGTTGCTACTTGTCACCCTGCCCTAGGATGGGAAAGGAGGGTCCGGATGATGGTGATGAATGATGATGAACTGTCAGTTATCCTTCAGTGCAATATCTGGTCCAACGCAATAGCAGGTGCAGCAATCTTGGCTTTGTTAAAGCAATATCTGGCAATTTTATGCAACATCTGGTGCTGAAATGGGACTTAACTGGTGGTCCAATGCAATATCCAATGTTGAGGGGTTTCATCCAGCTTGTCAGCAGTAGCCACCAGGTGCAGGGGAAATTCCGAAGCTTGGGAGCCAATGAAAACGCCTGCTATGCGCCAGCCAATCAGAATCTGTTTTGGGTGTGGCTTATCTGACACACCAAGAATGCCCCCATGCTCTCCTTCCTGCCCATGAATGTCATAGAGTCAAGACGTGCTTGTGTGCACCTGCTTTTCTGACCATCTGTCTGTCTGTCTATCTATCTATATATCTATCTATCAGCTTAACTATCTGTCTATTGCCAGGCACCTCAATCCCATAAAGGGTGGCCACAAACAAATTGCCTCCATGTTGCCCTGTCCAATGCCACTTTACTGCCTTGCTCCCAGCTCACACCCTCCTCTCCCACATACCTTCCACTCCATCCTTCTATCTCATCCTCGGCCTCCCCCTTCCTCTCCCCTCCTCCACCTCACTCGCATACACTCTCCTCATTAGTCTCTTGCTGTCCATTCTCTCCACATGGCCAAACCACCTCAGTGTATTTCTCCTAATGCTTTCTGTCACATTCACACCACTGCATTACTTCACTTCCTCATTTGTCAGTCTCTCTCTCCTTGTAACTCCACACGTTCCTTTCAGATAACTCATTTCCACTGCTCTCACTCTTCTCCAAGAAGTTCCAAGCTTCACTTCCATATGTTAGAGTTGGTATCACAATACTGTCATGCAGTGACTTTTTTACTTTCATGCTCACTTGCCTGTTTTTTACTTTCATGCTCACTTGCCTGTTTCTTATCACTGCTTTCAAGGAACCAGCAACCTTTCTTCCTTATTGTACTGTTTCAAACACTTCACCTTCTAAACTTCCATCCTTACTCATCACACTACCCAAGTACTTTAATGCACTCTCATTTTCCATTTTTTCCTCATCCAGCCTTATTGTGACTTCATTTCTCTCAAAGGCCATAACTTTAGATTCCATTTCTTACACATGCTCCCAGACTCTTTCACCAAGCCTTGCAGTTCCCCTTTGTCTTCACATAACAGCACAGCATCATCTGCAAACAACAGTACAGGGAGTTTCCAAACACTGCCCTATCTTATTAGGGTCTCTCCAACATCCACAGCCATACCTTGTATCTCTTTTATAACCATATACTTTTCCTATTATACTAATAAGTCAAATGCCCCAATGATTACCACATGCTTCTTTTTACCCTTTTCCCTCGTACAGGGGAATAATTATATCTGACTTCCAGTCCTCTGGGACTTTACCTTCCTCCCAGGCCAATCTGCACATCTTCCATATCCATTCTGCAACTATCTCTCCCCCATGGTTCAGCATTTCACAACACACTCAATCAGTTCATGGAATTTTCCCTACTTTGACTTTCTTCATTGCTTCCACTACTTCCATCCTACTGATTCCTTCCTCTCTTCTCACCTTCCTCATCATCCCAGCCATTTCCCAGTCACTTTTACTTGCATTGCTTTCATTCTCTGTGTTCAACAATTCCTCAAAGTGTTCTCTCCATCAGCTTACTTTTTCTCCCTTCTCCCTAGCAACATGCCATTTTTATCTTTCACTCCCCGACTAACTTCTTTATAACCCTAACTCTCTTTACCTCTTTCCAGAACATTTTCTTACATTCCCTCCACTTTACACCCAAATTCCTTCCAAATTCCTCATCCACTCTCTTGTTACTCTCTCATGCTAATCTTTTCACCTCTCTCTTCCTCTCCACATATATATAGTCCTCTCTTCTGTCTGTCAACTTCCTCCACATCCCTGTTTCTCATCCACTCACTGTATGCTTTCTTCTTTTGTGGCACAGCCTGTCTCACCTCCTCATTCCACCATGCTGTTCCTTGCACTTCCTTTCGTCTTTTTTAACCCACCACACCACCTCATGCTGCACAGGTTTCTTCTGTGAATATCTTGCACACACCTTCCACGTCCCCCATCTGCTCCAAATCATATTTACCCAATTGCTCCTTCACTTCTCATATATTCTGCCCTTTTTCCATCCTCTTGCAACCTTTCTGACCTCCGTGAATGGACTACATCTTCCTGTCCTTCCCTCCTCTTGTTACTCCATTGCATTTGACCCTTGACTTTCACCACCACCACATGTTGGTCAGAAAGTCCATGCCCCCAGGCTCTGTATGTTCTTGCATCCATTATACACCTCATTCTATCATGCACACACACATAATCATTGCCTTCTGTTCATGCATTTCACCACCCTAACACCAATGTATGTTCACGCTGTAGACTGTTAAATTAAAGTTTAGTTTTTCAAACTAGGTCATTTTGTACTTCCCATGCTGGTTATCTTAATAGTAGTATTGAGTAGGTTGTTGAATTACCTTGTGTTGTATTTGCTTCATATAGTCATAGATAAAGGGTTGTATGCCATAACTTGAGCCAAGAAAGCAAGACAGTGGATAGTACGGTATCTCTCTCTATTTTTTTTTTTTTTTCTCCTCCAGAATGTTGATGTATTTGAAATGCTGGCCAAGTCACTGGCTCCAAGTATCCATGGACATGAATACATAAAGAAAGCCCTGTTATGTATGCTGCTGGGAGGAGTGGAGAAAGTGTTGCCCAACGGTACCAGGCTGAGAGGGTGAGAAATGAATTTTTTTAGCATTTACCATGTTAAAATGTCTTAGGTAGCAACCTAGGACTGGCATGTAGTTCTTTTCATTTATGGAGTAGTTGAATGAGTGTAGGAATATTTGGCAGTCACTACGAGGTCTGTTCATTACGCACTAAAAAAAA
The DNA here is from genome assembly GCF_032717465.1 of Coenobita brevimanus. Lineage (NCBI taxonomy): Eukaryota > Metazoa > Arthropoda > Malacostraca > Decapoda > Coenobitidae > Coenobita > Coenobita brevimanus. Next base: position 56,049,122 of record NC_136967.1, on the reverse strand, counting down.
TAAAGATTAACCAGTTGAGCTAGGACACTAATCCCCCTCAAAGTAGGCCCCTTCTGATTTGACACACGTAGCCCAGCATTCTTTCCACTGCTTGAATCATTCTTAAAAGTCAGTTTTCAGTATCTCCTGCAGGTGCTTTGTCCCATTCATCATGATCTCTTATCTCGGATGAATGTTGCTAAAGACGTTATGGAGTGTGCAAATCATGATCCAGACTTTCTGAAGACTGTTATAAGTGGAGATGAGACTTGGGGGTACTGGTACAACCGAGAAACCAAAACACAGTCGTCCCAGTGGAAGCATGCTGGGTTGCCTCGGTCAAAAAAAGCGTGATAGGTCAGCAGCAATCTGAAATGCATATTGACATCCCCCCCTGACTATTGCGGTGTTGTACATCATGAATATGCACCAGAAGGTCAGACTGTCAACAGACATTACTACCTTGATGTTATCCATCGTCTTCATGATGAAGTTCAGCAGAAGAGACAGACCTTTGGAAAGCAGCAAGTTGGATGCTGCACCATGCCAATGTCCTTGCCCATTCTTCAACTGATTCAGGGATTTTTGGCAAAGCACAGCATCCCGCAGGTCCGGCAGGCCCTCTACTTGCCAGACATGGCTCCATGTGACTTTTGGTTATTCACCAAGCTCAAAACTTTGCTTAAGTGTTCCTGATTTGAGATGAGAGAAGAGATCATGACGAATGCGATGAAGCACCTGCAGGGGATACCGAAAACCTATTTTGAAGAATGTTTCAGGCAGTGGAAAGAATGTTGGGTTATGTATATCAAGTCAGAAGGGGTCTACTCTGAGGGGGATTACACCCATAGTCTTGAAACTGGGGGCAGGGGTTACCCTTCCTGCACCCCGCTCGAGGTGGAAGCTCAGACCTTCAACTTAAGAGGTAATTTTGAAAGCGGGAGAGTGCACCCCTTCATGTGGGTAGGCGTGGCAAAGAGTTGTTAACACTGATTAATTTTAAAATTCAAAATCCTAAAATAAAAACAATACATATGACAGTTTCCAATATTCACACAATATGATATATTAATGTTTGCAGTTCCTATCTCTTCTGTTATTAAAGACTAGCATTTTTTCTTAAATACTCCGTATAAGAGTATGCATACAGGATTTGGAGAACCTGTGCCGCAAAAAAAGTTCGGTGTCAGACATAGCTTCAAAGGGGTTCATGCGGTCAGTAATAACCCTATGAATAAGCTTTGGCTGGCATACCGATTTTGACTATATTTCTGCCCCAAATGCTTGTTTTTGCCATTCTTCCCACCCAGAACCCCGAAATCCCACTCCCCAAGACATGGGGTGGGGGGGTTAATTTTAAAACCAGTCACGAACACTGTAAATAAAAGCCAAATTCGTTCAGATCACACCAAAATACTGTACTCCACAATAATATACTGCCAAGCCAAAACAATATAGCACAGACTTGTAAAAGCTCACTGAACGCAAACTTGAGACTTTGTAATTCAAATTAACTGGCTGTGCGCCAGTCATCTGTTTAGGTAGTACTTGGCCATTCTTTAGCATAGGAATTATTTCACATACTAATCAGACATTATAAAAGTATCATGCACCATATCTGACTAACAGCTTAGCAGAAATATTGAGAGATAGAATGGAAGTGGATACAGTTCCTCATCTTTGTTTTTGTATCGTCAAAAATTAACCATCTCCAGAGAAACAGTGAAGTCTTCCAAAACGCTAAAAATATTAAACACTTATTTTTTTTCTTTACACGATGTTGTAATCATTAAATTAAAATTCCAGTCACACACATCATAGGGTCCTTCAAATTCTACAGTTTTCTTTGCACAAGACTACTATAATATGACGAAGGGGCATTCAAGGGGGTGCAATGAGACTCCCCGCAGATTCCAGTACTATGCTGTGGTAATCCTCCCGTTCACCAGGGAATGCTCTCCCTTTTGTGCGTTAAGACTACCAAAAGATACGGATAGGGCAAGGTGAATGCCTTCCCACAGTTTAAGACTATGGCCGTTAGTATCCTAGTTCAACAGAATAGCTATTTATTTTTTTAGAGCCTAAGGTCGGATATTTTCTGAACAGACCTTGTATCTTTGGTCCTCTGCCCTTGCACAATACTGTCATCACAGTGTTTGTAACTGAAAAACATTTAGTATTCTCATGTGCTAGTACCCTTAATGTTGGGTGTGAGACTTTGGAATGACATGAGTACTGCATTATAGAAAATCAAGATTGAGAGCAGTAGGGTGGATGAAAGAGTTTAGGTAATGGTTGAATATTTAATTTAGGTTGACCAAACAGGACAACATAAACATTATGTACTGGAACTGTAGTTTTTGTATTAGTGATACATTACAACAAAGAGTATGGTACACAGTAGGCAGCACTGTGAGAGGGGCGAGTACAGTCTGGCTTCGTCAGATGATAGGGTCGCGTGAAGTGAAGACCTTTTGCGTAACGAATTTTCACATAACGAGGCGAATATAACATGGGTTTGGTGGGGTTAGGGAGCATGACCTTGACCGCAAAACTTAAAATGACTAAGCTCTGCTACCTGCCTGAAGTTTTCCCCATGCTGGTAAGGATCTTCTCCCAGGGTCCCCTTTGAGGCTTGGGGACAGTTGGAGGGCTGTCACTCCACTCAAAAAGTCACTTAATGTCAAACTGCACGCTATTTGTTAAGTTTTTGTGCTGTTATTTGGTGATAGCATTGGTGTTTTAGTGGCTAAAGTATTTCATACAAAAAAACTTTCACTTCCTTTAATATCGCACTGCACTATTTGTTAAGCTCTTACACTGTTCTTTGGTGATAATAGTGGTGTTTCAGTGGTCTTTCATGCACAGCATAGAATGAAAGGCAACAATCACAGTCAACGTAAACACTGTGCGACCATCTTGGCATGTGTGTGTCACTGCATCCACAAGAGACTCTTGAAGGTGACGGTCAAAAACATCTTTGAAGTGAAATTGTGATTAATTTTTTAATGCTGTACTGAGACAGTGTAACTTTTTGGTTATCATTGTAACGATTTATCACGTAACAAGGTGTTGTATAATGAGGTTTCAGAATGTGTGTGTGTGTGTGTGTGCGCGTGCGTGTGTGTGTGAGAGAGAGAGAGAGAGAGAGAGAGAGAGACTGGTTGTGAAGTCAGCTGACTGTAGGCCTCTGTGCTTATATTGGGCTTATTTCCCAGAGGTGTATGTAAACACCGGAGTTTGCTGGCAAGTTTAATCCAGCATTATCTTTTTCTTAGTAAGGATCTAGTGGATGGCTAACCCTGCCTTACCTGTGAGTTTAATCCAGCCTAACCTAAGAATCTAGTGGACAGTTAACTCCACCTGCATCTAGGACAGGTGTGACAAGGCTACATGGTGACTGCCACTGAATAGTAGGTGAATAAATAAGGATAGATTGTAAGGGGATTAGGTAAGGAGAGAGTGATTACATGCACTGGTATGTTACAGGCTCCCTTCCTTCACACCAATGGGAAATTGTATGCAGCTTGTATGAGAAGTGTAATGTTTAATGGTACCGAAACTTGTGTAGTAAAAGACACTAACATCTGTAGGGTTAAGCATACAGAAATGGGGATTGTATGCTAACTACTGGGTTTTCCTGAATGGCAGGGCTGTAGATCTCAGAACTGTGAATGAGGAATTGAATGCACTGATAATGGGTAATGGAGGGTGGGATGGACATAGAAAAATGGAAGATGAAAATCAGATGAAAAGATCAAGGAGTGTGATATTAAAGGGTATGAAGAGGTAGACCTATGAAGGCTAGGGATGATTTTGCACAGTATAGCCTTAGGGTTAAGGAATTAAGCAGAGATTGTGCAGCATGTAGAACAACCATCATCTAACAAGGCTGACATCTGCAAACAAAATCACTGAACAAAGGAATTTATTGTCTCTTTGTACACTGTAAATGTTGATATTTTCAGAAACTGTACAGAACCCAACTTGTCCACATTACAGGGTATTTTGTTTGATGAACTTAAGAGGAGGAGGTTAGCTTGTATACAGTGAAATTATTTAAGGAATCCTAATTCAAGAATAGGTAGTAGGTTGGTGGCTACCATTGATCCTGGGAGGTACTGCCATGAGAGTGAAATGTGACTGCAAGCTTGGTAGCTACCATCATAAGCATCAGTCATAAACAGGAAACTTCAGTCATAAGCACAGGCACTCTTCTGAGTTGCTGTACATAGAATCAAAGTCCAAGCTGAGACAGTGTTACAAATGTTTTTACACATCTCAAATTACATTAGTTCCCAGCAGCTTCCAGCAAATGTTGCTACGTAATTAGCTGGTTTTGGAACTTGGTTTATCTTCCATAGAAAACAGCTGTACCATTGTCAACTCCAAGTTGGGGATTCCTGAAGAGAAAACCTGTCATAATTTTTATGAGTAGATAAGATTACTTTTGACTCATTAACTCACATGAATTTGATTACAGAGACATAAACATCTTGCTGATTGGTGACCCATCAGTGGCAAAGTCTCAGTTGTTGCGTTATGTTCTTCACTCTGCCCCTCGTGCTATTACCACTACTGGCCGTGGATCATCAGGTGTTGGTCTCACAGCCGCAGTCACCACCGACATGGAGACAGGCGAGAGAAGGTGAGGATGGTGGTAGAGTAAAGGGTATTTTTTATAACTATAGTTTGTTCTAGAATTTGGCAGTCCATACTGATGTATATATTTGTTTTACTCATAACTTGTGATATGAAAATTTAGATATTAACTGGGTTTAGCACTGTACATAAGTAGAGTTGATAAAAAAATGTCTCCTGCAGGAGGGGGCCAGTGATATCCTAAATGATCAGTATAGCTTGTGATGTCCCAGGAATAGTAATTGGTTTTTATTTAAATGAACTTAACAATATCTGCTATGGATTAGACCAGAAATGTTACTAGTAAGCTATGTATGAAGTTGGGCTACTGTATTTGGGTAGAGCCAATGGATGTTTGACAGTATTCATTGCTGCTAGTGCCATCTTGTTGCATACAGAATGTGCATTGGTAGTGTTTTGATCGACAACATACATGATTACATATGTCTTCCAGTCTGGGACTCACCTATCATAAGTGTAGGGACCCGAGCCTTGGCTGTTAACCCTTTCGCGTACCAATGGCAGCTTTGCCTGTCATCTGCTTTTGAGGCTCAGACTTTCAAATGACGGCCAAAGTCGTCATCCAAAGAAATATTTAAGACAGAAGCTTATGCTTCCTTTTCTGGTATTTCTTACCTTGTTATTGTTGATCAGAATGCGATAAATAATACAACATTGGTGGTTAGTGGGGATGCTCACCATCCACCCGCTCGATGTAGTGCTGCTCTTGGGTGCCTGCCCTTTCCTCTCTTCCTTCCTTCTTTCCAACCTTCCCCCTCTGTCTTTCTTTCCCTCATTCTTTCCGTTTTTTTTTTTTTTCTGTCTACGGGTGACTCTACACTGATTGACAATCCAATTGGTTTTCTGTACACCAGGAAAATATTTACTACACTGGGTGATAACCTTATAACCAAATTATGGCACCTGGTGGTTTAGTGGGCAGTTATGGCATTCCAAGCGGATTGAGCCAGTGCTGGTTTATATCCGAGAGATGGTTGGTGTTTATTGCTCACGTAATGCTACTCAGTAATGAGTGAGGCTGGTCGCTCTCATCTTAAATGTCAGGACCAACTTGCCTAGCCCTGGGCTCCTATGCTCCTCATGGGGTGACACTATATTAGGTGATCAGTAAATGAATGAGACATATTCATTTTTATGGTCCAGTCTCAGCTAGAAAAGTGATCCAGGAAGAAATAATGTAACTATCAGGGAACAAAAAACTGAACACTTACAGAGACTGAAATCTGTTTAGTATATTACATTCACAAGTACGTAGCTTAATTTTACATATATTTTTTTTTAAGCTTCTTGTTAAAGCACTGACTAATTTAAGTTGCCTTCAGATACAAAACTTGGCTGATAGTGAGCAAACTTATAGTACAGTACTGTAATTGGATTTTTATCATGCTGCCCAAACTAAATCAGCAGTTGCAGTGTATGTAAAAGTTAGAGCCTGAGTTCCAGTACCTGTAGATAGAAATATTAGTGCTGGGCTGGATCAAAATCCAAATATTGGATCTGCTATTCATCATCATCCGGACCTCCTTTCCCACCCTAGGGCAGGGTGAGGAGTAGCAATGTCCAGACAGCCCAAATTTGCCCAATCCAATGGGCCATGCTTCCATTCACTCATCATTCAAGCCCCCAGATCTGCTATTACCCTGAGCAAACAAGAGTATTTCATTATCACACTTCAGCACCGTTTAATTGAATATACTTAATGCTTTGTTTTGTTTCCAGGTTGGAGGCAGGAGCTATGGTTTTGGGTGACCGTGGCATTGTGTGCATTGACGAGTTTGACAAAATGAGTGACATGGATCGCACTGCTATCCATGAGGTGATGGAACAGGGTCGGGTCACCATCTCCAAGGCTGGTATCCATGCCAGGCTTAATGCTCGATGCTCTGTTTTGGCTGCTGCTAACCCTGTTTATGGTCGTTATGACCAGTACAAGACTCCAATGGAGAATATTGGTCTGCAGGACTCTCTTTTGTCACGTTTTGATTGCCTTTTCATTATGCTCGACATTGCGGATCCAGAAAGTGACAGGAAGATTTCTGACCATGTTGTGCGCATGCACCGTTACAGGTAAGGTGCCAGCATATAAGAATAATTTATTTGAATGATTTTCTTTTTTTGAGCTTTTTATATTAATATTGCAGTGTAAGGACTATCTATCTGCCTATCTATAGCCAGACACCATAATCTTGTAATGGGTGGTCATTTGTCCAGTTAGTTGTTTTATGGGGAAGGGCACTAACCCTCTGCCAACCCACTTGCCGACACGTAGGGAACATGTATCGGTTGGTTATTTGCTTACCACCCAGTGTTGAAAATGGTTTCCTGCCTTACAGGAAACCATTTGGCTTGTTGCTTAATGTAAAGCCACATGAAAAGGAAAGAAGAGTAATAAAAAGTGACAGGAAAGATGGGAGAAACAGGAAGAGAGAGGGCAGACACAGAAAAAGAGTAATACTGTAATGGTGAAGGAAGAAGTAGGCAGCACTACATCAGGTGAGTGGATGATGGCCACCACCACCCATAACCTTAGTAAATATTAGCATGTAGATGCATACACTTTACATTGACACAGCTTACAGTGAATAACTGGAATGCTCTGCATTATTGTCCTGAACATAATGATAATGATAACTGTCAGATCATGCTACCTGAGAAGTTGAGGAGGTAGTAGTACAGTAAGGTACCCTTGTGCATAACCTTGGAAGACCTTGTTTCCTGTACACGTAGTCTGCAGTGCCAGAATTTTGAACTTTGGTTGGAATTGCTGTCCAAGTTTTGGTTTGATCAGCAGTAGTGCATGAACATTATTATTATTATTACTCCTTCCTTCTTTTGTTCCTTCCTCTTGCCTTTGTCTTTCTTTCCTCTTCCTTTAGTCTGCAGGTGACTCTACACTGAGTGACAAGCCAAATGGTTTCCTGTACACTGGGAAACTATTTGCTATGCTGGTTGTTAACCATATAACCAAACTATGGCACCTGGTGGTTTAGTGGGTAATTAAGGCACACCAGCCGGATTGAGTCTGTGCAGGTTTATATCCAAGAGTGGTTGGGGTTTATTGCTCACATACTGCCACTCAGGGATGAGTGAGGCTGGTCACTCCAGAGCTCTTGCTAACTACCGATGGTTATGAGCCATTGGCTCCTGTGGTTTCAGATTTACGAGCCAAATAAATTTTTAGTAGCCAAACTGACTACAAGCCGAAATATTTTACGAGCAATAAATTATTTATTTACACATTGTGATGATTAGAATCATATAATGAGGTTTTAAACATTCACATTGGCAACAAGGAAAGAATAATAAATCACAATGTGCTTTTTTGTTCATTTCAGTGAGATTTAGTTATTTTGTAGTTTACTGGGTTTTGAAGTGGATGTATTTTCTCCTCGCCAAAAGGCGAATTGCATGTAAAATTTCGCTGAAGGGAAAAAATACTCGCATTTGCGAGCTGTGGCTCGCCAAACAAGAACCCTGTCACTCTCATCTTAAATATCAGGACCAACATGCCTAGCCCCGGGCTCCTACGCTCCTCATGAGGCAAGGTAGGATTGAATGATGGATGGATGGATGGACGTAATGAAAATAGCAGACACTCGCATGTATGAGAAATTACGAGTATTTTTAATAATATCGCTAGCAAATTCAAAATATAAAGACTGAAAAAAAGTAAAAATAAAGACAGGTTTGATCTAGTGCACATATGCTTCAGAATAATCTTATGTTCTCTCCCCAAAGTAGACTTGACTTAATACAGATTACTCAAATACACTTGTAAACAGTACTTTATATGGCATTTTTAGGTCTCCACATGAGCAAGATGGTGAAGCACTTCCAATGGGTCTTGGAGTGGATATACTGTCAACCAACAATCCTGACAGTGTTGAAGATGATGCAGAAACTCCAGTATTTGAGAAATATGATGCCCTTCTGCATGGCAGTTTGCGCAAAAAGAGGTATGTTGGAAATTTTCTCCATAACTCGTGGTAGATAAGTAAAATATTCTCTTGTGTTGTCAAGGAAATATTTATTGTACCAGATATACAGTAAACCTTTTGCTATAACAAACCCTGATATAGTGGATATGGGATTTAACTAATGCCTTGAAGCCCACCAAACTTCCATCAGCTGTGATGAACAGTGGTTGTCGAATGGATTGCAATAGGTTGCAGTACATGCATTTCCTACGCTTTTCACTCCAGCCTGGCCTGAAATTTCCCTCTCATTTTGATATTGGAGTTGTAATAACAGACTATAGTAATATTGTACCAGTACTAGTTGTGAAGAAGCACTATGACATACCGGCAGATGTGAAGTAAACTGCGAAGAGGTGAAATTATGATCCAAGTTAGTGTAAAATGGGTATACAGTAATTTGCATTTTTAGTACTAGAATATGCTATTGTACTCATTCATTTTCAAACGTGTCTGAAATCCCACTTCGGGGAACCCTCGAATATAACAAACTATGATCTTTAAAGAACATGGCTTTCCTGCAGTTAGTGAAGGTCTGCTGTATATCCTCGACTCTTATATTTAACCCTTCACGCTTCTGTTCTCTGCATGCCCCTAGGTAGGTATAGTATAGTCTATTGTAGAATTTTCTAAGCCATTGTCTTTTGCATAATGATAGCCTCAATGTATCTGCTGAATCAAGCCTAAACCTTACTAATTTCTTCCTTTTATTTATTTATTTATTTAATTTACCTTTTGTGAATACTTCCTTTGTAGTCATCATAGTCTGTTCATCATTATCATATTATCTGTTCATTTGCATAATCAACTTGGTAAGCTTAATATTACACTGCATTCCTTTTACCAGATTTGTATCCATCACACTTCTCTTGATTCTTCGTCCACTATCATTGTCTTTACTTTGGTATCTCAAAGATTAAATCAGTGATCCGTACTGCACTTTTCCCTTCTATGTACTTCATGAATGCTTATAAACTTGTTTGTGCTTTAAGACATATGGGCTAAAAATAGCTCCCTTTTGGCACATGTATTAATCAGTAAGTCCTCATTTCTTTCAGTCTCAGTAAGTCCTCTTTTTTTGTCTTCCTCACTCTTCTTGCCAGCAATAGACAATATCTTCAGGTACAACTCAGGCATTCATTACACCCTATAATATCCCCCCCACCCCCCGCTTGATAATTGATCAGTTATCCGCAACTTCTAAGTTACTTATACTTTATAGTAAGTCCTAATTATCAGTTGCCTAACTGACATTATTACTAAGTTTTCAGCAGCCCTCAGAAAAACTGCTATTATTCATTGCAACTTATAAAGTTGTTATAGGTATACCAGATTCAGTCAGTTGTATGAGGCATTTTTATGTAAAGTACTGTAGTTGACAGTAAATTTTGTGGTAAAACAGTAGCAGAATGGTGATGTACAGTGTGAACATTTACTTCATTTGAATTCCCTACTTGGATTTATGATGTAACAGATAAAGGTCCCATCCTCTACACTCTCCTTGAGATGTGATATTGAGAATCAGGTGTACATCCTTTAATCAAGAACCTTTTATCTGAAAATATAATGAGAACAGTAATTGCCATCTTTAAGTTGCATAATATTGTCTGACAGCAGGAAGACAATAATAAAGTTGTTTGGGTTGAATTGAATGGATTAGATTTAGTTTCATATATTTTGATTACTGGTATTATATATCTCATTCTGATGTGTGATCATTAATATTTTAAAGCATTTTCTCAGTTGCTTGTTTGATCTGCATTCCTACATATTTTCAGTGACAAGATTGTAAGCATGAAGTTTATGAGGAAGTACATTCACATTGCCAAGAGCATCAAACCCACTCTCACCAAGGAAGCATGTGAGGTTATTGCTGAGGAGTACTCACGCCTTAGATCCCAAGATGTAGAGCATGCTGATATGGCTAGGGTAAGTTTAATTGTTGGTTGACTAATTAAGGAGAGTCTTTGGATACTTCAAGGAAAATTATGATCATTTTCCATTTTGTGTTGTGTCCATCCATCCATCATTCAGTTCTTTAATGCCTCATTAGGAATGTAGGGACCTAGGGCTAGACTACTTGGTCTAGTCATTTAAGATGAAAATGACCAGTTGCTCATCCATGTGTGGCAGTATGTAAGTAGTAAACCTCACCCATCCCTCCAATTTAGACTCATGAGCTACATTAGGTTGGAGTGCATTATTTCACCAGACCTCCAGGTGTCTCATTGTTTGTTATATGGTTATCACCCAGTGTATTTAATAATTTCCTTAATTATGAGAAACCATTTCCATGCCACTCATTGTAGAGTCACCTATGTGCAGCACTTCATTATGTAGTGGGTGGTAGGTGGCCTGTCCATATTTTTGTTCATAGTATTTTGGTAGTCTTGTTATGTCAGAAACACCAGACAGGGTTGAGGGTCAGGTGTTCTGTGCTTCGTTTTGAGTTCCCCAAGAGGTAGGTGGATATTTTTTGATTTAGTACCATCACAGGCATAGTCTGGTCACCTACTCTAGAATATTCTGGGCTATGGAGTACAGTACTGGTAGTTGATCTTGGGACCCCATACTATGAATGGGATAAAGTGAGCTGCCTATTTATTACATTATTTCCAAGACTGATAAATGCATGCATGCATTATGAAGATTAAGTACCAAGGTTTTCATTTCCAGCATATGCCAAGGTTATTTTTTAGCCATGTTTGCACACAGCAGTGTGTATCATCTGCCCTTTGGAACAGTTTATCACACTTCACACTTTGTTTGTGTATCGAGCTATTCTTACCTAGCATGACTGTTCAGTCAGGTTTATACAGTAATACTATGCATACCAGCTTCATATCTATTCTGGTATAACAGTTTCATTATCTGGTCCACATCACCTGATAGTTGCCGTAAAGGAATTGTTGGAACCAGATATATGCAGCGAAATGGAGTGTTGTCAGGCTGTCTGATTAAATTTCCTTTCATCACTTTCAAATTTGTCTGAATTTCAGTATAGATTGCGTAGCATGTTATGGTGTTTTATAACATATCATTATTCAGTGTTTCAGTATTCCAAAAAATTGTGCTTGATTAGTGTGGTTTGACATAAGGTTTACTACAGGTTTTTATTAAAAGATTCTTGTGGTACTGTATTTTGCAGACCCAACCCATCACTGCACGAGCCCTAGAAACTTTGATTCGTTTATCTACTGCTCATGCCAAGGCTCGTCTGTCACGGTCTGTTGATGTAGAGGATGCTGAGGCTGCCATTGAAATGGTATCTTATGCTTACTTCAAGAAGGTAAGTATATAAGGATAAAGCTACTAAATGAGATTTGCCCTCTCACTAGAGATACGTTAAGTTTACTTTTGCAAATGAGATTTACCATCTCACTAGAGGTAGGTTAAGTTTACTTCTTATTTTACGGTACCTTAAGTAAGATTTTTGTGTATTAGAGAATATTTAGAAAAAATAGATTTGACTAACAAGTCCTAGCAACCTGACCTGGCTTTATCTGTGTCCCCCAGCTCTAGTATATTATAGATTATTCCTTTACATCAGCAGAAACCACTCAGCTATCATAATGGATATTATTTATGATGCTGAGGGAAAAAAAAACAAAAAAAAACTAGGTTTTGATGATGTCAATCTCTCACCTGCATTCAGACAGGTAAATGATATGAATGAACAGTAGAGAAGGAGTTCGGAGTTAGTGCAGCGGGAACAATTGAGATTTTAGAAATTATACAGTGCAATTATGGAATGTGAGCAGATGGGAAGCAGAGGCACAGAGGAAGTTGAGAGACAGGATAGAGAGTTATATGTAGAGAGGAAGAGAGAGGTGAAACGATTAGTAAGAAGAGGGTGGATGAGGAATTTGGAAGAAATTTAAGTATAAAGTGGAGGGAATGTAAGAAAATATTCTGGAAGGAGTTAAAGAGACTCAGGATAAACTGGGTAATAAGAAGGTAGTAGGGGAGTGAAAGATAAAAATTGTAGATTGATAGTGGAGAAGGGAGACGTGAGCAGAAGGAGAGAACACTTTCAGGAATTGTTAAACATAAAGAATGAAAGTAATGTGAGTATAAGTGGCTGGAGAATGGCTGGGAATATGAGGGAGATGAGAAGGGAGGAAGAGATCAGTAGGATGGAGTTCTCACCTTTCAGGTTCCATAGAAAATGTTAACCTTTGTTCATAAATTTCCTTGGAATGCATAACTGAAGTGACTGGATGTCTGGTCAGTCAAAAGCATAGAATGTGACCTAGGAGATCAAAACAGGAATGGTTACTTAATTTCCCCAAACTGAATTCTTCCAGTAGTGTAAGTTATGATTTTAAATTAATTTTATAATAGCTATTTGTTATGGTACTGTAAGGCCTTGATTGAACTCTGAATTGAACAAGTACAGTGTATGGTAACGAAGAAGAACCCTTTGTATTTTGTGGATAACTTCTGTTCAGGTGTTTTGTATCCTATATTCTACCCATTGCAGTGAATATTGGTTGGTTGGTTGGAATAGGATAGTGGTTTGGCCTAACGACATTTGCAATTATAGGGCTATTAACATCGAGGAGGAAGCATTTAAGGCATATGTTTTTGTTATTCATAGGTAATGGAAAAGAAGAAAAAGCAGACCAATGAGGACGACACTGCAACAGAAACAGAGACAGAGGATGAAGGGGGAGAAGAAAGTGGTCGGAAGAGGAAGAGGAGAGCTACTGGGGACAAGAAAAAAGCCAAGAAGTCAAAGAAGAAGCCTGGTGATGAAGGTGAGAAAAATAAAAACTTGAACCTAGAATTGCTGGCATTGTAACCACAATGCTCTCAAGATATTTGATGGCAGAAGGACCAGAAAGAAAGCATACATTTCTATCTCATATCCTATGACTAATGGGGGGGGGAAAAAAAAAAAAAAAAAAAAAAAAAAAAAAAAAAAAGTTTAAATCATGCTTGTTGTGATGCTGTCCACAACCAGGAGATGGCCTACAAAAGGTACCAGAGCCAACCCACCTCTGAATCTCATCTCATTTTATGGTTCCGCCCAGCATTGTGCTAAGTCCGTTTTTGCTGTGCTGAAAATAATTTCATATGTTCTAAATGCTCTGGACTCTCAAACTCAGATTCTTCCTGCTCCTTTTGGTACCTTGCCAAAATCCTTTCTAACAACTTTACCTCATCATCCTTTCCTCTTTTCCACCCTGATGGCTTTGTAGCTATTTCTTCTACTGATGAAGTGGAACTCTTCGCTCAGACTTTATCCTCCAATTCCACCTTAGACAATTCTGGTGCTGTTCCTCCATCACTTCCCTCCTCTGGCTTCGTCATGGCTGGCATTAAAACTTCTTCATTTGATGTACATTCAGCCATCACTGGTCTCAATACAAACAAAGCATATGGGCTTGATGGGGTCCTTCCTGTTGTTGTCAACAGTTGTGCTTCTGTGCATACACTCTGCCTTTGTAAACTGCTGCCTGAGTCAGTTAACTTGTAGCTTTTTTTCGTGCCGGAAGTTTGCTCTCATTCAGTCAAACATACTGAAATGATATACTGGCTGTGTACAGTAGTGCATTCTTGAATGCAAAGTCTATGGAGGCAGGGGCTAGGATTGCAATTGCATAGTTCGGAGGAATGTTGGGACTGGAATGTATTGATGTTGTGATAAGGAAGTGTAGATTGAGATTGTTTGGGCATGTTGGGAGGATGGAGAATAATGGTGCAAAAAGTGAGAGGAGTGAATTTCATGGGTAGGGTTGCGAGAGGCATACCGAAAAAGACCTGGGATGAGGTCATACAGTGTGACCTCAGGGACATGGGACTGAATAGGGAGACTATCAGAGATCGAGCAGCGTGGAGGGCTGCCATTAGGTGACCAAGGCCAATGCATGCAAGCATGTTGGAGCCATTATAAATGATATGACTGTTGTATGTACAGTAGTTACATCTTTAGCATCAAGTCCCTGATCATGAGGGGTCTTGCGCTGGAGTAATTAAATTAGAATCACAATTAAATTACCGTATGGTTTGGGGTTAATGGAGGTTGTATCTAGTTCCATTTGAGATTTCAGTCCTTAGTTCAGTAAAATTGTTAGACTTTTGTATTAAATTTATGTATGGTATAGGCTGAAATGACAGATGACATTCTCCGTTTAAAAGCTGCAAGGAAGATTGTAGTATTCATGTTGAACTTATTTGAAGGTTATGATGGCAAATTTGGGGGATTGTGTTACACACTGTATAGTAGTAGATTTTAAATATTTGGCATAGTAGTATGTCTGTGGTACTGCCTAGTGTTGATATTTTGAATTTTCCAGATATGTGTGGAAAACTACCAGTCTCTTGTTCACTGTAGTATCTGTTTGGTTTCAGGCTACGACCCATATGACATTGAGAGTGCAGATGATGATGATGAACCTATGTCACCCACACCTGCATCAGTAAGGAGTACTGTTAGCAGGTCAGCCAAGTCCA
The DNA here is from genome assembly GCF_032717465.1 of Coenobita brevimanus. Classification (NCBI taxonomy): domain Eukaryota; kingdom Metazoa; phylum Arthropoda; class Malacostraca; order Decapoda; family Coenobitidae; genus Coenobita; species Coenobita brevimanus. Next base: position 56,034,048 of record NC_136967.1, on the reverse strand, counting down.
GTGAAGAGACATCAACATCCTCCACTCCAAAGGAGATCTCTCCTGATCGTCTAACTGCCTTTAAGGCTTCCCTCACCAAGCTGTTGAAAGAGGTTAGGCTTAACATTTGTTGTAATTTATTCATCCATCATCCGATCCTACATTGCCCCATGAGGAGCGTAGGAGCCCGGGGCTAGGCAGTTGGTCCTGACATTTAAAATGAAAGTGACCAGCCTCAATCATCCCTGAGTGGCATTACATGAGCAGTCAACCCCAACCACTCCATGGATATAAACCTTCACTGGCTTAATCCGATTGGAGCGCAATAATTACCCACTAAACCACCAGGTGCCAAAATTTGGTTGTATGGTTACCTCCCAGTGTAGTAAATGGTTTCCTGGTGTACAGGAAACATTTGGCTTGTCACTCAGTGTAAAGTCACCCACAGGCTGAAGGAAGAGGAAAGAATGAAGGAAAGACAGAAGAGGGAGTATAAAGTCACCCATAGGCAGAAGGACAAGGAATGAATGAAGGAAAGAAAGACAGAAGAGCATGCAGAGAAAGAAGGATGGAGATATTATTATTATTATTATTTTTTTTATTTATTTTTTTTTTTTTTTGTGGTTACATGCTAGACCTACCCTCAGAATATATAATCTCATGGTAAGGGAGTAAGATGTCTTATCCATGCAACTGCTTTCCTGGCAGAACTGAGACTGGCAACACATCCCAGACTTTTGAAGACTGAGGTAAATACTTGTAATCAAAGCTGACAGTTATTTTCAGAAAAAAGGTTGTGGAAATACAGTACAGTTTACCATGATTTCAGTCAGTACATATGAAAAGTAAAGGTGAGCGAAGTGAGTGCTAGAATTATTGTGGCATGAGTTTATTGAGTGTTTTAGGGAAAGTATATGGAGGAATTATTATACAGAAAGTAAGAGAGATATCAGAAGTCCTAGTGAGTGATGAACAAGGTGGTAGAGGATGTGTGGATCAAATATTTGCAGAGACAGATAGTTAAGAAGGCTTGTGAGAAGGACTATATGGTGTTTATGTCATTTATGGATCTGGAAAAAGCATACTGCAATGTTGACAGAGAAGGATTGTGGAAGGTTTTGCACATTTACAATGTAGATGGTAAGCTGCTAGGTGCCATCAAGAGTTTTTGTTAGGGTAGTGAGGCATGTGTAAGGGTAAATGGGCATCTAAGTGAATGGTTCACAATTATTGTGGGCATGTGACAAGGTTGTGTGATGTCCCCATGGTTGTTCAGTATATATATGAATGGGGTGATGAGAGGAGTAAAATACAAGTAATGGAGAGAGGGATGGCGTTGGTAATGAGTGGTGATGGAATATCTCAAGTTTGTTGTATGCTGATGATGCAGTGCTACTTGAAGGTACCGGAAAAGAACTTCGTAGAATAGTGCAGAGTTTTGTTGATGTCTGTGATCTTTGTGCCTTGAGAGCAAATGTAGAAAAGAGTCAAGTGATGGTAATTGAGAGAGATGACGACTCCCTGTGTGGTGTTACAGTGAATGGAGAGAGACTGGAATTGGTGAGAGTTTAAAAAAAAAGAAACTGGATACAGTGATTAAAAAAAAAAAAAAAAAAAAAAGTGGAAATTAGAGTGACACAAGGAAGGAAAGTAGCTGGTGCTATGAAGGCCTTGATAAGAAACAGAGGCTTGAATGTTGCAGCTGCATGAGGCCAACATGGAGTGTGACAACTTTAACATGAATGTGAGACTAGGGTGTGGCATGGAAATGAAATGTCAAGAGTGTGAGCAGTGGAGATGGGACTGCTGAGGAATGTATGTGGAGTACAGAGTGGATAGGATAGGAAATTATGTGATTCATGAAAGATGCAGAGTGAGGAAGTCTGTGGACACCAGAATCAGAGTGTCCTGAGATGGTATGATCATGTGAAGACAATGGATAACAAGAGAGTGGTGAAAAAGGTATATCTGAGTGAATTTGAAGGAGGGAGGAGGCGAGGTAGGCCAAGGAAAGGTTGAAGGTTGAGGGATATGGTGGATGAGTGTGTGAGGGAGAGAGGTACGGAAGTCAGTGAGGCTAGGGGACTGACAAGAGATTGAGCTGGGAGGATGCATGTTGTGAGAAGAAGCGCATGATCAGGGATTTGGCACCCCTTTTTAACGTGACGACGTTTGGGTTAACTATCGGATACGTTTATGTGAAGCTACAGAATGTAGTGAAAGTTTTTGGCGCATCAGATAGAGCCAGGATTCTGTGGTTTTGAATGATGAGAGAATGGAAGCGTGGCTCATTGGATTGGTCAAAGTTTGGCTGTCTGGAGGTTGCTACTGCCCACCCTGCCCTGGGGAGGGAAAGGAGGTCCAGATGATGATGATATATGAAAAATGCTGTAATTTTAGAGTATAATTTGCACCTTTTATATTTTCAGGAACGTTCCCAGATGGTAGCCATGAAACGTGTGACTGAATTCATCAACACTGAACATTCCTCTCAACCCTTCACAAAAGAAGAAATTGATGCTGCTGTAGAGAAGATGACTGATGAAAATCAGATTATGGTTGCTGATGACATGCTTTTCTTGATTTAAATGTGTGATATGTGGGCCTAGATACTGTTGCAGGTATTGTATTATTTTATGAAGTACCATATATCTGGTACTTTTACTCCAGTTTGAAACTCAGTTCAAAATATACCTTTGGATACACTTCAATGACTTCTTTTATTTTAATAGGCTACCTCCAAGCAGTTGTATTCAGATTAAGAGGGATCTGTTAGAGAACAGGTTAATGAAGGCTGCATCTTACCCCTTCAAGCTGGAAAACTTATCCTGAGCAGAATAAAATAATTTTGAGACAGCAAGAAGAGAATATAAAATGTTCTCGAGCTGAACAAGTTAACGTTTTATATTATATGTAACCAAATTTTGGCGCCTGGTGGTTTAGTGGGTAATTGCAGCACTCCAATTGGATTGAGCTGGTGAAGGTTTATATCCAAGGAGTGGTTGGGGTTATTGCCCACATAATGCCACTGAGGGATGAGTGAGGCTGGTCACTCTTATCTTAAATGTCAGGGCCAACTTGCCTAACCCCGGCTCCTATGCTCCTCATGGGGCAAGGTAGGAATGGATGATGGATGAAATTTATATATATATATACAGTATATATGTATATATATATAATGTACTGTATATATATACATATATACAGATAGATAGATAAACAGATAAGTTGACACAGATAAATAATGATATTTATATAGGGAAGAATAGGGAGAAAAGCAATCTGTACTTTGGTTTTGTTGCTTTGGAGAAGGCCTTTGACAAAGTCCCTAAGGAGGTGGTGAGGTGGGCAGTGAAAAAGTTGGGACTGAGGCATGGCTTAGAGTGGTTATGGCTACGTATTTGGATGCTCGCACCTAGGTGAGAGTGAATGAAGATCTGTGTGATGAATTTTGCATGAATGTTGGTGTGCATCAGGAATCAGTATTGAGCCCCATCCAACCCATCCAGAACCCAGTGGCATTCTGGCTGAGTTGGGTGGGGTAATGGTGGGGTTGAGTGGAGTTCTGGGTGGGTTGGGTGGGGTGTAGGAGGTTCTGGCTGGGTTGGGTGGGGTGTAGGGGGTTCTGGCTACGTTGAGTGGGTGGTATTGAGGTTCCTGCTGGGTTGAGTTGGATATATTGGGCTTCTAGCTGGGATGGGTAGGGTGTTGGGATCATGGTAGGGTGCAGTGGAGTTTGGGCTGGGTTGGGTGGAATGCAATGGGATTCTGGATGGGATGTAGTAGGGTTGTGGCTGGGTTGGATGAAGTGCAAAGGGGGTTCTGGCTGTGTTGGATGAGGTGTAGTGGGGTTCTGAATGGGTTGGGAGGGTGCAGAAGGTTTCTGACTGGGTAGGGTGGGGTGCAGTGGGGTTGTGGCTGGGTTGGGTGGGATGCAGTGGGGTTATACAGGAATGTCTGTCTATCTATACAGTATATATATATATATATATATATATATATATATATATATATATATCTCGGTATGTCTATCTATCTATCTATACCTATTTTTCTACCTGTCTGCCTATCTATATATATATAAAATGACTGTGTGTGTGTGTGTGTGTGTGTGTGTGTGTGAGAGAGAGAGAGAGAGAGAGAGAGAGAGTTCTCTGTAGGAACCCAGTTGAGATGGTAATGGATGGATGGAGGGAGGAAAAGAAGGAACGAAGGACGGTTGAAAGGAAAGAGAAAAGGAAAGAAGGATGGAGAGAATGAAGGAACGAACGAGGAAGGATGCAAGGAATGAGGGAAGAAGAGAAGGGACGAATGGAAGGGAAGAAGAAATTAAGAAAGAAGTCAGGATGTAAGGAATAACTGAATGACTGCATGAATGAATGAATGATGGAAGGAAAGGAGGCAGCTCAGGAGAAAGGAAAAGAGTTAAGGAAGGTTGGGAGGGAGAGGGGGAGGAAGTAAGGAAAGAAGGATGGAAAGAATGAAGGAAAGATGTATGAAAGGAAGGAAGGAAGAAAGAATGGCTGGGAAAGAAGGAGCACAAAGGAGAGCAAACAGAAAAAGATTTGTTGGTCCTTTCGTGTGTGTGTATTTGCCATAAACCCTCCCATTCCACCCTATCATATCGCTACTCCAGATCCATAAATCCACCACACACATTCATTCCAATGTATTTCATCTCAGCTGTTCAAATTTTAAATATTACATACATCTTTACCTTCAATAAAATTCTTTGCCTATTATCTTTAATCTATGCACCCTCTCTGTAAGTACCGTCCCCCTCATAGCTGTATGGCGAATCACTCCCTATCCATGTATCATCCAACTCTTCATTGACCCACCAGAATAGTAGGGGTCTGGGGCTAGGCTACGCAGTTTATAAATGATAATGACCAGCTGTTCTCTTGAATGAATGACATCATATGAGCATTAACCTCAGTCTCCCCTCTGATTTTAACTTTTAGGGGACACTTTATTCCGGAGAAAGACACAAAGACTAGAGACCTCCAAAGCTGTAAGTTCGAGAGAGAGAGAGAGAGAGAGAGAGAGAGAGAGAGAGAGAGAGAGAGAGAGAGAGAGAGAGAGAGAGATGATACTGCATAGCACATTACCGGTACGCTTAGGAAACCACAGATCATAAGCAAAGGGGAATACACTATGAGGAAGACACTTCCAGAGCTGACCTGTTGAATAAATGACAGAGCATCATTTAACTCCTGCATTACAGAGCTGGACAGAGAAGGGGTAAAAGTGCCCTGCCAGACGGGTGCTGCATGCAGTTCATCCGTGGTATAAAAAAATGAAGTATAAAAGTGTAGATAGGCTATATTTTAACTACTACCAGCAGGGATGAGTAACGCTAAAGAGGCTGCTGAGTAGGGAAGAATTCATCATTCACTCAGTCTAGCATTGTATCTGTGCTGGCCTGGGACACACACACACACACACACACACACACACACACACACACACACACACACACACACACACACACCGCTCGCTGGTGCAGTGGTAACGTTCCCGCTTGCCAACTGGTGGACGGGAGTTCGCGCCTCGCTCAGGTTGCGAAAAGTTTCACTGACAAAGTGGGTGGTTACTGTCCCCCTTGAGCAAGGGGACGGGTGTGTGCGTGTGTGAAGGTCACAGCCTTGCCCTTAGATCGGACTATATGAGCTCTCAGCTCCCTTCCGGGAGGGTAAAAGCTGACCATCACGACCATCAAGTGATCCTGACCGACCCGGTGAATTACACACGCGCACACACACACACACACACACACACACACACACACACACACACACACACACACACTCGCTGGTGCAGTGGTAACGTTCTCGCTTGCCAACTGGTAGACGGGAGTTCGCGCCTCGCTCGGGTTGCGAAAAGGTTCACTGACGAAGTGGGTGGTTACTATCCCCCTGGAGCAATGGGACGGGTGTGTGCGTGTGTGAAGGTCACAACCTTGCCCTTAGATCGGACTATATGAGCTCTCAGCTCCCTTCCGGGAGGGTAAAAAGCTGACGATCACGACCATCAAGTGATCCTGACCGACCGGGTGAATTACACTGACTGACTCACCCACCCACCCACTCACTCACTCTCTCTCTCTCTCTCTCTCTCTCTCACACACACACACACACACACACACCGACTGACTGACTGACCTACCTACCCACTCACTCACTCACACTCACTCACTCACTCACTCACCCACACACACACACACACACACACACACACACACACACACACACACACACACATACAAAGGATGTTTGAAGGGAACACATTTTTCGTGGAGTAGCCACTAACCTTTCCTGGAGGCGACACATAATACTTTTACGTCTAGCTGGGCCCTGCGACCCTTGGCTACCGCAAGGTGAGGCCTCTGTGACCTTCCAAGATTCTGGGTGAGCGGTGATGACGAAGCTCTCACTGCATTAATCAAATACTCGTTGACCTCCCTCTTGTCGTCAGGGTGCGTCTCCTCTTGTGCATTCTAGCCCAAACGATCCGAACGAGCAGAATGTACCGAAAACAAATGGACTAGAATGGACGTGTCTCCGTGCCAAACCATGTGAACCAAACATGTCCTGTCTGTAAATGGTGTACACTTTAAAGGACTCTGTTGCTCGGCGGTGCACAGTTCAGACAGGCGGTCGTGGTGTTTAAAGTATTCTATATATATTGGAATGACACAGAGAACAAGTTTAACTTTACCGGATGAATAGGAAATGCATTCGGTCCTGTGGAATCCTCAGCATGGCCTGTATTTCAGTAAAGGGATCAGGATATTATGCCAAGAAAATACATAATTTCAAAGCTGATGTTTTACCTTTAAAGCTTCAGTCAGAACGTGGCATGTTTCTTTGATTTTTACTTATGCGTTGCTTTGATCTAGATAAATACTGCATGCTAGTGTCGAAGTCTCCTGTGGCTTGGATGAATAGATACTGTGACAGGCATGACTCTTCGGAATTCTGCATCCTTCATAATTTTTGGCCCTACATGGCTACTAATGTCCTCTGGTGTCATTAATGTTCGGTTCTCCAAATTTAGTATTTCTTTTAGCACAATATGGACGTATTCTTCCTTCCAATAAATATTTGCCTTAACCACAGTCTCTTGAATGCCTTTCCCCCCTCCTAGCCCCCCACCTTTGCGTAGTTGGTATATTTTGGATGAGGCCCCAAGCTCCCATCCCCTCTTCCACTCCCTTAGTTCCGACACTGACAAGAATGTATACTGTATTTATATTCTCACTATGGACACCTGTTACTTAATAATATTAACTAATTAATTTACTATTTTATATATATATATATATATATATATATATATATATATATATATATATATATATATATATATATATATATATATATATATATTTTATAAATAACAGAACGGAGGAAGGAAAAACAAATGGGTAAAAAAAATAATCCATACACCAGATTACTGGTGTCCTCTGTTCATAAAATATCTGTAACAGTTAGACTTGAACAGTTGTGGGTTGAAATTTGGAGGAAAACAACTCTGAGGAAGTGAGTTCCAGAGAGATGCAGTTCGGGGAATGAAAGAATTCTGATAGGCAGAAGTTCTGCAATATGGTTGAGTGACATTCCAGTCATGAGCGCTACCAGATGCCCGTGTAGCACGAGGGAAGGCATGGAGAGGTGGCACCATGGACGCAACTTCGTCTGAGCATTTGCCAAAAAATATCTGTAAAATAATGCAAGGGAGGCAACATTCCTTCTTACTTGCAGGGGAGGTAGTTTATATGTAATGGCAGGGTTGTTAATGATTCTAACAGCTCTATTCTGAATTTTGTCTAGTTGTCTTAATGCAACCTCTCCACAACCATTCCACAAGGGTGAGCAATATTCAAGCTGAGAGCGCACATGACTCTTATAAATTATAGCTAACTGCTCATCGGCGAAGAAGTTACGGACTCTGTACAATAATCCAAGTTTCTTTGAGGCGGTTTTAGCAAGTGATCTGACATGAGAGGTCCAGCTGAGGGCACTGTTAAGTGAGACACCAAGAATTTCAATACTTTTGGAGATGGGAATATTAGTAGCACTGAAGGTAATGTACGAATCTGGCAATAACTGTCTATTAGTAAACTGTATATATTTAGTTTTACTAGCATTAAAAGAGACAAGGTTGTTTTGTCCCCATTCACTGATTGTAGATAGATCTTGATTTATGGAGACGGCTGTAATGAGTTGAGAGGCAGAGATACTAGACTTTGTAAATGGATGTCTGAGTGTGAATGAACTATGTAATGTTGAGTCATCTGCATATGAGTGAATGGGATTGTGAGTGACAGATAAGAGATCATTAATATGAACCAGAGTGGAAATTCGAATATACATCATCTACTTTTACTCTTATTTTCCTGTCACTGAGATAAGAAGAAATCAAAGGAACAAAAGGCATTAGTCCATAGCAAGGGAGTTTGGACAGCAGGGAACGGTGCCACACTCTGTCGAAAGCTTTAGAGATATCAAGAGCTACTGCATGAGTTTCTCCAAAAAGATCAATTGATTGATGGATGGTATGAGTTAAGAGATTGAGTATGTCAATGGTGGATCTTTCGTGGCGAAAACCGTATTGTCCATCACTAATTAAGTTGTTGGATTCAAGATGTTTAACAATATGCTTATTAATTAGAGTTTCAAATACCTTACCAAGAGAAGATGTGACAGCTATTGGTCTGTAATTGGAGGGGTCAGACGAACTTCCTCTCTTCGGAACTGGGTGGATATTGGCTTCTTTCCATGAATTTGGGAATAAAGAAGTACGTATGCATACTGTAGTCTGAATAATTTAGCTAGGACAGAGGCAAGTTCAGGGGAACACTTTTTCAAAACAATTGGCGGAATTCCATCTGGGCCTGGAGCTTTGTTGGTAGGTAAATTGTCCAGGATGGATTTTACGTATCTTGTCTGCATTCTAAGTGGGTCAACTTCGGGAGAATATATATATATATATATATATATATATATATATATATATATATATATATATATATATATATATATATATACATATACGTAATTACGGTAGTAAATTGAAATACATTAAGGAACAGGTGTCCGTAGTGTACCGGGTGGTCCGCAAATAGCGCTCCACTAGAAACTCGGCTGGTGGCATCCTGTGTTGCAGGGACGGCTCACTCTGCTGGTGTGGCCGTGGGTGTGCGAGTGGGAGTAGGAAATGAATAAATGATGCAAGACAGACACTGATGAGGATGACTGAGTCGTCCCGACAACACACATGAAATTGCCCGGTGGTGTGGAAGAGGAGCGTTATTATGGAGCAACCTATATAGCCAAAGTTTTATGAACTTGTCTACCGTAATTACTAGTAATTATTGCCATAAAAATATTTTGGTCTCCACAGTATAATGTGTATTTGATCAACTTCTTTCTGTTCTTTTTTCACCGTCTTTTCTTATTCTCTCTGTCTTTCCATCTTCTTTCCTTCCTTCTGTCTTTTCTTCGTTCCTTCTTTGTTTACTTTTCCCTTCTTTTAATTCTTCCCTTCTTTCTTCTACTTTTTCCTACTGTTCTTCTTCCTCTTTCTTTCCCCAAAATTTTTCAGTCTGATGCATTCCTTTATTTCTTCACCAGTTCGTTTCAGACATGGTACAAATGACCCTTGGACAAATACACTGAGACATTTTTTTTTTCAATTTCTTTGGAATTTATGCTTTTTAAAGGAATTCATAGGGTCAAAGTCAGACCATACAAACACAAATTTGGGAGCCTGTGTTATTATATATTCATTAATCATAACAGCAATATGCAAAGAAGTCAGTGCAGCAATGTGGAGACCATCCTGCATTCCCTTGGGAAATTTGGTAACCTTTAGCTCGACTAATCTTTATCTCGTTTCCCCTCCATGTTGCAGCACTTTTTTCTTCATAATAGTGGTTTTTATATTCACATGAAAAAACTGTCTCTTTACTGCAACTACTTCGGTGCAATTCATTATTACTACCGTGCTTTGATGCATACTTCATCAAAGTGTTGCGTAACGTAATATACTCGCGAGTTGAGTACAAAAATGCCTGCAGTCGGTTGCAATTCACGGGAACTAGTCGTTACATGTGAATTATGCGTCATTACGCTGTGCCTCCCACATTACCGGAGGGACAGCGTACACTGTTCTCGTCGGATAAGGAGACTTGCTAACACATATTCCTTCGCCAGATATTTTGTCTGTTATACCTTAGTATTCAAAAGATTATTACCGTCCCATACACAGAAATAACACAGTAAAGAAATAGTGTTAAAGGGTCTCCTAGGCTGGCGAGAATACAGTAGAGGGATACAAGGCAGCGGCCGGAAGCCCAGCGGCGAACCAGTGCCAGTGGTGAGCCAGAAGGAGTACGAGTTGGTTGTCACGCCCTACCACCCTGGCTCTGGTTCTGTAGTCTCGGGGTGAGTCAATGTACAGTTTTTATTGGTTGCATAGCGCAAAATTACATATCAAATGAATACTTCATGCATCAAGGAGGTTATTTATAATATTTTCTTACTACATTCTCAGTCCACTCATGTAAAGTTGCAGATGAAGCAGTGTGTGTATGAAACGAGGGCCGGGACGGGATAATGCTCTCTGTGAAGATAGGCATTTCAAATTAGTCGGTATGAGTGTGGCAATGACTTAAAATTAAAGGTTCCTCCATGTATAACAAGAAGAAGAACAAAAAAAAAAAAAAAGCACGAGCCACCCACACGTCCTGTTCAGTAACTAAAGAGAAAAAAAAGTGGATACTCTGTGAAACAATGGGCAATATTCTAGATGGCATAGGAAGCTTCGTATTATTTCTTCCTTATCGATTTATTTTGCGTATGCTACTGACATATCCTTTTAATATCGACATCGTTCGCATCAGTAACACAGAGAAAGATGCTGAGGTGTGATGTGTGAATAAACCGCGAAGGAAAGAGTGTTACGAATTTTCCAAAGCGACCTAGAATACGATCCATTGTGAGACCATGGTTTATGTATGTGTGTAATTTCACCCGCACGTTGGTGTAGCTGTATATTCATGAAGGTGTCATACTTATGTTGATCTGTAGTACCATTTTCCATCATACACAGGGTAAATATGTATGTAGTGACAACCTAAACAGCTTTATACAACCACCCACTTATCAATAGCTATATTTACGTAAGATCATTATGCACTGACCAACGTGTAGTGTATTTTTTTTACTAGAAACTGGAGAATGCATAGCTCACCTTGTTTTCGATGGGTAATAGCTTACTTTCCTGGTAACACCGGTCAATTAGCGTTGCGTAATAACAAGGTCCGTAATTACTCCCCGTGCCTCCTGCGCGGTATCCACGCTGAAAGGTATACAACACACTGTTGCCTCATGCTGTCCTTCATATGCATGGAACCAACGTTGCGGTGTGTTTTGTGCAACAAGTTCGCGACACTGAACTTTGTCACCTTACCAAAGAGCCCGTTTTAAAACTACATTTACGAGTAAATCGCATCTATGATCATGTCTGCTCAATCTCCATTTTCCCCATTCTTTATCTTCACAACTCCCCTCCTTCCTAACCACATCAGATTAGTTACTCCAATCGTGTACGAGTAACATGAGATATGATATTACATGACGTGACCATCACAGAAGCTCCTTTTAGATGATAATTGTGTGTGTGTGGGGGGGGGAGAGGGACAGGGGGAGGGGAACCCCGGGAGTTCATGGGGACCCAGCGAATCGCCCTTGGATCTGTCACTGAATCGGAGGTGGGCTTGTAAGGCCTTGGCTTTTGGTATCAGAGTAAGTAGACATCATCAGCTGCAGGTCAGCACCTCCAGGCAAGCAGATTCACTGAACGATTAGCAGGTTAACCGGAAACTCAAAGTAACAATATTCTGGGCTTGGGATAGACACACTCACGCATGAAGAAAAAGAACAAGATAATTACTCCTAGGGATCTTTCGAAAAATAATTGCAAATTGCGCCGTAACACTAAATACAGTGATTACTGTTATGAGGGCTTGGCGGACTGCAAGGCACTCTACTCCTCCTGTAGTTCCAAGTAGGATGGTTGCAATGATCTGAGGTACCGGTAATAATATTACTTTTGGTCTCTCTGGACTTGGTGGGGTAGATGAGGACGAGTGGGCTGGGACGATGAGTGATTTTCAGAAGCGTATCCATTAATTTGTGCATTATATTGTGAGGTAAGTTATCTTCTCCCTCCATAACCATTTTTTACATTCACCCTCAGACACCTTCACTCCTCACTCGTAATCATCCACTATATTCATGACAAATTAACAAAGTTAATTTCTACTGTTACAGAGCACTACGGCAGATCGACCTGAATCATATCTCATATATTTCGTCTCTCATTATCCACCACCAGATATACACCCTTTTCCATCACCCACTTTGACATTTCCTGTAAATCAGTCCATAGGCGAGAGAGACACACGCCACAAACCACGTAGGTACACGCCCTGCATGTTTTTGAACAATGTTTAATAATGTCGTGAAGCCCATTGTACTCTCCTCAAAGTATCTCTACCATCGAGGCCCGACTTCCAGCAGCAGCAGCAGCAGCAGCAGAGCAAATGTTAATTTACTACAGCAATCGGGGGTGGAATGAGAAGTGGGAGTTTATTTTGGCATCAAATTATTGTTTGTGGTCACCGCCACGCATGGCTTAGAGTCGTGTGTTGTCGTGCCTCACACAACGTAGATGAGGAACCTAATGAAGGGGCAGGAAATTTACGTAGGCGTGTATAATGGCAGTGTGGGGAGGAAATATAGGGAAAGCCTCTTCAGAGATTCAGATTCGCACATACGCTGAAGACATGCCATGCCAAATATCCAATGGGAGAGGTGTTGTTAGCAGGAAGGATATCGACTACCCACATACAGTAGGTAATATCATCTCTTATGAAAACAAAAGGCAAAGTAAGGAAAGTAAAGAAGAGCAGGAATGCTTAGCCACGATCTACAGTCACGCAGACAACAGAAATACAGGAGGGCATAGGGAAGTATGGTGTCCTTGAGGAATACAGTGGATAGTACTGCTCTGTGAATATAACCTACCGGTAATCCTTCTTTCCTCCTCCCCTTCCTTTCTTCCATTTTTAGCCCGGCGTTCTTTCCCCATTTTAATCTTTCACCTACTGCTTGGTGGTAGGTGGTGGCGACCATCATCCACTCACCTGATATACTGTAGTGTTGCCTACTTTTTTCTTCAACTTTATCATTCTTCTTCTGTCTGCCCTTCTCGTTTCCTATCTCTCCCAACTTTCCTGTCACTTTTTATTACCCTTCTTTCCTTTACAGGAGGTTTTACATTGAGTGACATGCCTAATGGTTTCCTGTAAGCCAGGAAACCATTTACAACACTGGGTGGCAACCATATAACCAACCCACACGTGTTCCCTACGTTTCAACGAGTGGGTTGGCGGAGGATTAGTGCTCCTCCCAGTAAAACAACTAACTAAAAGACAAACGGCCACCCCTTGTGGGATTATGGTGTCTGATTATAGACAGGCAGATAGATGGACCTACTGCTTCCTCCTCTCCCTTACTCTCCCTCCCATCCTTCACTCCTTCGAATCTATCAACCCTTCTCTAGATCCGTATTAATTCCTACGTTCGTTTTAATTCGTCCTTTTACACAGGCTCCAAATTGCATGTATGCATCGGCATTTTTCAACTAATTGCAGCTCTCCACGCTGCTCGATATCTAGCAGCCCCTCGGTTCAGTCCCTTACCCCAGAGGTCACACTAAGTGGCCTCGTCCATTTTTTTTTTTTTTTTTTTTTTTTCCGGTCAGCTTCCGACAACTCTACCCTCAACGATCACACCTTCCACCCTCCGCACCAAGCTGTCATCCTCCATACACCCCCTATGCTCAAATGATCTCAATCTACCCCTTCTTATTACAACACTAGTGCATTAAAGGCTCGTTCTTCCTCTCAACCCTTCATTCACAGTCCTAATCCCTCAAGGCTGTCACTCAGGGTCGCACTACGCATCATGTAATCAGTCTCATAATGTACGTTTGAGTCTAAGAATATCCTCGCCATTCGCTGCCCAAGTCTGACTACCGTACAGCATTAGATTCCCAACACATGGTGTATACAAGGAACCCTTAGCACGGAGGGAGAGTCTTCTCTAAATATTTCTCACACACTTCTCAACACAAATATCTATTCTAACCCCACCCCCCTCCAACCGCTACACCTAAAACCTCTTTGTTCCTCCCTGATAAGATGTATAATGTATTGCACTACTTCTGTCATCGCTCTTCCATACGTTTTATCTAGCATGCACAGCAAAATTTCACTTCCGAAATCAGAGCATTTCCTTTTGCCATCCTGCCTTAACACAGCGGTTCAATACATACACTCTGCCAGTCTTCTGGTACCCCATCATCATCCAGGCATACAATAAAACATTCTAAGAAAAACCCTCTACGAAGCCACCCCTCCGCCCTCCTTTTGAGTCACTGCTTCAGTCCCACAATTTCTTGTTGCTTTTTCACGCTTCAGTTTCTGTAATACTTTTCCTGCATCCTCTGTTTGTACCCTATCACACTCAGTACGTTCACCAAGCTTTACTCCGAAACTGATATACAGAGGCATCATTTTCTACAGCTTATAAGAAATGGCTACAAAATTAAAGGCTGTGGCAGTTATGTTAGACGTATAACTTAAGAGTTGTATTTTTCAACCTTGAGTTGTTGAAGGCGAAATACAATTGCCAACGTGTAACCAAGTTCAATACAACGACCATATCTGTGACATATTAGTGGTATATTATGGTACATGTGATATCGGCTGCACAAATAATCTCTAGCTGGGCTTCCCTCTCGTACTTTCCTCTAACCACGGAACCGAATCATTCTTCCAGCCAGTTGGTTCCATGAAAGACCTCTGATCAATAATCACAACACTTCTCCATCAGTCATACTTTCTTTACCAGTGATGCGTAATTTTTTTTCTAAAGTAGCCTTGCTAAGGGAACCTCGCCGTTTCTGTCGTGGCATTCTTTATCCCTCAGTGCCAGAGTAATCGATGGTGGGGCACACGAGCATCATGTGATGATAGCGTGGCCTGAACGAGTGGATGTGAAATTACAAGGGCGCCGCTTTTTCTCTCAAGTGCCAAAATGGTCCAGGGGATCGATGTCACGGCTATTATTCTCAGAAGACTGAGTATGTTGCAGGTTACCCTTGAAGAACACTATCCCTGAACGGCCATGCACCAAGCGTTTTGTTTCGTAGAGCTATCGGTTGTTCAACTATTTATACCCACATACTGGAACTTACTATAGTGTCCACTGTGAAAGGAATCAACAAGCTAAGGATTTAACAGTTCCTCTGTCTGCCTCTGTTCAGCATATGCTCATTAATGGATAAATATTCACCCTTGGCAAATCAGCTGCAGGGTACATAATTGATGGTCGCTACTAGGAACTTGCGTTCATCGACCTGTCATTCCCGCCCCAAACTCGCCGTTGTCTCTTCATCCATCCACTTGTAGGAGAGTTCCATCCTCACAACCAGAAATTTTCTCAAACAGCTACTTGTGACAAATGTTAGAATTTCTCTTACTGGAATTAATGAGACCTTGAAGTATACGAAACATTAACACAGCTAAGTTGATCAGAATGTTTAAATCTGTCATCCTTCAATTTTGCAGATTATCAGCCCTGTAATCTAAGAGCTTAATATGATCTGTAATATCTCACAACAGATATAATGATGCCTTGCTCCTTGTCAGCACCCATTCTGTCCCCGCGTACAAACACCTACTCTAACACACCCATCATCTCTCTCTCCCGCTGTCAAAAGTTTCCAAACTCGCACAGTGGAGTTCAGGTTCACACCTCAGCGAGAGAACGGATTGGTAACGCCAATGATAAACTTAATGTAGCCACCTTTTCATGACTAACACGGTCCTACATTTCCTTTACATCGCAAGTTGCTAAGAATCCTGGATTAATTAAGCCATATAATACTAGGAACTCTTTTGTGAATGATGTTAATTACAGGAGGGCTACTCTGTCGAATATTTAACACGTTCATTGTATTTACTTCTAGTTATCAGTGTTTCTGAGAGAATCTTCCTGGCTGGATATAATCACTGTCATGTATCTAGACTTTAACTGGAATGATTTGAAGCTTTTCTTTTTCCCTCAGAAGTGGCGTCACTGATGGTGGTAAAGTAAACAACGATGATGGTACTGACGGCTCCCTGGATGGCGCCTCACATTGTCCTGCCGCTCCTCATGGCTGCTAGCTGGTGTGGCTTTCATGGTGTGGCTGAAGTGAGACAGGAGAGTCCATCACCCACGATACAGCATACTCTAATAAATCGCAGCACAGACAACATCACGAAGGCTTTACCAACACCAATGATGAGTGACCACGAGGGCTCACATTCGCAGGACAATAGACGCAACTATGAAACACCCACTCTCTTCAGCAGGAAAATGTTATCTAGTTCAAGCAGCAGTCAACGTATCATAGGCATGAGAGGCCAGTCAACAGGGACAGCAGGGATTGGGAACAGCAGCATCAGCCAGAGAGACTCCCCCCTGAATGACAGCGAGGAGGCATCATTGACGGCGCTGTTGACGTGGGTGGTGAGACGGGAACTGAGGCCATGCTCCTTACTCCTGGCCCACGACCCACACTATGCACACTCACACGTCCTCAACTCTCTCATACATCTACCCAACCCTAAACAGGTATAAATAAATCAGTGTGTGAGTGTGTGTGTGTGTGTGTGTGTGTGTGTGTGTGTGTGTGAGAGAGAGAGAGAGAGAGAGAGAGAGAGAGAGAGAGAGAGAGAGAGAGAGAGAGAGAGAGAGAGAGAGAGACGAACTCGACTGGCAATGAAGCAATGATAATGGAAAAAAAAATACATACCAGTTTTTCATGGGTAACTAAAAACTTAATTCATTGTACTCACTAATAAACCGAAGTTTCCCTTCTTCAAACTGCGAAGTTCCAGAACCCATGACCAGCAACAGGGCAATAAATGTGTATATATCACTTCCGGTCATGGGCTTCCATTTTATATTGTTTATTTTCCCTTTTTTCTTGGGATTGGTCTTGAAAACAATCTTCGCATTTTGATTTGTCCGTTCACAAAGTTTATTCAATACCTCGTCATCAAGAATGAGTTTAACCCTTGTAAGGTAACCCTACAACTCCAATAACACGTCAGATAACCCGGGGTCTGCCAGACCCCAATCTTTAGAAAATCACCAAAAATACTTACAACACATTTATTCAAACAATCACTTGTACACAATTTCTGTAGCCCTTTTCCTTCACTTTGGTGCAAAATGTATGAAAATACAAGGGACGAAATATTGTAAAGAAAATTAAAATTAAAAACACTGACAAATTTTATTCCAACTGAGATTACTGGCTGCCATACCAAAACTGATATGTTCCACCAGTTTTCTATCAATGCCTGCTGTAGACCAATGCCAATGTGTCTTTAAGAAGAAAGAGAAGCACATGTCATTATAAATAATTTTTGGTATGGAAGATATACATGGGGAAAAAAATCACAGGTTAGGTAACCTGGGGTCCACTGGACCCCAAAGGCCCTTTAGCACGAAAATAGAATCAGATCCCGAACAGACCCCATCACCTCCCTAAACTAGTCTACTAGTCAGGAAGGTAGAGGGAAAACCAGATCCTATTGTAATATATGAAAAACACTAGGAAAAATAGCGTGGGGTCCAACAGACCCCAGGTTACCTTACAAGGGTTAAAGGCATCAGAGAGGCTACACTGGCAGAGTTACTGATTGCAAGGTTCAAACACGAACTTTTACCGGTGAATTCTGGCACCATATTTGGTCACTTATCACCGAAAATATCGCTAAGTAACCAACTCCCTCCCTCCACTTCCCTCTCGTCGCTATCACTAAACCGGTAACTAATGAGGGTTTCATCAGAGGTTCGTCACTCTCAGAGCCATCCATCGTTGGCTGGAAATCTCGTCACTTGATGAATCACGATCACCAATGCTCATTTTGTAATTCAGCCTCGTCTTCCCCCGCAGCCCACCACCCCGGCAAAGCATTAATCGATTTTTATTGGTGGATTGAAAAAATGGGTGGAGCTTACCTTTCCTCTCAGCACAATATACGATAAGTAAGAGGTGGAGCTACGAAATATGGCTAATGGTGTTCTGAGTACGTCATCGTGTGATCCTCTTACCTATAAATGAGGGACAGGTAGGTCATCATGGCGAAGGGGTTAGGTGGTGCGGAATTCTTTGTATTAGCTTAACAATGAAGCTGAGTACGCGAAGGTGAACGAAGAACGCCTAGTATATGACGACCAGTTTGCATTTAGCTTCACATAACACACTGCACAACGAGACAAAAAGGTCACAATTCGGATATTTTCCGTCATTTTCTTTAAAACAGATATATAAAACTGGGTATACCTCCTTTGGGGATCTCAGGTTTAACCCCTTCTATCCGAGTGGGTCAACGTGGTAACTTCATACTTCACCATCTTCCTCAGAGAATGCAAGTAGGGCAGTTTGGATGCGGATACGTGTCCTGAAAGCATACACAATGTTACGGGAACTGCAGACAACGACCTGTGTAGCTTAGATACAGTGTAATGTTTATGAATGGATAGCAAACTCCTTATATTTGAATGTAACCACCTATCCATTAGCCTATTTTAAGTTTCCTGATTTTACAATAACACAACGGCTGAGAGAGTAAGAAGAAGGCTTAGATTGATGCCTTTTGACTACACGAAGGCTATTAGGGCTCGTTTACACGGTCAGTTACCACGTGTGGTGGTAAAGCACGCGTCGGATCAAGGGCAAAGCACGGGGCCAGAGCATGACACAGACCTCTGTTCAGTTGCATTTGTGTTTACATGGTTCTTCTTCAGTACGGCTATCAGTTTCAGCTTATTTCTGTACCGAAAGCATGTTGTGTTTATTTTCTTCCTGACAGAACCATGTGCGCATAGACGATTTACCTTTTTCACATAACTGTGCTGTTCCCAATAAGCTTTCGTTTGTGCTTCTGTATCTATCACTTGCTGCCACAGACACGGCCGAGCTTTAAACAATTTATTAAGTTGCAACGTTAATGTCATTGTCCACTCAGATAGCGACCTTGACTCCTGCGGGTCACTGGTGCAAGGTGTAGATGACGGTACAACGTCCATCGTTGCTTTTAACTAGCGTCCTTGTGTTGACGTGGAGGGAATACACATACGTGGCCACGCAGTTGCAGGGATCCCATGCATGGCTGCCTGAGACGTGCTCGTGGTTCAGCACCGCCGTCGAAGTTGCAATACATGTCCCTATTTTAGTTCTGGGTATGAATTAGTTGGGTTAAAGAAAACCTTGAACAAAGGTGTCCTAGCAGACCGGGAATGGAACTTGCGACTTCAAGGATGCGTGCCCAGTGTGCTTCCTATTACACCATTACCACCTTGCCGACGAAGATGAGGACTGGAGTGGTGGAGTACTTCTGCTGGAATGACGTCTGTGCTCATCGATTCCATTCTTGACAGCTCGTGTTGTGCTTCATTCATACCCTACTTGTAATCAGGGGATATAAAATGATACATTATCGACGAGCGCAAGTCAGTAGGCAATCGGTTTTTATAATAAGAAAAAAAAAAAAAAGTATTACTGTAAAAGCGATGATTGCTTTATAATGTGTGGCAAGACCGGGGCTAAGCAAATGGTGATTGTCTACGTCAATGACCCTCGCATGCTCGACAGAAAATTATAATTGTTCTTCTTTCTTTAGGCTTAGCCGTATGTGATCACTCACAAAACTGTACTATTACTGAAAGAGTAGAAGACTTAAAAAAAATAGGAGACGATTGCTCATTTTCGAATTAAGGATTTTGGAATCGTAAATAATTCCTTGTTTGCAATTGCCCTTAATATTACTTCAATATTTCATAATTCAACCTGCTTTAACTGCATTTTTCTTATTGCTGTCTCTTTGGGGCATTTT
Source organism: Coenobita brevimanus (assembly GCF_032717465.1). Taxonomy (NCBI): domain Eukaryota; kingdom Metazoa; phylum Arthropoda; class Malacostraca; order Decapoda; family Coenobitidae; genus Coenobita; species Coenobita brevimanus. The sequence continues at coordinate 56,014,037 of NC_136967.1, read as the reverse complement.
TCTTTAATTATTGTGTATAATGTTAAAGGGAGGGCATTTAAAACTGACACTGTCTTGTTTTAACTTTGTAGTAGATCAGCTGAAGACGGTGTTATACATGTCGAAGCGTTTGACCTGTGTAACTGATGTTTGTGACGAGAGTTAACATTCTGTTTGTGCTGGAATTAAGCTCATTTTCTTTCTTATCACAATTAATATTTTGAATGATTTGACGTGTTTACGTATACTTATTAGTTCATACTGATTCATGCCAGAGAGGTTTAATTATCCAGATTAGTCCTTATATGTTCATTCCTTGCCACTACAGGGCGATTTCTCATGCGCTTCGGGGGCTGTCCAGTCAGCGTTATTTTCTACATTGCTTTCCTTAACCATTTTCATGCCTTATAGTGTCCGCTTTTTAAACGACTGTGCCCCTCACGCAACCAGAGTCATCCATCTTCACAAAACACTGTACGGCCGGGTGACTATTCTATGAAAGGGATTTACGGAACCCCCTGTATTTTGTGGCGACTATGATTGCTTGACGCATGGAATATTACGAATGTTCATAACCTAGCTGGAATGAGTAACAGTTTGTGGATCAGATGCTTAAATGAGAGTTGAAAAAAAAGAAAGAAAGAAAGAAAGAAAAAGAAAAAAATGAGTGACGGTAAAAAATATTGGAGATTACAGAATGCCAGATGTCAGTCACACTATATACAATTGTGACATTCATAGGATTATGGTCAACAGGCTCTTAATGTTAAGCAAACTATATATGTTTACAATAAAATGGGTAGGCCTACTGCTGAATCTAGGGTAAGGATTGTGTCTCCAGCCATCTCTTAACAATGCTGCCGTCCACCTCTTTAGCTTTGTTAGGTCAACGGGAAATCGATAGAATGGCTCGTTATCCTTCGCATTCTTCTTTGAGCACCCATCAACACCACTTTTGCTTTATGAAAAACGAATGAGTATTGAAGGCAGAGAACTGTTTTTATATTCCCTCATGACGATCAGTATAACCTTCCAAACACCAGATCAAGGGTGACTTCACTCTAGGCAGTGTAATTTTACTACCTGCTGAAAGTAGTGGCACTACCACTAACACTACTTGGATCAATATGTAGTGTCACTTGCAAAACAGATGAGTTTTGGAAATGTTGTGAACTACTGGTACTGTATGTTACTTTATCTATCTATCTATCTATATCTATCTATCTATCTATCTATCTATATACCAGACGACACATTGTCGTTTAGTGTAATTATTAATAACATCCATGATATATATATTAAAGTACCAAAAGTAATGATTATGAACAATATGAACTACTTACACATTCATTAGCATATATAAGGCTCAATCATGTTACTCCAATACCAAACACCTTTTTTCGTAACTAAAGTTGTTACAGTTTGGCTGTGAATAATACCAGATGGCAACCGTGTCCACGGTTCACTGAAGACTGGTGAGCACCAGACTCCCGATTTGCGTCTGACACAAGCACGACTATGAGCAGCGGGTAGCGTTTGGAATACATCAGAAATGTAGCTTTGCTACATTTGCACTACCGTTAATTAAATGTGGTGCACTAGTCACTCGGTGTAAAAAAACAAAATGTAACTCCCCAATATTGCTTCACACACACACACACACACACACACACACACACACACACACACACACACACACACACACACACACACACACAAAGGCACAGCTGCTTTTGATGCAGCCGAGCTCGCGAAGTGGGAGCAGTTGCTACTTTTTGATCGACGTGCGTGTAAATAAAGCAACTCAAACTGTTTTTATCTATTTTTAGCCAAAATTAAAGGGGGGGGGGAGCAGACAATTATTTTTTTTCTAACAACCGGTCAAAGGTTAAAGTCACATGGCTACATCAAAATTTTACCTAGCATGATCTTGCCCTTCCCAGGATAAGAGCCGAAATAAAGGTTCAGATTCTGAGATGGCTGGAAACATTGATTAAACCAGATTGTTGGTCACTGGCAAAGGGAAATACAGACTGAGGAGGAGTTTCAGAGCTGACAGCTGCATACAGGAAGGAGTAGAGGAGGCATGTGCACCCTGTTTGAGACAGCTGGCCATAATATGATTTATGTATTGATCCGCGAGCCACTGTCCTTTGTACTGATTCTAATGGTACTTTTACTACCAACTAGATGCATGTTTATATAAATCAGTGGTCATCAATTTAGTAACTAGTAAAATAATATAATAAAATGCTTATGAGCAATAAGTTGGTCATTGATATTACTGTACTGCTGAACATTTTTTTTTTGAATTGCGATGCATTGCGAAAGAAATCCTATCCTTACATTGCAAAGTGATTATTCTCGCTACATTTTAAGAAAAGATACATTGTTAACTTAAAATTTTAACCATGATTCACGCTCAAAGTAAAACAAAAAAAAGATGTATTTCACGTCAATATAACAACACCGTTTTTAAATGAGACACTTGGGTTCAAAACCTATATCAAGCAGGTCAAAACCTGAAGGAATTTTTTATACTTGCAACACTGAAATTATTAGATAAGTGTTCATCTGTGAGCTGAGATCTGTGACTGGACATCATAAGCTTCATCCATAAAGATATATTGACAATATTTTTGGTACTTTCAATTAATTTAGGAACATGAGTACCGATCCAGTACCAAATTTGGTGAATGTCGTACCAAATGTACTTATAATAACTAACTGCATGTACCAAATCTATTACGTCAATACAAAAAAGGTTCCGTTGGTTATATTTGTCTGAGCCGCGGGTGAAAATTCATGCACAGTAATTTTCACACAAGTCGGCGGGCCGCAAGGGGGCAGCAAGGAGGGTGCATCGAGTCTGAAGGCTGGATGGACCCCTGGGCCTCGTTTTCTCGTGGCGATCACATGTTCAGGGGCAGGTGTGTCCGGGCATTAAGGCGAAGAGGGAAGGTTGAAGTGAATTAATAAACTTTGGAGAGATGATAAGACGATAAGCCTTTGCTCCACACTGTTTAAAAGAACAGCACGCAAGAGAGCACAATACCACACAGGGACGAATAAGGCCCCTGTACAAAGTCAGGTGGGGTATAGAGACTACACAGTCAGTTCAGCACACCCAGCCTTTTGGAAGCAGACTTTGTACGGGATGTGGTTTATCTATGATGGTCATGAGAAAAAGATACCTCAAGGATATTCAGAGATGGAACGTGGTAACTGTTGGCGTCACGTTCACCTTACCCCACGCTTCCTAAAAATGCCAACAGACGCTTTAAGTGGAAGACTAAACACACTTTCATTTTGCTGTATAACTATCAGGAAAATAACAGAAAGACCAGCGACCTTTCGTCTGTATTTCACATCTTTAGAGTAAACAATTTCATTATGTAACAATTTCCTAGTTCAATAAAACTGCTTAGAAAATACACAGCTCATCTTAGTACGCTTAATTTAATAGCCATTTGTTGTATATTTTTTAGGTTATCTTAATGTGCATTATAGAATTTTTGCATATCTGTTATTCATGTGTTTTTCTAATGTTTCAGGATGTAATAATTATGAAAGCTTAGTTTTTCCCAATTATAACAGTGTAACATCCCATCTGGTTTCAACTGTATGATGTGCGTGGTACCCGCAGGTGGTGGTGGCGCGTGAGGCTGGTGACCTGGCCGGGGTGCTGTGGCAGGCCAGGCAGTGTCGGGGATACATATTCCTCTTCCATAGTCCACAACCTTTACTTGCCTTCACTGCACTCTCAGACGACTTATGGGACTTCCAGGGCAGGTCAGGAACTTTGAATATACACTAGTGCATTATGGATTAAATAATGGGCAGATGAAAGTAAGGTAGACTGAAAAGAAGCAGTGGCCATGGGAAGTGTAGCTGTAATTGCTGTCGCTGTAGCATGTTCCTTAAGCTGGGATGCAGAAGAGAAGTTGGGATTTTGGTAAACAAATTTACAGGACGTTTTTTTTACTCATGATCAAAAGCTACGTAAAAATTTCATGATATTAGCTTAAGTACTTATCTAGCAACTTGTTGATTCACTTTTATCTATCTATCTATCTATCTATATATGTGTGTGTGTGTGTGCCAAAAGTCATGTCAGTAACAAACGTCCTTGTCTCATTCCTACAATGGCACTAATTTACTCACTTAAACATCCATCCAACTTTAGTGTGCATAACACCATGCATAAGTCATAACACCATGCATGAGTCATACCTTCCATTAACTCTCCTCGTTTAACATGGCTAACGTTTATTCAGATCTGTATATGTCAAAAATATCTTGCGGTCCTTTTGTGTTTCCTCCATTACCCGTGTTACTGCACATAATTATTTGATCCATACACATTCAGCGTTTCGGAAACCACCCCAGTCTATCACGAGGTCGGTAACTAAAAGACGTGTGCAGGTACGTGGTGGTTGGCGCCTCCAGGGACCAGCTGTACACACTGTTCACGTCCGGGAAGGCCACCAACACCGAACACCTTCTGGGCATCATCAGGGTCGGTACCACTTTATATATATATATATGGAGAGAGAGAGAGAGAGAGAGAGAGAGAGAGAGAGAGAGAGAGAGAGAGAGAGAGAGAGAGAGAGAGAGAGAGAGAGAGAGAGAGAGAGAGAGAGAGAGAGAGAGTGAGTGTTTGTATCATTAACGTGAAAGTGGATATGAAGGTGTAAATTAGACAAAATAAGTCGCTTAGGAAAAGGTGTTAGGAAATCATTAAAGCGAACGAGAGTAGGCTATGACCTTTGGTTTCCCATTTTCATCTCCTTTTCTCCCACCTTCTGCATTCTCCCACTACCTTCCCTCACTCACCTTCCTCTCAGCACCTCTTCTCTCACCCTCTGCACTCTCCCACTCCCTTTCCTCACTTCTCTCACCACCTTTTCTTGCCTCTCCTCGTGCAGGGTTGGCGTGATGGGGAGTGGTCGGTGTATAGTCACGCCCTGTACTCTGGTGGCAGTTTGCTCGTCCGGGTCAGCACTTGGCGTCACTCAGCATTCACCACCACTACACAGCTCTTCAGGGACAAACTCCGTGACTTGCGTGGCGCCCAGCTCAAGGTGAGAATATAAGACTTGTATCAGTGGCAATGGAGGCTTCGTTGCACCTCTTCCTCGGTGATTTGTTCTGCACAAAACAAATCTGCATGTCGCCCTGTCCCATGCTATTTTGTTGCCCTTCCTCCAACATAAAAAGGAATAAACCGGCTTAAAGGGGAAAAAAGGAACACATACAATGACGATTAGAAAGTGATGGTACTAAGTGTGATTTAAAATGAATAGACCCCAACTTTCGTGTCATTCGTGCCCTTAGGTGGTGACGTTTGAGTTTGAGCCCAGCGTGCTATACTACCGTGACTCCAGTGGCGCCCTCCAGTTCCCCTTCGGCATCGACATCGAGGTGGTAAGGGCGCTGTCCACGGTGCTCAACTTCACTGTGGTCTTCGAGGAGCCCCCATCCGGTCAGTGTTGGTAGACAGATAGACAGACGGACAGATAGATAGACAAGTATACAGAAATAGGTAGATATATATATAGAGAGAGAGGGTCGAAAATGAAGAGTGCACGCCTTCTATCCGACTGCATATTATTTTATTCTTTCTTGCGCCAGGTGATTTTATTCAATTTAGGACACACCTGTAGTAGTGAAGGCGTCAGTGAATAACTTCTGTAATCGAAAAAGCTGAACAAAATCGTCTGATGGTGGTAAAAGCAGAATATAAACGCCTCATTTAACAGAAGGGGTTAAGAAATATGTGAGGTGGTTGCGTAGACTAGATAGGACATGAAATATATATTCGTGGAGGATGTAGGGTTTGGAAATCTGTTGAGCGAAGGGAAAAATAGAATGTAGAACGTACGGTCACACAGAGTATAAATACAGATGTAAAAATGGTATATATAAGAGAGAAGGTGACTAGAGGCTTGGTATAGGCCAAAACACTCATATGTCCGCGAGTCCACCTTTCGCTCTTCCGCTTGCTTCTCACATCATCCATCACAACAACACAGTACTAATAATTTCTTAAAAACTCAGGTGATGAGACTAAGACACACCTTACTTTTGAACTGTCTAGTATTTCTGAGTGAAGCAAAATCCCGCTCCAAATCTATTTCTTCATCTTTCTTCCCGCTGCAGTTTTCCATAAGACTAGAGGCGGTGTGTTAGTGGCAACCCTTGTGGAAGTTAAGTAGATTATAATATTTATCCATTTCCTTCAGGTACCTCCATTAGTTTTCTATGCTGCCTCTCCTCGATTACGTTATTTTGCCATTTCCTTTATTTATCTTCTTCGTGTTTCCTTGTCGCCTCTCCTGGATTATGTTCTTTCTCCATTTCCTTCACTCATCTTTATTGCGTTTTCTGTCTCCTCTCCTCGCATTTACCATATAAACACGTCACTACAGACGGTGCTTCGGAAAAGAAGTGTTGTGTGAAGACAGAGAACCAAGTCATAACATTCTTCCTCTTATGCTATTTTTCCATCCTCCTTCACCTGTATCGCTGTTGTTTTTCCTCTCGTCTATCCTCGCTTTTTATAATTTCCGTTCTGGCTGTGGGCGCCTCAGGAGAGCTGTTGGATGTGAACACGGAGAGCTAAGTGCCCTTCTTCCTATATTCTTTTACCCTTCCCAGTCATCTGTATCTCCATGTCTCACTTCTTTTTATATATGTTTTGCATCATGTCTCTCCCGTGTGCGTCTCAGGAGAGCTATGGGGTGTAGAGACAGAGAACGGCACGTGGAACGGGATGGTGGGCAAGCTGGCACGGGGCGAGGCGGACATCGGGGTGGCCAACCTGTTCCTCACGATGGGCAGACAGGGCGCCGTGGACTACAGCGCTCCTTATGACGCAGAGGTGAGGGGAGGGGAGGAGGGGTAGGGAAAAGAGAGGAGGGGAGGGGGATCAAGAGGGGAAGGGTGAGGAGAGGAGGGGAAGGAGGGAGAGCAGGAGGAGCCAGAGAGAGGAGAGGAGGGGAGGTAAGAGCTACAGACGTTAATGTAACACTGATACGGGTACTATTGGAGGGAAAGACTTGAACTTAGCAAAGACTTTTTTTTCAGTCGATAGGCATAATCTAAGGATTTTACTGTCGTCCGCTTTGGGGGCTTTCAAACATCTCTTCCTTAGTGAATTATTTTAAATATTACGCCTTTATACTGTTTTTTACATTACTTATGCCCTCCTGATAACGACACAAATTGTATACATTGCAAGCAGTGACGTAGTCAGATCTTCCCGAATGGGGGGTCCAAGGTGGGGCCAAACTCTAAGCTGGGGAGGGGGTGGGGGCGTTGTATACAATGGGCAGACATAAACTGAAATTTAAAAATGGTTGAAAGGTTCGTGGGAAGACCAAGGATCTTACTGGGGGGGGGGGGAGGGGCAAAGGGAGGGTTGCCCTCCCAGGCACCCCATGGCTACGCCACTGCTGGCAAGGAAGAGTTACTAGGGAGCTTCCTCAACTACGTAAAATACGGGCCTAATTCCACTTCTTTTGTTTTTGTCTGTTTACCTATCTATCTATCTGTCTATCTATCTGTGTCCAGGTGAGCTGTTTCCTGGTGCGCAGCGACCCTCCCGTGGCCCCGTGGCTCTCCCTGGCCCTGCCCTTCCAGCTGGCCACGTGGCTCTCGCTACTAGTGGGCCTCTTGCTCGCCTCCTTCCTCCTCTTATGTTTCTCCGCCGCAGGGACAAAGTGGTGAGCACCCTTATACCACCACCCTTGTACCACCCCAATATCTCTCAGTACCACTACCCCCAATACCAGCCCGCCAATACCAGCCCCCCAATACCACCACACTTATACCACCCTAATACCCCTCAGTACCACTACCCCCAGTACCAGCCCCCCAATACCACCCTCCCAATACCATCACCCCAACAGTCACACTACGCCAAAACCACCCCCAGTACCATCACCCCCAGTACCACCATCCCAATACAACCCTCCCAATACCACCCCCCAATACCACTACCTCCAGTACCATCAACGACAGTACCACCACGTCCTTAACACAATCACCACCACCATCCTAGCACCATCACACCCCGACCACCACATCACTACCACACCTCATCACTAGCACACTAAGGCACGCAATGGGTTGCTACTCGTGCTCACTTCGGACCCTTAACAGCTCTTCCTAAGCAACTTATTTTCCTTATTACATCCTGATAGTCTCACGCATAGTAAGCTTTGTCTATATTAGAAAGATGTGAATAGCAAACAAGATAAGGCTGAGGTATAATATGTAAAATAAATCGCCAAGAAAGAGGAGCAACGTAATCTCCTATGTAACTTAAAATGTTGGCCTATGATGCTATAATTCCTTCAGTCCAATGACGTACTTGTATATAACACTTTTACTGCCTGGTGCTCAACATTACCTTCTTGTTCAGACAGACATGAATCAAACCTACCCACATTTTCCTTCTTTAGCCAACCACTCCCACTGGAAAGACTCCCCTCCTAAAAGAAAGAAAAAAAAATAGAACTTACTTTGGATATATACATGACCTTTTCTCAACACACAAGTGACATCAGTGTAGCACCTCGTAAATTCGTAGGTTTCTCTGATCACAAGTAAAATCGCTTGGTGTTAGCCAGGGTAATATAGATTAGTAGTCAGCCGAAGTTCAAGCGTAAAAGCAACTTGGAGTGACGGCCATGTGTCCTCAGCGTTCCAGTCTCGCATCTACAAGTGACAGCTGAAGGTTTCTCAATCATTAATGTTGACTTGGGTGTAGGTTGTTTATACTGTATGTTCTGAAATGTTTTTACCATGGCTGCTAGGCATGGACCCTTACGTCATAACGGAGATACTATGGGATTGGGCGTTTTTGTGATTCTAGTGGCGACATAATAACACTGAGGAGATACTTGTATGTCTGTTTATTCATGCCATTTACGCAGCTTTTGCCGCATCCCTCACCTTGAATATAGATCAGACTGAATTTATATTATGTCCTTCAGCTTACCGTTGGGCTTGATGTTACGTTTTTGGAGGCTTTCTAACATAACTTCCCTACCTGTATATTTCTGCATATTGCACACTAGTACTCACTTATATGTTATGTATGTAAATTATGTCAGCGTAAAACTTATGCATATAAGCAAATAAATAAATAAATAGATAAATAAATAAGTAAAATAAATAAATATATATATATATATATATATATAAATAAATAAATTATATAAATAAATATATATATATATATATATATATATATATATATATATAAAATCAATGTAGGGAATGAAAATACGTAGTATGCAAAACAAACAACGGAAGAAGAGGTGCAATAAAGCATCCTTATCTGGCGAGAATACTGTCTTTTGTGTCCTCACATTCTACCCGCCTTTCTTCCCCGGCAGTAGCGGTGACAAGAGCAGCATCCTGTCCCCGACCCACGCATGCCTATACTCTTTCGGCATGCATTTCCGTGAGCCACAGGATCTATTGTCACGTCAGAGCAGTGTTCGCCTCATCATTAGCTTCCTGTGGCTGTACACCATCATTATCACCATCGCCTACAGCTCCAACCTCACTGCCTTCCTCACCGTGACCCGCTTACACCCGGGCATCGACACAGTGAAGGCACTCTACGCTTCCGATATGGAAGTGTCTGGTCTCGGCATCTTCTTCAAGGGTGCGCTGGCCTCGGCTGTGGATCCATACCTGCAGGTGAACTGGCGTGCCATACTCGGTTCACTTAAACTGAGCTAAAATTGCCGCCTCTCCAGCTTTAAAGCTGATTTGTAACAGGAGATTAGTACAAGGATGCTGTACTAATTATGATAACGTGTTGTGGGCAGGATCTAGAGCCAAAATATTATTTTATGCTGCTGCTGAATTACAGTAAATAAGTTGGAAAATGCCGAAAATATTCAGTTAACGGTGGATCACCTGCAGGTGCAGGACTTGAGGGGTGATGCTGTAGACACCATGTTAGGCAAATGTGTGACGACAGTCAACAGTAAGTGATGAGAGGAAATGACGAGAAGGTGCAGTGGGTGTAAACAGGGAAAGAGAACCTAGAAAGACGAGGGATACAAAAATACTTCGTAGGACATAGCTAGTTTCTTGTTGTCCTTACACTTCCCTTTTCTTCACTTATTTCTCACTTTTAAGCTATTTCCAGGTAAAGTAAGTTTTCTAAAAACTTTCAGCCCAATCCTACCTTCACTTGGAAAGCTGAGAAGTCTCTCCTCACCTCCATTCCACACAGATCCATACAATATACTCAGGCAGAACCATACAATAGACAGCAAACCTTGGCGACATCCGTTGCCGGATGTGTTCCCCTAACAATGTTCAAAGAAAGAACTGTGTAAACAGGGCTTATAATACGACTATAAAATTATTAAAATCTTTTAGTTACAAAACCATGCCTAAAGTATATTTACTCAAACTGAGAACATCTGATATTAACGAAAGTGTTCATAATGACGTGGTACACAACGAACTGGAGAACACTGCAGTATTATTACCTGACTATCGTATATGGAGTACAGTCAAGATAATTGTTGAAGTAGACTATTTCCTGTTCCACCTGCAACGTGCTTGAGAAGAAAGTCAGTGAACTACATTAAGGACAAACTTAGAGGCAAACAATTGAAATTAAAACAGTCAAAAGGGCAAGCGTGTATTATCACGCATAATTTTTACTGTAACATCGTCGAGGAGTCATTTCAGGATAGATACACTGATCCTCAGAAACATATTAAAATAGGTTTTGAGAGGAATGAAGACGGATAATGCAGAAGGTACTGACAGTCTCACCACTGAATTTACTGAGGATGCAGGTGATTTGGTATTAAATGAACTAGCATAACTATGTATGAAAAGTTTAGAGGTCACAGCTTTACCCGGATCATGTAAAAATGTGTCTCTTTTTCTGGCTTACGGATTGACTGTATATTCGTTTGTCTTCACTCATAAAGCTAAAACACACGTCACAACCCAATTTAGAGCGAATATTAAAGTGAAACAGTACGAAAAATATAACGATCTGTAATAAGGGCTTACTGCTAGGGAGCCTTGCATTTCCTGTAAAAGTGGTTAGGATGGCGCCTTGTTTTTCCAATAAATTGATAAGGATGGGGCCTTGTTTTTCCTGTAACTTGATGAGGATGATTGTTTTACCTCTGAGCTCATTAGGATGAAGCCTTGTTTTTCCTGTAAAATGGTTAGGATAGTCTTGTCTTCCTTGTAAATTGGTGAGGAGTCTTTACAAACACGACCCTTCGTCACTACCTCCCAGGGTCTTGCTGAGAGGTTCGTGTCGTACCAGGACCTGAAGGTGGTGTGGGAGGGGGTGAAGGCGGGCCGTGCTGCCTATCTCCACAACAGGCAGTTCCTCGAGTTTGTCATCACCACCCAGTTCACCAGCGCTCAGGGCGGCTCCACCATGAGGATTATGAAGGTACGTTCGTTGTTACAGGCATTTTTAAGTGTTTTTTGAAGCATTTTTTTATGGATTTTATATCTGATCATACTGCATAATCAAGTTAGTTTACTGCAATACTGGTTATTTTTGTGGGGAAGTTTTTATCTGTGGCCTCTCGGTAATTTTCTAAGTCCAGTCTATAATTCTGAGCTTTTTATGTTTCGATTTTTTTTTTTTTTACCTCGCTTTCTATACCAAGTAACTAGATGCAGAAATATGAGCACCCCCAGGGGCCTCCCATGTATTGTGATTTACGCTATTAATCAAGATAAACATCGATGAAAAAATATAAAAAATAAAATTGACGTTCAGGCTTGAAGCTAAACCAGCCTGACATTAACGGACCTAACTAAAACCTAACCAACCCATCGTAATCTAAGCTAAGCTACGCTAACCTGACCTGATCTGACCTAACCTAAACTAATCTAATAAAATTTACCCTAACCTGGCCAAACTAACCTGTTGCATGTCAGCCTGAGTCACACAATATCCTGAACTCTACCTTCTCATCTGACATCCCCCAGGTAGCCACAGACGTCAGGTTAACATAAATTCTTAACAATTAATATTGCTTTGAGTTGTATCATTCACTACATCCATTTTATAAATAGGCTATGTACATAAAATCCTGTGCAAATGAAGAGTATATGTTTCAGGAGTGTTTTGCGCCGTACAGCATCGCCATGGCACTGCAGCGTCACTCGCCACTCAAGGCAAAGTTTGACCGCGTTATCAGGTGGATGCTGGAGAGCGGGCTGGTCAGACGGTGGTTTCTCGAGTCACTCAGGCTCTCCAGGAAGGTTAAGAAGGTGAATGGGGTGGGGGAGGGATGGGAGTTGGGTTTGGTAGGTACTAACGAAGCTGGGATGGGATGAAGGGTGGTTAACTTAGGAGGATGGGGAGGGTTGGGAAAAAGCAGGAGTAAGGGTAGAATCTACAAGTAAATAAGAGAGAGGTGCAGCTTAGGAGATAAATCTGATACAGAATTATAATCGGACAATAATATAAATCGTTCATTGTAAACTCATGCCATTACTACTCTCCTGCATACTTTTCATAACAAGAAATTGCAATTTTGTCGGTCAAACACAAACCTCTTCCTGTATGCCATGTTATCTTATGCAGCGCATCCTTGTGGTGAAAAACCTACTACTAATAAAATTCTTTATTGATATATATTTCAGTCTGCTTATTATAATTTTCCCCCGGCATAGCGGAGTCAATACTTTTCACTTGACTCATGGCCAACCTTTTCACTCAGAAAACATAGAAAACACCATTAGGCTCCTCCATGTATGCATTCTTTCACCTTGCTTATTTCAAAACATGCCTTTCTTTTCAATAATTCTATTAACACAAGGAGCACATGCAGTCACCAGGGCCACACTTAGTACCTCAGTCTTTTAAATAACACGTTCTGTACATGCACTTGGAACCTTGGCTTGAGCTTTTTAACCTGAGGTTTTGACAAATTTTTCGCAAGAAATCTAACTTATCACAGCAATTCCAGACTCCAAGGAACAATGTTTCTAGCAGAGAGGGGAATATATCAAGTAAACACCAGTGTCTATCTGTCACCAGACGCCTTAATCCCAGTGGGGTGGCCATAAACGAATCGCCTCCATGTCACCCTGTCCTGTGCCATCTGGGTAACCTTTCCCCAACTCACACCTCCCTCTCTCATATACCTCTGCCTCATCCCTCCATCTTTTCCTTGGTTTCCTCCTCCTGCTCCCTCCACCTCATTCACATACACTCTCCTTGTCAGGCTCTCATTCTCCGTCTTTCCCACATGGCCAAACAATCTTCAACTCATCTTATGTAGAGGTGGCAAATTATATACTGTAGTGATCTGCTTTTCTTGTTGAGGGTTTGATAGAGACAGCACATGAGGCAGCTGATGCCTCATGTGCTGTGGTTGGTGAAAAAGTCAGAGCCTTTCCTGAGAGTGGCAGTGTGGAACGCCAAAGGTGGCAATGAAGGCAAGGCACACTTGATCCTTCATTGCGGTAGCGACACTCCTTATTGGCATCTAGCATTTATCGTGTGCCCTTGTAATCTTGGCTAAGGCAGTCTAAGTTGGTGCAGATTTGGGTAGGGATCACCTTGTTAACATGGAGAGACTGGTACTGAATGATTGTAACTTAGAAAGTGTAATCTTGGCTAAGGTAGTCTAAGTTGGTGCAGACTTGGGTAGGGATCACCTTGTTAACACGGAGAGGCTGGTCCGAAATGATTGTAACTTAGAAAGTCATCATCGTGAACCCTTCGCCATCCATGACATGTCTAAGTCGAGTCATAGTTAGTCTTTATGAACATTATTTTCTTTGACAGGTAAAGACGAAGAAAACGAGTGAAGACGAGGGAAACTCAAACTTATCCAGGTCAGAGGGCGATGGCGCGAACACAAGAAACAGTGGTTTTATTCCCCTCAGCATCAGCCACATGCAGGGCGTCTTCTTTATCCTTGGGATTGGACACCTTATATCTCTACTCGTGCTTATATCGGAACGCAGCTACGAAGGCATAAAGAAGCAGGTGCCATTCGTCCTCGATTATGACGATGAAAAATAAGAGATATTTACTCATTTGTGTTTATTTACATCTTGGTCAATGCAAATTCATCCAACTTCAAAGTGACAGGCATTTGTAATCCGAGTGTAGTTGTATGATGACAAGGCTGACGTGTCCTTTGCAGACATATGTAATTTTTTTTTTCCGTATTTATGACCTATTAAATAAAGTCTTATCCAGGATTAAAGTTCGGGGGAGGATAGTGGCTTACATTTAGCTTAATGAGATTTAAGGCTGGAATGGGATGAAACACGGTTAACAGATAAATCCACGCTCTATCCACCCATGTTTACTGTGTGTGATTGCATATCGGTATTAATATACGATGGAAGGTTTATACTATATGCTCGTAAGAAACTGTTTTAAGAGCAGGATTTTGAATAGGATTTTTATTTTTATTTTTCACAGTTTTGTCTGAACCGCATCCTTCAGAAATATTATTGGGGTTCATCTCATGATGTTTCTCTTTAGAAATGAGAGAGAGAGAAAAAAATCGGTTCTGTTATTATTGTATACGGTTCTGAGATGTGCCGCAGGACGTAGTGGGCTGTTATTAACCAAAAATGCTTGTTCGACAATACTATCTACCTTGCTGTTCGACAATACTCTCTACCTTGTTGATACTGATCCAACTAAATACGAACGTCCAGATATACATCATACCTTCTGTTTCTAGATGCACTGATGTTTTCGAAGAAGCTCTTCCTAAATAACTATACACAGGAACAGCCTACCTAAAAGACTGAGATTTTCACATATCTTCAAGTTTTCGTTCGGAAAACATTAAGTGATGAGAATATGCAAGGACAGAGTTCAGTGTCACCATCATAATGTCATGCTTTTGTTTTATTGTACATATTGTGACAAGTCTCTGAATGGTGATGTTACTGGGCCGTGCCTATGTATCCTACACAAATACAGTATCAGCACCAGCATATAACCCGCCAGTGTATCACTGTCCTAAAAATGTATCGCAGGTCAAACACATAACTACACGAATAAGGTGATATGCGTGCACTGTGAATGGGGCTGTGCAAGTAACGACCGTAGAGTTTTATGTTAATCAAGGTCAAGTGTGGGGGTGGAGTTCTCGAAAGTACCACCACCTGCTGCGCCACACTGCTTTGTTTATTATCGTTTTAGGTATCCAACCGGTTTTTTTTTAAAATACCTGGTTACACGCGAATACTGGTAGTTTCTAGTCTGCAGCAGAGGGATAGTGGTACTTTTCTGTGTTTAGAAGATTGCAGGATCCGTCATTAAATACTCATACTCAGCCTCAAAGTGTCCCGCCATTCATGTCAAGAAGGCGGGATTACACAACAGTGCGCCGGATGCTTAGTGTAACAATGATTTAGCAGCAGCAGCAGGCTCATCTGAACGTGTACCCGGACGACCGCAGGCTAAAGTTGCCACGTCTTTCAGTCTACTATACGTTTCGGGGACAGGGAAAGAGTTGAGGGACGTTTCGGCTATATCAGTGACATCACATGAAAGCGTCCCTCTCCACTAACGCTAACACATTAACAGGTAACTATGATGAGGTTGTCAAGAATATGACGTAAGATAACAGTGAGAATTTCTTAATGTGATGTGAAGTTTATGTTTCATTGGACAGGAACAAGAATGAGGCCAGAATCTTCTCTATGTAAAGACTGTGCTTAGAGTGCGAGCGTTTATTGCACATTAGCCCTACCCTTATTAATTTCCATTTTCATTATATCTGGTGTTATGATGTAATCTCTGCCCTACCACTAATTTTATCCCCTCTTCATGCTAGGGAAATTATCCACTTCCTTTCGCATGTCAGCCCTTTTCAAAAACTCACTCAAAACAAAACAAAACAAAACAAAACAAAACGGTGGGTAGAGTCTTTTCTTTGACTTTCAAGTTTTAGAAAGGATGGTTCGTCTGGCACTTCACCTGTTCTCCCTGTATACTTACTGTACACGATCACGTCCTTCACACAACACTTAAAGGCCACTAACACGAGCCAACAGAACATATGTCTATCAAAATATAATCTTTGAATTAGGCGAAAAATACTCACCATATATTGCATCAGCGTCACTGAATGCGAATAAGTGTAAAGGCAACAGGGGTGGGAGGCTGAAATATCACTCCTCTTTCTCAAACTCTCCAAGCCATACAAAAACCAGGTTGCTCTTAAACCCAACCTTCCCAGATAACTGGCACAGTGAGCAAGTACGAGTAAATCAAATGTCCGGCAAGAAGGAGAACTCAGAGTGCAACACCCGCCACCACCAACTGGTCTTAGGGCTGAATGTAATTATGATCTTCGACAAACTACTCTCAAAATCAATTACTTCACTCTTGTCTAAACCTTAGTTTTTCCACTAACTTTGGCTTAGACAAAATCAAAACTGCTTGAGTTGATTTTGCCCAGTGATCTAGATCTTGGACTTTTTGTTCCAGAAATTGGTTTGAGGCATGGTAGTTAGGTTTCAACTGTTAGTGCAAATTAAGCGTGAACTATACACATTTCTTGAGACATTACAAGTAACATAATTCAGAAAAACGCCTCGAAATAAAGTATTTATATACTGACATGTGCACTTTCATACTTAGGTGAATATCAAATCCTATTTTTATTTTTTTCGAAATATTTGAACAAAGGCCCTTTTACCTCTCAACCCCAGAGTCCACCTAGGGGTTCTGTACATCAACAAGGAATTATATAATGCCAAATTATTTTACTTAGCCAAGGAAAGATTTTTGGGTCCGTATTCTCGTCAGTTAAGGAAGCTCCCTAACACCCATTCATAAGCGATTTGTTTTGCTTATTACACCTTGCCGTCGCCGTCCTTTCATTAATATAGCACGTCTCAAAACCTTAACAATTCATATATATATGTTTGCAAGTCTTCCTGCTTATCACCTTTCCCGATTGCCTAATTTTCCTGCCTTCTCACCTGATTTTCTCCCTCCCTGTTTCACTCTGTATTACCTCACAAGCTCCACCCTCCCTACATCATTCCCATCCCCATTCCTACCTCTTCCACTTTCTCTCTCTTTTCCATTTGACAGTTTCTTACACCTCCTTCCATATTGCACACTTCTATCCCCGTCTCACACCTGTCTCCCTATCTCACACTTCCCTCCCCATCTTACAGGTGCGCCCTCCCAACCAAATAAGGCATCCATGTACCTTCCAGTCTCTGCTTTACGTCCCTTCCTAAGACCTTCATCCCCCTTACTTAATTTTTCTTGCATCTGTATAATCCCCCCCTCTCTCTCTCTCTCTCTCTCTCTCTCTCTCTCTCTCTCTCTCTCTCCTTCGTGACCTGATCTGCTTCTTTGGCTGGCTCTGTTGGGCAATCCTCGTTGACCTTGCCTTCCCGCCAACAATTTGGCCGGTCGTCGTGCTGTGTTGTGCTCATGTGTTGCTGTGTTTTGATGCTAGTGTGTGTGTGTGTGTGTGTGTGTGTGTGTGTGTGTGTGTGTGTGTGTAGTGGTACAGAGCGTATGTGTGTTCATGTGGTGGAACGTTTAGGTGTGCGGAGCTTGATGTGGTGATGTGGGTATACTGATGAGTTGATATAGTGGCGTAGTGTTTGCGCATGTGCGGTGTTGTGATGGTGTAGTGGGGTATGCTGTGATTGCAGAGTGGTGTTCTGATGGAGTTGGGACTGAGTGGTGTGACTTACGTGTTGTGTGGTGCAATATTATTTATTTATTTATTTATTTTTACCGATTCGTTTCAAACCTGATACAATTGATCTATCTATCTATCTATCTATCTATATACATAGGCTGCTTCCCCCAAGGAAAGGGAGGTAGCCGAGACAGGACGACTCACTCTCCATTTACTCATCCATTCAAACACATTCATTCGCATCTTAGCCCCAAAGGGGAGAACGGACAGATCCTCACCGCATCACACCGCACAAGGGTCAACTGCGCAATGCAATCAGTGACATCCGCAGCAGGGCCCGACAGCAGAACTGGTTTACCCCTGCCACATCATAACAGACCCATCCCCTTACCCGCACCTGACAATTGATACAATTGATACTTGGGCAAATACCTCCAGACCTTTTTTTTGTGGTCTTTCAAAGGAATTTATAATTTATGGGTCAAAGGCCAAATCACACAGGCACACAGATTTTGGGATCATATGTTTTTGTATGGTTATTAATCATCACGGCAAAGTGCACAGAAGTATGTCAGTGTATTGTACATTAGCTGTGTGGGGACTATTTTGCAGTCGTTTGAGAATGTTGGTAGTCTTATTTTATTTAATTCTTGCTAACGCCAGACAATAATATTCAGCTTACTATAGACCTCTAGTAGTCAAAAGATTAATGAAGACTATCGGGCTCTTCCAGTTCGACAGTATTTCCAAAACTACATAAAATCTTTTGCTGGTGACAACAATATAATACAGATTAAATAACATATAAAACTAAAAGATAAATAAAATGAGAGGGTTAAGGTTAAATTCTACCTGTCACTTTAAGATCCTGGACCCATGAACTTATAGGTACAATACGTGAATAATGTGTGTGTCTATAGGTGCCTCTAGATTACTTCTGCAGTGGCCCTAATTCATGCATTAGATGCTAAAATGTAAAGGAAATGATGGAGGGATTATTGCCAACCATAAATGAATGTTCTGTGAGATGTTTATTTCATCTGAGACACACGGACGCCTCGGTTATTATCTGAACCCGTGTTTGTCTTCAGCCTCATCATCACTATCATCAGTACTATCACCTCCATCATCACCACCACAGCCACTAACACCATCATTCACCACTAACACCACCACAATCACCATCGCCCCCACCATCACCACCACCACCACCACCACCACCACAGCATTTACAGCACAAAACATGTACGGTAACATTTTTGCTTTGTACCTTCTCACTGGCCGTGTTGTTTCAGAGATGCCAGTACCCATATTTGTCTGACTTGAAGCAGGTCCCTGGCTGTGTGAGGGGTCAAGGAAAAGCATTGGTTCCCCCAGAATTACCGCGCTTGATACTGAAGATTTGAGGATCGCCGTCATGGGCTGAGATGGCAGATGGATATGGCAGTGTGTGAGAAAACTAATGAAGGGTAATGACATTGGATGAATTATGACCGGAAGGGTAGATGGCAGGAGTCCAGCACACCCCTCCTCCCCTCCTTTTTTTTTTTTTTTTTTTTTTTTTTAAGCTTAGTTGAAGGATTAACTATCTGGTGGAAGTGTGATGTGTATCTGTCTGTCAACAGATCCATCTGTCTATCTATCCATCCATCCATCTATCTATCTATCCATTCATCCATCCATCGATCCATCCATCAATCCATATATCCATCCATCCACCCACCCATCCATCTATCCATCCATCTGTCTGTCCATCAATGTGCGTACGAGCGCATGCGTGTGTGCGTGCGTGCATGCGTGTGGGCATGTGGGTGTGCGTGTGTGTGTGGGGGGGAGGGAGAGTAGACTAATAAGGTGAAGCCAGGATTCCTGAGACTTGAACGGCGTATGAATGATTGTGTGGCCCATTCACTGGGCATGCTGTTGGTAGTTCTCACAGTCTCGTATTTCTCTTTTCTCGTATCTGTATTCCGCCTCATCCTTACGTAGGTGGTAGGTGGGGACGCCCGTCACCCACCCACTTGATGTAGCGCTGCTCTTTCTTCCTTCATGCTCATCATTCTTTTTATGTGTCTGTCCTCCTCCCTTCCTATTTCTCCCAGCCATCCTGTCACTGTTTATTATTCATTTTTCCACACCAGGTAGCTTTACACTGAGTGACAAGGCCAATGGTTTCCTGTAATTCAGGAAAGTATTTACAACGCTGGGTGGTAGCTATATAACCAAATCAGGGGAGCTTACTATGGTGCCCCTATTATTTAGATAGAGAGGCGCAAATGCGGCATCCACCCAGGAACAAAACCTCCACACTAATCCCCGGAGTCGCTGTCAGCCGCATGGGAACATCGGTTCACTGCACGGGACGATCCTGGAGGCGGTTGCTTGCTCCCGGTTGAGGGGTCTGCTCGATCAGACGACTGGGGTACACAACAACAAAAGCAACAACAACAACCTCATCTTATCGTGGGAAAAAAGATCATGATGATGATGGTGGTGGTGGTGGTGATGTTAATGTTATCGTGGCGAATATGACAGTAGTGGCAATGACTGCATCTCAGAAGCCTTTTTCTCTTGCCCAGTAATAACACCACCACCCAGGTGGGGACGACACGCATGTTTACAAAAATGGAAAAGCTTGATAAAAAAAATAGTGTCAAAAATATTAGTTGGAGATTGTTTTACACACGCAATTTTTTAATTAATATATAATTTTCTCCCCGATAGTCACGAAGTTAGTCCATTCTCAATATTATCAAACCTTTTCGATACATTGCAAGGCATTATCAGTTACAAATAATAATAAATAATGCAATTTTTCGAATAATTCAAGACTCTCACTTATACCATCAGTTCCACCGCTAATGTTGTAACCGTCTGAACTCAGTGTGTGTATATCTGTCTAGCTGTATCTGTCTATCAGTCTTATCTATTTATCTACACGTAGTGTGTACATTATACAAGGTATATGTAAGATTTTAAGACGCGTGATTCTTGCGTGGTGCCATTCCTAACAACGTTATCATCACTTTACACTTAATTCGTATTTTGCTTGTATTTTTCTGGCATATTTTCCCGTATAGCCACTGTTCGTTCTTAAATATTCAGTTTAATGCAAACATTCTCTGGCGTCCAGCGTAGTTCAATGGGATCGACAGAATTTTCAACACCCCGCTACACGACAGTCACAGGTGATACCGGTGGATTGCAGGGTGAGGCATGGTGTAATGAACGGTATAAACAAGACAAGAAACAATTTACTACCCATCATCATTGCTTGGAAGCTACACAATCACTCTAAACACAAAAAATGGACAATAAAGCAGTATCACAACATTCTCTGGCAAGTGTTTCAAAGCAGGTGGGCGGGTTGTGGCCATCAGCTGACGTTAGCATGGCACCACCCACCTGTGCGTGAGTACACCACCTCTTCTTTATACCTTGGGGTTAAGCTGCAGCATTTATTAGTCTATCTTCCTCCTTTCGAGAGATAGTTAGGGACTAGAGAGACGTTTGTATACCCTGACAGCAGAGCCATCTGATTAATTCTATGCCAATGCGTGAAGGGACAATGCGATCAGTGCCACATCTAATAATACACTATAATGTATAAGTGTATATCCCGAATATAAAGTTAGATGGCTCTATAAATCTTGATAACACTCTGTGGTGTACAATACAGTATGGTTCCTCTTTTAATTTTATTGGTGTGGAAGCCAGATGGTTTTGTGGAGGATGCTGGTATGGAGGGGGTTGGTATGGAGATTGGAGGTGTTGGAGAAGGGTGTTAGTATGGAGGTGTTGGTGAAGGGTGTTGGTGTGGAGGGTGTTGGTATGGAGGTGTTGGTGAGGGATGTGTTGCTTTCTCTCTCTCCACCTCATCGCCCAACCTGTGTCATGCCCTCGATCACACTTCACCGCACACACCAGGTCACCAGCAGAAACGAAGGGAGGGGTGGGTGAGGGTGTTTATAGAGGTAAATTTGGAGGAGCTGAGGAAGATGGGGGTGGGGTAACGTGGAGGAAGGAAAAGATGAAGGAGAGACTGTAGCGGTGGTAAATAATGATGTGTAAAGACGGTTCAAAGAAAAGTAAAAGGAAACTGGAAGCGCTGAAATGAGAAACAGATGAAAAAAGGTTACGGTTGTAGTAGGCTAATGGGTTTAGTAGGGAAGCTGAGGTGTGGTGAAAAGATAGCCGATGAAAGTGAAAAATGCATTCTTTGTGGCATATGGGAACTTAGAATTCAGACCTCTGATCCCCTAAAATAAAGAACATTAAGATTTTAAAGATTGTGGTACGTAAATTTAGCAGTAAGGGCAAATATGAATGAAGGTAAAAAATATCAATCCACACATTCCCCTTATATAACTATTTATGTGACCTACACTTGTGATGACGGTCACGGTGACTCTGGTTCTTTCGTCATCAAGACAGGGTCAAGTGGGAAGGGTGCGGCGGCAGGGCAGAATAACAGGGCTGAGTGGAGACAGCTGCTCTCGACACTGGATTACGGATGAAGGACTGTATTTTTTGTTTTAATGAGTTCATCGGCAAGAATAAAAGTAAATGCTGGGAAAAGTTTCCGTTCTTGGAGAGGAAGCAAGTAATTGACAAATGCACACAACCCCATGCACCCCAGAGAGAGAAAATGAATAAGATCTGGAGTTAGCTAAAATAAAAAAAAAAAAAAAAAAAATGCATCTCCGGGATGAAGATGTTAATGGAGAGTCCCTTCTGTCCACGGTCGTCTAAGCTGTGTAAAATCGTCAGGCGTTAGCCAAAACTTCAAAAACATTGCATCCTCAAAGGGGTTAATTCACTATACGTTGTAGTATTACACTTCTTTACGTAGTAAATGTGAAACGGTATTCTGCGGAGAAAGTTTTAAGACATAACAGACAGTAATAGGTATCTGGTCACGAACTGTTTCTTCTCCATTGCCAATAAGCTCTTGTACAGACAGTAATTCATTTTGCCTTACACAGAGAAGCAGAATCTTATTTATGCTTCACCCAATCGTTAACATTTACATCAGTACAAGGGCGTTACAAAGGTCCCTCATAATTAAAGCCTGCAGGTGTGTAAATAATTGTGAATACTCATTTACCTACAGCTTATCACCAAGCTGGATACAAAATGGGTAAATGGGGAAGATGGTGGTGCGCGACCGTCGTATTGTGTATAAAAATTCGGTGTACAACCATTAACTTATGTAGGTATGTAATGCCTAGTGTCATCATTGATTTGCCTTCAGTTGCACATAAGTTCTGGTATCACAAAGCAGTCCACAAATCGAGATCTCAATGTGTCTAAACAATTATGCATGGTTGTGTATAAGGGTACCGGAGAATAGTTTTGTTTGCTTATTATCGTTTTCTGCATACATTATATCCTCTGTAAAATTAATCACGCAGATCTGTGTTCTGATTATATAATTACCAAATGCACATTTTTAAAAAGTAGCTAGATGTCACTGTTGATAATCTGAAAGTATCCTATAAATATATGATAAAATATCTGTAATTCTGAGGGCTGTATTCGTACATCCTGCACTGTATTATTTTGACGGAATATTCATGTAGGCTATTTTGATTTGATGAACACTATGTATTATTAAAACTTGTCTGAGTACGTACAATGTACAAAAAGAGTTCTCTCCAAACCCGCACTGTACAGTGCGAGGGCTTTCTACCCACGAGGCAATGATCATTTCATGGAAAATAAAACTTCCAGTCTGCAGCGGCATAATGCCACATATGTCTTTCTTGGGAGGCCTCAAAGGTCCTCCTGCTGTAATATGATAAATCTGCCAAGGTAAGATTATGACTGAAGTCCAACATGGAGAAAGTATGTTCGTCCTGCTTTTATTAGGTGGTCAGGAATGAGGGTACACTGGTAGGGAGCTGTAATAAATGTATTACGTCAAGCACAGCAATGATGTTGGCTTGCTCGCCTGGTAGATCAGTGAATGGAGAGGAAAGCTAAAGGTGGTGCTGAACATTATATCCCCTTATAATGGAATGCATGGAAAAACTGTTCCACTTAACCGAGATACAATAAAGTATTTAGATACAGTAGTCAACCATGACAGAGTGATGGACAACACGGATGTGTTAAACAGTGTCTGACAGCTTTGAGTGTAAGATGTCCATAAGACTGATTTCTGGGAACACGTTAACAATTAGGGTTATTTTGTACGTACATGCTGCAAAAACCTATGACGTTGTACTCCATAAAACAGAGTACAATGTAATGAAGGTACTGTACTGGGCATGGAAGAAAAAGCAATCAGTAGTTGCAGACAAAAAATAATTCGTGAGAAAAAACAGCTTCAGATGGGGGATTGTAGAGGGAAGAGAGAGAGAGAAAAGGGGGAGGTAGCACGAAAGAAAAAGACTGTTTTTCCCCGATCTTGACGAAGCTGCAGTGATATTCTTCCGAGTGGCAAAGGATTACTGATTTTTTTTTTTTTTTATAGTGAAGGCGGATGATACGTATTCGTTGGCGAATGCTTCAGCCTTTATTTTCCGTAAATCTTTATTTACGTGGCTCGCAGCTGCTACTGAAGCACAGAAATACTTCAGAGTATCCATAGGTAGTCATACTTACGTAATGATATTAGCACATAAAAGAATAATCATATTTCCAATATTTCTTCCGAACAGAAGGCAAAGTGGAACGGGATGAGGGGATGTAGGGGGAAGTAAAAGATAAAAGAACGAGACCAGTGAGACAGAACAAGATGTAACAGTTACTTTCATCCTTTATCTAGTTTGATTAAGAGTCATCCATTCATCCCAGAGAAACTTGCACACACACACACACACACACACACACACACACACACACACACACACACACACACACAATCATACGTCGATCCAGGGTGGCTGAATACTATATCCCCAGGTGTTTGTACAGTTATGCTATGACTTTAACCCCTTCAAGATGATGACTTTTTAGATAATTTTTCCTGGCTACTTACAGACGATTTTATTTAGCATTAGTATTTTTCTATAATGAAGGGATTAATGAAGGCAATATCTAACCCCCCCAAGTTCGAAAAAAAAAAAAAAATGGAATGAAACTGCGTCACCAGACTGAATGGGTTAATGGCGTCCCTGTCTCCTTCGTACCTAGCATACTCGAAGGACTTATCGTAAAAATCATGTTCATTAATTTTCAAGGTCTAATCCTCGTATTCTCGTTGGTTAAGGAAGCTCCCCAGCACCTCTTCCTTAGCTATTTATTTTTGGATATGGGTGGTTAATATCCTCTTGTACATTATTTATGCAGAGTATGGCGATATTGGAAAAATTTATGTAACGCAGAGGAGGAAAGTAAGGTGTAAGAGAGAATATAAATCGACTAGGAAAAGATGTTAGGGAACTTCCTCAGTCTACGAGAATACGGCCTTAGAGTCCGCGCAACACACATGACATCGCCCAGTGGAGAGGAAAGAATGCATTAATATTGGCCACCCTGAGTAAGTCCTAATCCTCCATTATTAAGTACACATACACACACACACACACACACACACACACACACACACACACACACACGGGTTGAAGGGAGTAACACCTTCAATCCGACGACACTTTCCTTCTTTCATTTTTACCTGCTCCAGACTTTTTCCTAGAGTTTGGGAAAGACTTCAAAAAAGGGGGAGGGGATTTGATATAATTTTCACTGCTCCCTTCGCAAAAAAATCTCACCTACAATGAATATAATCGTTTGGAGACAGCAAAAATAAACCAACAGAATGGGTCATCTGAGAAAAGGAATTTACCGTCACTCTCCTTCATCCGACATTCAGCCAGTGAGTGTGTATCTAAGACGTTGACGAAGATGAACAGCCGAGGAAGGGTTTTCTTCAAGGCTCCTGCTGTAATTCCTCAGCGTGTTATTTAGCCAACGTGTGGACAGGTGTGATGCTCCTGGCTATCTGGTGGTTTGCTGTACTGTACCAGGAAGACACGCAACAAAAAGACCAGGACACAGGAAGACACGCAACAAAAAGACCAGAACACAGGAAGACACGCAACAAAAAGACCAGAACGCAGGAAGACACGCAGCAAAAAGACCAGAACGCAGGAAGACACGCAGCAAAAAGACCAGAACACAGGAAGACACGAAGCAAAAAGACCAGAACACAGGAGGACACGCAACAAAAAGACCCGGACACAGGAAGACACGCAACAAAAAGACCAGAACACAGGAAGACACGCAACAAAAAGACCAGAACACCCCAGGGCAAATTTAAAGTAAGTGCTGGAAACGGAACATGACCTAAAAAATCGTACTTGAAAATTCTGCAAAATTTATTGTTTGCTGATTTGTTTCTAATTAAGGAAGTGACCTAAATTGATGGTGAACGTTCCTTACGGATGACATGTAACGGTGTAGTATGCTGGCGTAGTTTTTGCTCCAAACTAGATGAACATTGAAACTGTGGCCGTGAATCATAAACGTAAAGCACATCTGTTTGTATTTATGCAATGCAACGCTAACACACTGCCACTTATCATTCAAACAACATTCGTCTTGGTCCAGCCACAAATTCAGACGAGTGGAAAGGTTACAGCTACCTCGTACATTAGGATACGACCTCCAAGGCCGTACGACCACCTTACCAGAAACCACTTACAGCCTGTTGTCATTGAGAAACGCGAGGGGGTGGGGAGTGCGCACAGAAAATACAGAACGTTATTGGAGTGACGTAAAACTGTGAATCGTGAGCTTCTGTAACAAATATAAAAAAGCTCTCCAATACAGGTTCTAGCACTGTATAGCTGCCTGCCATTATCTTGAGCCAGATTGCCTACATCCATTCCACCCCATTTCTGCTGAGTAAGGTTTGGCTGAATTAGGCTTGGTTGGATTGGGTTAGATTAGGTCGGATTGGGTCAGATTTGATTGGATTAATGTGTGTGTGTGTGTGTGTGTGTGTGTGTGTGTGTGTGTGTGTGTGTGTGTGTGTGTGTGTGTGTGTGTGTGTGTGTGTGTGTGTGTGTGTGTGTGTGTGTGTGTGTGTTCAACAGACTTCCTGGAGAGAGAGAGAGAGAGAGAGAGAGAGAGAGAGAGAGAGAGAGAGAGAGAGAGAGAGAGAGAGAGAGATCAAAACAGGAGATAATACCCCTCCCTCCTCCCCGTGACCTCAGCTGCGTCTTGTCCCCGCCAGCGTAATTAAACCTTGCTAACATTTGACCTATCCTCTCTCTCTCTCTCTCTCTCTCTCTCTCTCTCTCTCTATTACCTTCCCTCCTCCCTCTGTCCCTCCCTCCTTCTACCCGCTCCGTGACTCCCCTCTTACCCCCTCTCTCCCCCCTCCCTTAACCTGTGTCAACCACTTCCCTGTTACCTGAAGGAATGCCGCTCTCTCTCTCTCTCTCTCTCTCTCTCTCTCTCTCTCTCTATCATACACACACTTTTTTCCTCCATTCTCTGTCTTCACTTTCCTTCCTTATCTTTTGTCTTGCTTACTCTCTTTTCCTACCTTTCATCTTGCTAACTGTCCTTCCTTCACGGTCTCTCATTTACTCATTTCCCTTCTCTCACTCACTATGCTCTCTTCTTTTGCTTCTGCTCATGCCTTCTTTTGCACACACTCCTTCCTTCTCCCTCATCTTTGCTCACTCTCCCTCCTTGTCTCCACATCTACTATTAGTGTGTGTGTGTGTGTGTGTGTGTGTGTGTGTGTGTGTGTGTGTGTGTGTGTGTGTGTGTATGTGTGTGTGTGTGTGTGTGTGTTTATTCTACATGCTAACTGTTCATAAGATTAGCAGGGTGGCGCCCAGGGCAAGAGAAAGCATCCTCACATACTTTCACACTTTCACCTGTTGTATTATACCAACATACATCAGAACACAGAATTTTCACAGGCATGCTCCTCTGATTTTATTTTGGAGTTTGCCCTTACGGAAGTCTCAAGGTACCGTACTCCCTCTAATCCTTTCCAGCACATCCACGTCAACACAACAAAGCTCTCAAATCTCATTAATTTTGTCCGTCTCTGCACACACACACACACACACACACACACACACACACACACACACACACACACACACACACACACACACACACACACACACACACACACACACACACACACACACACACACACACACACAGAGGAGGTCAAAGCAGCGCAGAACAAAAAGCCTGACCATGACCAATGATTAAAAATAGAGGATATATTGAAAAATGATGTAAGTTAGCTTCATGGCGGCTCCTCTTGTTGTTATGAGTCACGACTGGGTGTGTAGGAGAGGAGAATTTAAAGCTGGGAGGCGCTGTGATCCCGGTACAAATATTCCAGTCTGAGAATGTCCTTTTTTCAGATGGATACCGTTGGCGGGAATACAAACTCGTCTGCACCGTTCGAGAGGATGTGCGCTGAGTTATGTCACGGACTGATTCAGAATACTTGTTGCTGATGGAATTGATGCTGTGAAGGAGATACGTGCCTCGAAATATGTGCTGATTAACTGTTTCCATCATATAGCGTCCTTTGTGATGAGTTCTTGCTCTCTCTAGGCGATTTTATACACCTTAGGATAGACTTTTGAAACTGGGAGGGTTACATATTGACTTCTTTAACCCCTTCACTGCAAGACGTTTTCCCTAAGCTGAGTAAAATCGGAAGAATATAGGATAAAATGTGTCTTCGGAATGAAGGAGTAAGAAAAAAAATAAAAGGGAGAGAGGTGAGATGAAGTGCCCCAGACTGACTGTTACGGCACATACAATACTCGTACACAGCGTCATGGAAGTAGAGGCTGGAAGTGTTCGGAAGCTCACTAACACCTCTTCCTTACCGGTTTATTTCAGATTCTGCTCCGTTAATATATTCTTGTTTATTTTTTATGCAATCTATGTCAACATCAAAAAGATACAAGAAACAAAAAAGAGAATATTAATGAGTAGTTAGGAAAATAAATCGTTAGGGAAGAGGTACCAGGCCTTAAACAGCGATATACTTCAATATTATCTCTCAGACCTCTCATGACACAGCCTGGGACCTTCAGCTGTCACTCTAGGCTGTTCCTGTCTTACCACTGTCATAACTGTCATATGCTTCACGCTCTCTATCGCCCAGTACCTGAGCTGAGTACCCTGAGGTGTTCTTGAAAAAGCCCCGACAGGAAGCAGGAACATGTGTCAGTTTTCGGAAAGTGGTGTACGGAATTCGAGCTGAGACTTAGCAGGATTGTGTGTGTGTGTGTGTGTGTGTGTGTGTGTGTGTGAGAGAGAGAGAGAGAGAGAGAGAGAGAGAGTGCGCGTGCACGCCAGTATTATCACAGTAGTGCGCTAAACTAAGGGGCATAGTAACAGTGGGCGATGTGGTCCAATGCAGGGCCAAACCTTTTCGCAATATAAATGAAACTATTATTAACGCTTACCCATGGCTCTGGAGAGGGACGCCTTCCCGTGGTGGCATCTGTATAACCGAGAGGCCTTCGCTGCCTTGTTATACGAGCGTCCCTCAACTCCCTCGCTATACCCTCAAAAAGGATGGTCGACACGAAAGGCATCTTCAGCCTGCAGTCCATCGTTCATGTTCAGATGGGGGAAAAAAAAAAAAAAAAAAAAAAAAAAAAGCCCTTCAACATGGTGCCTACGAGCGAATGGTGAAGATATATTAGAACTGAAAGTGTATAAGAGTTGTGTTGGTTGTGTTTGTGTCAGAGTCTGTATGAACCGACAATAGGCAAACATATACAAAGATATTAAAGGTCATACTCCAGCACCCACTTCAAATGTCCGCCACGTCTGGGTTTCGAAGCCTTTGCTGGTACGCTTAAACATTAAACTGCAGAAGTGAAGGGCAAACTCAATATTTGACGATAATTTCTGAAGTACATGAGTGAGGTGGAATGTATGTTTAGCCTTTTTGTTGCTGACTGAACTCCGTGTTGTGGGATACAGGCTGACCATACCTTTAACCACAGGTCTTTAAAAAATGACGATTAAGAATTAGGAGCTTGCGTTCCACTTTGCGATTTAAGATTTAAGCATACGACCGCTAGACTCAGGGTACACACAACTCACATGACAGGCGCTGTACCACTGTGTCATCCTAACTTCAGTAGGAGTCATTACAATTCATTTTTTGTAACTAGATTTTTCTACCACGTGAAGATTGGCATGACAGAAATAGAAACCAAGATAAGCTTGCCACAGAGGGCGGATTGACAGGCTCCCAAAGCTGTGAGGGCACTCTTGTGGCATCGTGGACGTCACCAGCCACCGCACGTCATTTGAGCCAGGCGTCCTCTTTTCCTGCCTTTATGTTGTTTGTGTAGCTTATTCTCAGTGTTAGTCATATTAGTAACAAGATATATTATTTTGATATACTGCTTTAGAGTTATCGTTGTGTTCCTGTCTACTGTAATCTGCTACGATCCTTGTTGAGTAAGAAAATATATCAAGACATGGATCTATTTTCTTAAACACACACACACACACACACACACAAAATGCGCGCCATCTATCTATCTATCTATCTATCTATATGTGTGTACGTATCCTTATTTATTTACATGTACGTACTTTTGCACATACGGAAATAATAGATATAATTCTCGAAGGGTACACGCTTCCTCTTTGCTATTTTTTATTTTTGCCCTGCTTCACCTCGCCACCACTTCCTCGAGGCTCAGGTGATGTTCCTTGGATCAGGTTCACTTCTTTTCTCCGTCTCATCTATCTTCCCCCCCCCCTTCTCTCTCTCTCTCTCTCTCTCTCTCTATGTATCGTTTAGCTTCGTTCATCCCTTCACATTCATTCATAGTACCGATCTAAAATTCTCTGCTTCCTTATCCTCTCCTTTCCCTGGATCCATGCTATTTCTTCTGCAATATTTTCTTTATCCTCGCTCTCACGTCATATTTATCGATACATACTTCTTACGCTTCCACGTTTATAGTAGTTTTCCCTCTTCCTGCTCTAGTCCCGTTTTCTCTAACCTTCCTTTACTTTTTATTGTTTCTTTTCTGCCTCTCACACTCACTTTCATTTCTCTCTCTCTTTCTCTCTCTCAGTTCTTTTTATCTTTTAGCTCATCATTATATGCTCTTATTTTCTGTTTATATTTCCAGCTTGTTACACACCTGATACTTTTTTGAAATGCCATCTTCCATTGTACACAGTATTCAGTTATGCCCAAATCCCTTTTTAATGATAACTTTTCATATTCAGATAAGACTGCATTTCCAAGCTGGTGTTATCTGTTCAATTTACTAATATATTGTTCAATCCCAAGTTCATGTCACTTACTCGCACATTCAGTTAAACAATACTACGCGCAACACAGAGTCGTAAGGAATCCCGCAAGAGATGACTAACTTATGAAGAATCTTGTCAAGTAACTTCTGGAAAACTTAATAAGCATTATCAATTAAATGCTTCTCATCACGAACATTAGAATTCTTGTTAAAAAATACAAGCAAATTAATGAGACACGACCTATCCCCCCTGAGGCCATGCTAGGAATCCATAATTAATATGCGTCTTTTGAGGTAGGACAAAATTTTATCAAAAAATATCTCTAATAATAGACTCAAGTACCATGCCCATAACTGTGCTAAGATTAACTGATCAGTGATTTCTCCCTAATTTTTCCTATCCTTGTTATAAACTGTTAAGATATCAACTATTTTTCAGTTCCGTGATACCATCCCATTCCGAAGTACCGGTAACTTAATGAAAATCTGAATTAGAGACTTCACTATTTTTCTTCAGAATTTCTTAAACCCTCAGAGTAAAAGACATCTGGTCCTGGAGTTTCTTAACCTTCATCACATCGATCTGCACAAATCCCTCCTCCTCTGTAACAGTTTTCTAACTCATCCAAATACTGCAGTTCTGCTTCTCTTAAAAACGGAGTCAGAATGCCAATAATATTTTCATTACCAACATCCACTTGCCTTGTGTCATTAATCTGAGGTACTCTTTCACTAATGAGTTGCTTTTTGGTATTAATTCATCTATAAAAGGTCGTAGAGATGGTCCTGCTATCTTTACCAATGTTACTTTGGTCCTGCTATCTTTACCAATGTTACTATCACAATGTCTCTGTAGTAGCCCAATTTGTCACCTCATTTATCATCTCACAATATGCAATGATTAGTTATCTCTTTATTGTAACAACTTTTTTACATCAATAGCCTGCTTTTTTCCTTAACTGCCTCCTTTATAATCCTCTTCATCCTACACGGTCTCTTCTGAATGGAAATTACCTTTTTACACAATGGTTTATCTGTATGTGCATTGAAAGTTCATCTTGGTGATTAAAGTTGTTCTGTACGTCTTCTATCTTATCCCTAAATAGTTTAGTATCATAAGCGATCTCTCCTACAATGTGCCTAATTGAAGTTTGGTATTTAAATGTAATATTATCTATTTGGTTATCTGTTCTAAGCACTGCATTACGACTATGTATTTTATGATTTTACATGTCCTAACTCTCCCACTTGAACATGTCTTTATTGATGGTCTAGTGTTGCTATTACTAGATCTAATATATTACTTGTAGCACTCCTGGTTGTCTATGAAACGAGAGAGAGAGAGAGAGAGAGAGAGAGAGAGAGAGAGAGAGAGAGAGAGACTCCTTTTCTTCTCA
The DNA here is from genome assembly GCF_032717465.1 of Coenobita brevimanus. Lineage (NCBI taxonomy): Eukaryota > Metazoa > Arthropoda > Malacostraca > Decapoda > Coenobitidae > Coenobita > Coenobita brevimanus. The sequence continues at coordinate 55,981,757 of NC_136967.1, read as the reverse complement.
TTTTCCATCTCCACTAAACCACAAATAATCCTGGAGAAAGCAGAAGTATCGTCTGACACGACCAACACTGATACACACACACACACACACACACACACACACACACACACACACACACACACAATACGTAATTCCTCCATTTAGTAAAGTCTGCTTCAATCTCAGTAAAAGCGTCTAAAAGCAACACTGATAAATCAAGGAGCCAGAAATCGTCGTTGTATTATATTTTTGATAATAATAGACGGCTATATTTACACTTTTGCAACCTAGCCGTGAAGGGACTGATGAAGACTTTATGAGACCCCACCAGCTCGAAAAATTCTCAAAGTCTTGTCGATCCGGAACATAATCTAATGATAGCAGGAAGAAACTTAGAATTACGTCAGAGTAGTGAAGGAAGTTAACTCCTTGAAATCAAAGACGCGTTTTCTTACTTCTTCCTATTTCCAAACAATTTTATTCAGCTTAGGAAAGGTCTGTAGTGGTGAAGGGGTTAGTCTGAAGAGTCTGGTCGATGCTGACTAAAATCGCTTGGAGGGAGTAGGAGTACAATGGAAAAAAGGTCATCGGTCTGAATTAGTTAACGACTCTCCTCCATCCCCTCGCCCACCGCCTCCAGCCACCGACAGTTATCTTGGCATAAAGAGGCGGAGATGACGAGTGCTGGCCTTCACGATGACAAAAAAATGTGTATAAATTGTCTCCAGCAGCATGCGTAAGTCCAAAATTTATACTTCAACGCTAGATTCCATAAGAGGATGGCCGATTCAATAATGATTTTGTTGAAGCAATATTGGTCCGTTGTCTCATTTGCTATTATAAGAGGCTCACTAAAGTGTGAATTCTCTCTTCTGTGTTTTTTATGCAATCTATGTTATTACTTTATATATATATATATGGAAAGTTTTTGACTCTAGCCAGGAATAGAACCCAGGATCACTAGATGGAAATCTGGCACTGTTATCACTACACCACAGCGTGATAAAAGCCAAGTCACATGAATTCTTTGAAGAATCAGGTAAATCCATTATAGGAGGATATTTTAAAATCCGAACCCGCATGATGACACGCTTCAGAGTTCTCAGGATTTTTGCTTAGCCCCAAGCAAGCCGATAAATGACATAGCAGTTTTAATCTATCTCAGCCAGTACAGGCTCCTTCCTATATGGTGGAGAAACGCACATTACACGTGCGTATATATGTGGAAAGTTTTTGACGCTCATGCCGCGAAACAAATCCGGGACCTTTAGACAGAAGCCAGGTACATTAACACTACAGTACGGTATGAAAAATGTCCTTCCAAAATGGATTTACCCGGTTCTTCATGGAATTCAGATGGCTTCGCTTGTATCACGCCATGATGCAGTGATAACGGTGCCTGACTTCAGTTTAGAGGTCCCAGTTTAGATGTCCGGGAAAAGCGTCAAAAACTTTCCACATAATGCATACAGGTGTCATGTGTGTTCCTCCATATCCCCACGAATGTGGTGCATGTGACATAGGGCTACTCAGCTGCCTTGTTATGCAAACATCTATCAGTTCCCTTCTTATCCCCTAAGGGGAGGATCTTGGACTGGAGAGGGAGAACAACTTTAGCCTGCAGTTCTCTGGTTTCACATAAAATAGGCGTGGAGTTGCAGCTGCTACTCCCACTATTAGCATATCAGCTTTTGTAGGCGCTGTGGGGGGTTTGTGTTCCAGGAGAGGATAAAGAAAAAGGGTTACCATAGATTAATGCCTATAGACTGCACGGGGGTCAATTTTCCCGGGATATAACTTGGGTAACTGAATGATGTCAAAACCAAAATAAGCCAGTGTGTTGGCGTATTTATCTATGCAAGAATTTTTTCATTACTTATTTCCATGCTTAGAGTCAGCAAGGTTATAGCAACGGCATCTGCAATTATTGAAGACTAAAAAAATGTGTCCTTAGTTTTAGCTTCTCGGCAGTGATTATGTAAAGTTTAATGTTGTAAATAATAGTGATAATTTACTGTAAAAGAATAAATATGTGCCTCACGCGGTTTAGCTAACATTCTCGCATTAGCCCACAGTGGACAGACGAGTGTACATTTTAAACATATCATTCAAGCTTAGTATTGAGACGACCTAGATTAATACGCAAATTACTGATATATAGTGCAGTAGTATTTGCAACCCCAGAATCATGTGAACGTGAACCCGGTGGACTGCAGGCTGATGTTGCCCTTCTGCGGTTCAATTTCCACCTTCTGGGTGATAGGAAGGGAGGGAGGAGTTAAGGGACCTTTGGGAGGGAGTTAAGGGTTTAGGAGGGAGTTAAGGGACGTTTGGGAGGGAGTTAAGGGACGTTTGGGAAGGAGTTAAGGGACGTTTGGGAGGGAGTTAAGGGACGTTTGGGAGGGAGTTAAGGGACGTTTGGGTAGGAGTTAAGGGACGTTTGGGAGGGAGTTAAGGGACGTCTGGGAAGGAGTTAAGGGACGTCTGGGAAGGAGTTAAGGGACGTTTGGGAGGGAGTTAAGGGACGTTTGGGAGGAGTTAAGGGACGTTTGTACAACCAGACAGCGGAGCCAATCGGTTATATTGGTGCCACGCGGGGGTATAATGAAGTCAGCATGAAGGAAAACACTTATACTTCTCTTTTGCCACTACTCCTTGACAATGTTTGGTTACAGCTTAGTGAGAAAATGGCATACACAGCTCTGCATCACACCAGCCCTGACCTTCACACATACACCACCTCACATACCGCTCATCCCTTGTATTTTAATATGTCTACTATTATTTCAGGGGATGCAGCTCAACTCAAGTTCGTCCATCCAACTTGGCGATGTTCGTCTTTTTGCAGTTTATTTCACGGAGCTCAGTTGCAGAACAAGACAATAATACCCCATACATCCATCACATAGCAATTCTTCATGACTAGCATCAACTTTTAGTGCAGCCAAGACTTGACATGACTTTTAGTGCAGTCAAGAGAGAACAATAGCGATTTTAGGCCAGATTGCAGTGAACAGCGTACCGGTATAGTAAACACTTCCCACACGGATGTCTTTCTTCCCCACCAGCCACCACTGCGTCACTAACCACGTTTAATCCTACCAGCGTAATTTTTATTCTTATCAAAGGATAATATGGTTAAATGAACATTGGACAACTCATTTCGTAATCCTTAGGAAAAATTAAAACCAAAATTAAGGAATCAGTCAACATCCTAATAATCCGAGAATGGGACAGATGAAAGCGTAAAAATTCAGTGAGCTGCGGATATTCAGAATTATTTTTTACTGCTGTCTCCATCCACATCCACAGCCACACCCACCCTCATTACTATCTTAACACCAGTTCCTCTCCAACACCACTTTACCTTCTTGACTATCTTGCCCTGCTATCCCCTTGCCCTGTCATACTGTTACCCTGCAACACCCCATTGTCCTGCCACACCATCTTGCCCTGCTATGCTAATGCCCTCTCATTCCCTTACCCTGCTTAGCCCCCTTGCCATGCTGACCCTTTTCCTTACTATCCCCTTTCCCTGCCATCCCCTTGCCTTGCTACACCCACTTGGCCTGGCACACCCACCTCTCCAAATACACCCCTACCCTGCTACACCCCGTATCTCCCTACACCTTGCCACCTATTCTCCTGCATCTCCTTGAATCAACGTCCTCATTATCCCCCTGTCAACCTACTCACAACAGTAAATCCGTCAGCCACAACCCAGCTGGCCTTTTGCCTCACGACCTGCAACCCGACACCCACTCCGCCATTGTCTGCCTCTTCCACACACCATTAACTCTCTCCTAGGGTCCTCTCTCTCACTGTCAGATGAATAAAATCGTCTGGTGATATCTGGTCCATAATACTGGTGTTGTTGTGACTACGAGGGAATTATGGTGACTGTATCCACATTTTTAGACTCTTATGACTCACTCTGGTGAATAAAATCGTCTGGTTTATTTGGAATACAGTACTGAAAAAGTTCCCTCCAAGAGAAGGTTAACCCCCCCACTACGAAATGTCTTACCTACAGAAAGCCACGTGGGGCAACCAAGAACGCTATACAAAGGCGTGACAGTATCTCATGTTGGTATTATAATGAACAGGTAGGCGGAGAATAAGGTGGGATTTTTCTGTAGATAAGACGGTGGTATGTGGAATGGGTGGAGGGGGAGGATGGATCGTGGAACAAAAAAACGTATGATGGTGCGTTGGTCAAGGCCACCGCTCACGGATTATAGCCCCAGGGAATATATAGTTAACTCTCATGGTCGCCTCTTCCACCTTATACTATACCTACCGCAATGGTATTCAGTTGAGAGTGAGTCACAGGGGCCTGAGAATGTTAATACTGGGATCATTACCCCTCTCATGGTAGAAGCACATCTAGTATTCTATTCCAGCTGACTCCAGATGATTTTACTCAGCTGGTATTCAATTCTTGCTAACGCTGAGCTATTTTATTTAGAGGAGAATGAGTTATGGGTAACTGAGAGTGTTAGTACTGCTATCAATAACCCTGTCAAGTTTAAATCAACTCAAGTAGGCTATTATACTCCAGTTATCACCAGACCATTTTATTCTGTTGAAAGTGAGTTCGAAAGGCTAAAAATTCCAAACTTAGAGGTCACAAACTCCACTATCTGCTTACCCCTTTCACACCGAAGAAGTATTTTTTTTTTCCGAATCCGCGTAGTTGATGCCGGCCCACACGTGCCTGAGTCACTGAGTTACTGTCATAAAAATAATAATACTAGGATTTTTTAAAACCACCCCAGCGGCCAGCAACACACGCCAGCTCACGTTGTCGTACAGCGGTACTAATTCTCTCTCATGAGTTTTAGGTAACAGAAGAATTTTGGACAGAGGTCTTTTTACGCTCTATTTTGGCCCTGCTGGGGCCAAGAGACTCGAGGATCTGGCAACAAACAGACTTGCTGCTTTAATTTTTTACTAGACTCATCGCGAGACTAATTTATTCAACTTTGGGGAGAAAATTTTCCAGCAAAGGGATCAATGAAGGTTATCTATAACGATTCCAGTTAGAAAAGTGTATCTTAGTGTTAATAAAAATTTCAAGAACTAAAAAAAAAGTCATCGGGTTGGAGAGGTTTAGTGCCTCCTACTGTCCTCTTCTCCGCTGTGCGTCTTTTTGATCTCGAAATAAATAAATTCGTGGCATCTCTCTCTCTCTCTCTCTCCCTCTCTATTGATGGTAGCCAATGTACGTACGTACGTATGTATGTATGTATGTATGCATGTATGTCACTTCCCATCTGTTATTCAGTTTATTCAACATGACATGTAGACTTTCTTATGGTATACCTTCAGCAATACCGACCGTATCCCACTCTGGACATACGCAAGAAGGTAAACAGTTCATTTTTGTGTTCTGTTCACTCGTTACCATGTTACCAAGTAGGCCATGACGTGTCTCACCTCACCGTCTACAGCCAATGTCCCCGCTGTGTGGTTTACCCTCTCCGGATAGTGCCCATGTTTTTCTGCTTCTTTTTGTTACCTTCAGACGACGAGATGACTTGAAGCCTACACGTGGTGGCCTTGGGTGAAGCAAAGCAGCTGTGGCGTCCATCCAGGAGTCAAATCTCCTCTTGCATTCCTGCATCTCGCTGTGGGGTAGGATTCTGGTCCTACCCTAACGAGGCTTTCTTCTCTGCAGGATGTATGTACTGTATTCCTGAGGACGGCCCCACACAGGCAGTCGCTTTTCTGTCATCGACGGATTTGCTTGGCCAGACAGGGTTAAGTAGCAGCAGCAGCAGCAGCACCATCACCACCACCACCACCACCACCACCAACAACAACAACAACAACAACAATAAAAACAACAATAACAACAACAACAACAACTTCCAGACAATTTTATTTAGTTTTGTGAAGATATTCTACTTGCAAGGTTATAATATATAGATTGCAACAGCCCCTTCGTTACTCGAGGTGTTCCTTACATTCAGTGAAACCATCTGGCGGCGGCAAGAGCAAAATATGAAAGACATCGTATTTAAGGTGTTAAGTACTTCACACATTCTTTCCGAACCATTTGGCTTGCTATCTTAGAGGGTATCTCCCCTATCAAAAAATCATTTGATCTTCACCACTTTCACTTCTTGATAATGCCAATCTGAGCAACAAATATTAGGAAAGCGAAATACAATCTTCTAAAGGCAGCACTTTAGCTGCTCCACCTTGAAAAAATAAATAAATAAATAAATGAAATCCAGTCGACAGTAAACAGATACGCCATCACCACAAACCATCCCTCACCCACCGCACGTTACTTATCTATTTTGCATTTCACTCCGGCACCTGGCTTGGGACTTTAACATACACGCTGATTGGCTCAGTAATGTATCTCCTGATCCATAAGGGGCCAGAATTAGGCATAAAGTTTCTTATACAACCTTCCCACATCCGAAACTTAATCAGTGGTACAATACTCACACCTTCCCAGCACGCGTTGGGCTCTCTCCTACGCATTGCCAACACTCGTCACTGATCCTCTCTTACACACTCTAACTCCTCACTGAATTTTTTCTAAACATTAGCTCTTCACTGAAGAGCCGACCTTCTATAGTGCGTTTCGATTTGCAATGGTGATTGTTAAATCCAGGTAACCAGTTGCACTGTTGGATGAAGAGAGACAGATTAAACGATACACACAGTACATATTCATTGCGTCTACCTGGCTGGGCAGGAAATAATAATCTTGGTATTTATTTATTTTCTATTGGCAAGTCAGCGCATTTTTTTTTTTTTCACTCTAGGATAATCCTGAACTTTTGTATCCCCAGATCACTAATAAAAAATCAAGTGAGTCATGACTATTTACATTCTTCATGTTTCGAATCTTATGCTCATTCATAGAATATACCCCTTTTTACTCTGACTTGCCGAAGAAGACTGACATCTCTCTGTCCTGAATGCTGAGTTGTAAAAACAGACTTATACTTGATTGTGGCGCTATTCGTGAAGAAGTGCTATGGGAAGGATGTGGAGTTGTGGCAATGTCTTTTTCTGCCACTGAACCACGTGAAATAACTTGCCAAACGACGAAAATCTGGGACAAGTAAAGGTGAAATGAATATAATGTTTTTCCTTCCGCAGACGAATCAGATTACCAAAATATGGGCTACACAGTTCTCGTGCACTTTCCGTCCCACACAGGTTTACAGCCTTGTGCAAGAGCCTCATTCCACTGTTTGAAGGACAGGTCATATAAGGACCCGTGCGTGTGTGTGCATGCTTGAAAATGTGTGATGCCTGAGCGTGGCTCCGTGTAACTTGCCCCATACCCCCACTTTTTATTTCTTTTACTAAGTACGGTTTCTTTCTCCCTCATTTCCAGTAGGACTCACATCACGCACTGATGGTTTTCTCTCACTCAGGGCCATAGATACCTAGTACTACATCTGTATAACCTGTCAGCTCTGCATTTTTCTTATCATTTAATAGAACTGGTAGTCTTTTATGCAGCTGTCCAATATATCACTGGGACTAGTGTGATCTGGACTTAATTTTCTTTTCTTGTTTTCATATTCACTAATAATATTTAAACATTTTAACCTCTTCAGTCATATATATATATATATATACCGGTATATATATATATATATATATATATATATATATATATATATATATATATGTGTGTGTGTGTGTGTGTGTGTGTGTGTACTTTTTCTACTTTGGGATTACTCTGAGAATAAGAAATTTCTCTTGTGCTGAGGGGTTAGTAAAGATTACAATCACCTATTCAGTTCAAAAGTCTCTCCCGAAGCAAATAAAATTGTCTGAAGTTAGCAAATAAAAAAAACGTAAACTGAATGAAGGTAATGTACTCATCATAAACATCATCAGCATCCCAACACCCACACTACGTTCCTGCATCCACCCTTACACCCACACTCACACCAACTTATATCACCACCACACCACTACACCCCCTGTATCCCTCGCAATAGTACTTCCTCCCCCCTCCCCCCGGTCGCCCCAGGTGGTGCAAGAGACGACCTTCAAGTGGAATGAGGGGTTCCTGCCGCTCCTGCCTGCCTCACATCCTTCCCTCTTGCCGCACTCCCCAGCACCATGTCCGCCTGCCTGCCTCCTCTACTCCACTATTTCTTCATAAACGCTCTGCCTCTCTTCATCTATCATGTCTCTGTCCTTATATATATTACTGAAGGCTATGTCTAACTCCTCCAGTTCGAAAATCTTCTCGATTAAAAGTGTCTCATAATGGCAAAAATAAAATGAATAATGAATCATTCTTTTGAGCTACAGCCGCCTGGAGTGTCTTACCTCACTAGACCACGAGGCGTCCAATTGTCAGATGTGTAGTTACCACCTAATGCAGTTAATGGTTTCCGGGATTGCAGGGAACCATTTAGTTTGTCATTCAGGGTAGACGTCTGGTGGACTAAGTAGAGTACTCTGGTCAGTGACGGCCCTGTATTACACGCAATGTTTCGAATCTCCCAGAGCTGAGTAAAGGTTTTGCTACGATGTATAAATGCTGCTGAAGATACAGATTCAACCCTTACTCCTATAATTAAATTCTGTATCACTGTAGTCTAACCTAGGAATCTTACTTCCCAAAGAGAGGTAGTTAGGAGCTGGCTGCTACTTTTCTTTTTTAAATAAATAAGTTACTTTTTCACTTCTTATGCCATCTCATTCACTTTATTTTCCTTCTCCATGCTTATCTTCCCTATTTATCTCCGATCCTCACCTCTTCTTCTCAGTCATTGCACTCCTTTGTTCCTTCGACGTGTGCTGTCCCCCATTAATTCCCCTCATCCCTCTTCTCCCTGCTCCCTGCCCCTCCCAGTTCTCTCTCCCCCTCCCCTCCCTCCACTACGTGATGACCTTGGCGCCCCCACCTACCGCAGCAGGCCAGGGCGGGACACTCTCACTTATGCACCGGGCCAGCCCTTCGTCTGGACCTGCTGTGTGGCCGCTGGTTGAAAGTGTAAGGGGAGGGAATACACTGGGTCTGCTAGGGCGCTTACGGATTGTGATGACTCTCTCTCTCTCTCTCTCTCTCCTTTCGTCACTCTTTTTTCCCTTGCGTACCCAATTTTCTGTTTTACCTTTACTCATTCCTGCAGCGGTGCTCACTCTTACTCTCGATTCGGCCACACACACACACACACACACACACACACACACACACTACTTTGTTCTTCTATTTCATTCCTTAAGTTACCTCCTACACCGCAATCTTTCCTCCTTCTTTCCACGTCTCAACTGTTCTCCTTTCCTGTTCGCCTTTCCCCTCTTCCCTCTGTTTTTTTCCTCTCCCCCTTCTTTCCTCTGTTTTTCGCCCCTCTCCCCTCCTTTCCTCTCTTCCCTCCTCCCTCTCCTCTTCCCCTTCTCCCTCCTCTTCCACACCCTCCTAGGATTCCATCTGGTCTAATGCGTCTTCACCTTCTCATCCCGACTAGTTTTTACACATACACCTATTTTTTGCTAGTCCCCCATGTGCGTCTAAGTGTGTGTGTGTGTGTGTGTGTGTGTGTGTGTGTGTGTGTGTGTGTGTGTGTGTGTGTGTGTGTGTGTGTGTGTGTGCCTTATATGGGAGTGTCATTATGTAAAGTTATTCATGGGTGAGGCTCCGTAATGACTCTTTGTATTTAAAAAGGTGTGCATTATCTTTGTTCTCAGCTTATTCCTATTTACTATTTACCCAGGCCTTCCCACATCCCTGTCAGTCTGTCTGTCTGTTATAAGAATTTGCCAGTTTGTACATTCCAAGAGTGAGATTTGGCTACAAGAATGAGACAGTAAAGAAGATGGCCCTGTCTGTCTGTCACTGTCAGTGTGTCTGTGTGTTTGTGTGTCTGTGTGTGTGTGTGTCTCCCTGTCTGTCTGTCTCTCATACTCCCTCAACCTTCGTCCTTTATTATTCCCCCTTCAAGTCATTCATCTCTTGTGTCTCTCTCCTCTATCTCTCAATGCCACTCTCTCATTACACTTAAGTCTTCCACTGTTTATCTCTCTCCTAATCTCCCTTTAAGCTGTGCCTCACATTGTCCTGCCGCTCTAGGAATACAGGGATTCATTAGCACATATCCACACTTGTCATTTATCTACTTTCTTTATCCACATCCCTTGTCTCTTATCCACACCCCTTATCCCTTATCGACACCCCTTATCCGCATCCCTTATCCACACCCCTTATCTACATCCCTTATCCACACCACTTATCCACATCCCTTATCCCTTATCCACAACCCTTATCCCTTATCCCTTATCCACAACCCTTATCCCTTATCCACATCCCTTATCCCTTATCCACATCCCTTATCCCTTATCCACACCCCTTATCCCCCCATCCCACCTTACTCTTGCCTCACAGTCATCCCAGAGTGGAATTAGTGTTCACCTGCCAGCACAATTAGGGACCTAGATCGAACGTAGACTGTTGACGGTCGTGTTATTGGCAAAAATGGAATATCTGGTTTCATGATCCTTTGCAAATCTACAGGCATTATCGATAACCCAAGCCTTTTTCTTCTTTTCTTACTTTTTGCTCTCTTTTTTCTTTCTCCTTCTTCTTCACCATCATCATCATTATCATGTTCTTGTTGTTTCTCGTCTTCTTTCTTTCTTTCTTTCTTCTTTTTCTTCAGCACCCTCATCATCATCATCATCATCATCATCATCATCATCATCATTACCATCATCATCATCAATATCATCTTATTCTTGTTCTTCTTCCTTTATCTTCCTCTCCTTCTTCCCATCCCCTCTTACCCAACCCCACCCCTCCCCATAATTCCCCCATTACTACCCATCCGCGGGCGAGGAAAGTGAGTGAGGATCGGAATGAGGAAGTGTGGAGGTGGTGGAGGAGGTGGAGGTGGTGGTGGTCAGAGGGTGCGTGAGTCCTTTTAACAAGTGGTTCAGCCCGGGGCAACCTGACGAGAGGGAGAGTCTTAGCCTTAGCGGTACCTCTTGTTAAGTCTTACCTCCGCCCTTTACTGCTTCATTCTTCTTCGTCATCTTATTATTATCATCACTTTTATTATTATTATTATTATTATTATTATTATTACTATTATTATTATTATTATTATTATTAGTTATTATTATTATTATTATTATTATTATTATTATTACTGTTAGGGGGGTGCAAGGAACAGCGTGGTGGACTGAAGAGGTGAAACGGGCTGTGGCACAAAAGAAGAAAGCATACAATGAATGGATGAGAAATAGGGGCGTGGAAGAAGTTGAGAGGCGGAAGAGAGAGTTATATGTAGAAAGAAAGAGAGAGGTGAAAAGATTAGTAAGAGAGAGTAAGAAGAGAGTGGATGAGGAATTTGGAAGGAATTTGAGTGTAAAGTGGAGGGACTGTAAGAAAATGTTCTGGAAAGAGGTGAAAAGAGTAAGACAGGGTGGAAGTGAAGTTAGCAGGGGAGTGAAAGGTAAAAATGGTAGATTACTAGTGGAGAAGGGAGAAAAAGTGAGCAGATGGAGAGAACACTTTAAGGAATTGTTGAACGTGGAGGATGGAAGTAATGCGAGTATAAGTGGCTGGGGAATGGCTGGGAGAAGGAGGGAGGTGAGAGGACAGGAAGAAATCAGTAGGATAGAAGTTGTGGAAGCAATGAAGAAAGTTAAATCAGGGAAAGCCCCAGGAATTGATGGAGTGTGTGGTGAAATGCTGAAGCATGGGGGAGAGATAGTAGTCGAATGGATGTGGAAGATGTGCAGATTGGCCTGGGAGGAAGGTAGAGTCCCGGAGGATTGGAAGTCAGGTATAATTATTCCCTTGTACAAAGGAAAAGGGGAAAAAGAAGTGTGTGGTAATCATAGGGGCATCTGTCTTCTAAGTATAATAGGAAAAGTGTATGGTAGGATACTTATTGACAGAGTTAGAGAAAGAACAGAGAAATTAGTTGGAGAAGAACAGGGAGGCTTTAGGAAGGGAAGAGGTTGTGTAGATCAGATATTCATTCTCAGATCTTTAGTGGAAAAGTTTCTTGAGAAGGGAAAGAAGTTGTATGCGGCTTTCATGGATTTGGAGAAAGCATATGACAGGGTGGATAGACTAGGATTGTGGAAAGTGTTAAGAATATATGGAGTAGATGGGAAGTTGTTGAATGCTGTGAAGAGTATGTACGATGGTGCGAAGGCTGCAGTGCGAGTGGATGGTGAACTAAGTGAATTTTTCTCTTTGAAAGTTGGGTTGAAACAGGGATGTGTCATGTCTCCATGGTTGTTCAATCTGTACATGGATGGGGTAATAAAAGAGGTACAAGGTAGGGTAGTGGATGTTGGAGTGGCCCTGGTGAGAGAGGATAGTGTTTGGAAACTCCCTGTACTGTTGTTTGCAGATGATACTGTGTTGTTGAGTGAAGACGAAGGGGAGCTGCAAGGCTTGGTGGATGAGTTTGGGAGAGTATGTAAGAAACGGAATCTAAAGGTGAATGTAGGGAAGAGTAAAGTGATGGTCTTTGAGAGAGGTGAAGTCAGTGAATGTACAGCGAGGTTGGATGATTTATTATTGGAAAATGTGAGTACGTTTAAGTACTTGGGTAGTGTGATGAGTAAAGATGGAGGTTTGGAGGGTGAAGTGCTTGAAAGGGTACAGCAGGGAAGAAAGGCTGCTGGTTCTTTGAAAGCAGTGATAAGAAACAGGGAAGTGAGCATGGAAGTGAAAAAGTTACTACATGACAGTATTGTGATACCAACTCTAACGTACGGAAGTGAAGCTTGGACGTTGTTGGAAGGACACAAGTCAAGAGTGAGGGCCGTGGAAATGAGTTATTTAAGAGGAGCCTGTGGAGTCACATGGAGAGACAGGCTGACGAATGAGGATATAAAGGAGCGTTGTGGTGTTGATGTGGATGTGATAGGAAGCGTTATGAGGAACACACTGAGGTGGTTTGGCCATGTGGAGAGGATGGAGGGTGAAAGACTGACGAAGAGAGTGTATGTGAGTGAGGTGCAGGGGGAAAGAGGGAGGGGGAGGCCGAGGATGAGATGGAGAGATGGGGTGGAGAGGTATATGAGAGAGGGGGGTGTGAGTTGGGAGCAGGGGAGTGAAATGGCGGGGGACAGGGCGACTTGGAGGCGATTTGTTTGTGGCCACCCCAAACGGGATTGAGGCGTCTGGCAATAGATAGATAGATAGATTATTATTATTATTATTATTACTGTTATTATAATTTTCTTTTTTCTTCTTCCTTCTCTTCTTCTTGTTCGTCTTCTTGTTTTTCCTCTCTCTCTCTCTCTTGTAAGTAAAATTTTTCTGTATGGGTATTCTTGTCTGAACTTAGGGAAATCGGTAGTCGAATTTTTGACTGAAATGCTCAATGGTTTCTCTTGTGATATGCCTACTTGTCCTGATCAAAGCTGTCCCTGATTTTCTAACCAAAAATATTAACTGAAGCCGAGAACGTAATTTTCTGGGTCGTGAAGTCTTTAATCTCCGTATGTGAATGAAGTGGTGGGGGGTGAGAGAGGGGGAGACCGAGGACGAGATGGAGGGAGGGAGTAGAAAGGTACAGCGTATGAGAAAGGAGAGTGTAATTTGGGAGGGGGGTCAAGAAAATGGCAGGGGACAGGGTGACATGGAGGCGATTTGTTTGGGTCCTCCCCTTACGGAGTTAAGGCGTCTGGCTGAAACTGACTTACTAACCAAGAGAATTAGAGCTTGGCAAACGTACGTGAAAAAAATTACCCGAGATCAACTTCGAAAACTTACATATTTTAACAGTTGGAAGGTAAGTTCAGATACGGTAACAGTTCTTCAAAATCTTACGCAAACGAGACTTCTTATTTGTGCAGAACCGAGAGGAAGTAAGCTGTTCTCTCCAAGGGGTGTGTGAACTCCCTTTAGCATCAACACAGGTATTCGTGGCCTTGTGGTACCTCGCGCGGAGGTCGGGAGTGTGATTATATACGAAAGCAAGTGCCGCGTGTTTATTTGTGTGTGTGTGTGTGTGTGTGTGTGTGTGTGTGTGTGTGTGTGTGTGTGTGTGTGTGTGTGTGTGTGTGTGTGTGTGTGTGTGTGTGTGTGTGTGTGTGTGTGTGTGAGAGAGAGAGAGAGAGAGAGAGAGAGAAACACTTCATCACCCAGCGTCTTCTATGCTCCTCCTAACTCAAACGGCGTCAAGGGTGGACTGTAGGTCGCATCTGCTTTTACCTGACCTTCACATTCCATATTTTTACTCCTGGTGAAGAGACGCTGGGTAGTTCTTGTCCATTTCTGCGGTAAAAGCAGGGTGGGGGGTTTGGGGTGACATTTCTCTCTCTGTCTCTGCCTCTGTCTCTCAAAGTGTTACAAACTAAGCACTCATTCCCCAACCTACAAATTGCTCTCTACATTACACATCGCGACCACCTTTTCATTTACTGAGGCTGATGTATGTGCTGAAGGAAGGGAGGGTCAGTCATGGGTTTGATTTTCACGCCCTGGTTCTTTCCTTCAGAGCATTTCAGTCAGGTATTTTGAGTCCATGATTACAGTTTCCTCATTTTTGTGATTTGGTACCCCTTTTTAATTTCATATGCGTCTGACTGATTTTTTATGATAGGTATTTATGAACTGTCTATGCGTGGAAGATGTGCATGTGGGGTGGGGCCAAAATTCCTGGAGTTTGAATGGTGAATGAACGAGAGGGCAGAATTACTGGGCAGACTCTGGTTGGCTCTCATTCTGCCAATTTTTTCTTGCTCCCTGGAACCTGCTTCATCCTGAAGTGGGAAAAGAGGTATGGGTGGTGGTGGTGGTGGTGGTATTATGAGTGTGGAGGGATGGGGCGAAGAGGTATATCAGTGAGGATGGTGTGAGCTGGAGGAAGGACAAACGGACAGCGGAGGACAAGGTGGCATGGAAAATATTTACTCATATTCGTGGCCACCTTCGGAATTAAGGAGTCTGGGCTGTAGATGGATTCATAGTACGAGTGTGGCTGATTCTCGTTGACCTAATTTATGCAGCAGTAAGTGTTGCATACTTAAGTGTCCGTGATGATGACGTTGCGTGCTGGTGTGAAGGTGGGGAAGGAGGGGGGAAAGGAGGGGGAAGGACGGAGGGGAAGAGAGAAGGAGGGGGGAGGGAGGGAAGAGCGAAGGAAGGGGAAGGGAGGGAAGAGGGAAGGAGGGTGGACGGGTAGGTAAGTGATTAGAGGGAGGGAAAGTCGGTCAGGTGTTTCAGTGCACGATTTTCTTTTCCTCATTTTTTTGGCCTAGTGTGTGGGGTGGAGAGAGCCGTCAAGGGCATTACTATGTTATTTCTGGCTCAATTTCAATTATTCGTGCAGCCAAAGATTAGATAAACGAGCAGACTGACATACTATAGAGTCACGGGTGTTAGGGCTTATATATATTTTCTTCTTGTATCTATATAGACTCCTGGAGGGGGTGGCCATAGATTGCCTTCTCGTTGCTCTGCCCACAGCCATCAAGCAGCACTATCTCATATCACTCTCACCCCATCCCTCCACCTCATCCTTGATCTCCCTCTATCTCTCTTATTCCCTTCACCTCACTCAGACTCAACTGCTCACTTTACTCCTACATTCGCACAACACAAATCATCTCTGGGTTCTCATCCTAATACTTTTGAGCACATCCTTATCAACACCACAACGCTCCCAAAACTTCCTTATTTGTCTGTCTCTCTAACTCCGAACGCATATATGAATGGTAAATATTATGAATATCGCATGATTAAAATCAAGCGTCATCGGCGTGAATGAGTAAAGCTTTGCTCACGATCATTTCTTTTCTCCTCTATTTTCTCTACCTGCGGAGGAGTTTATCCAGTTTCGAGAGAGGCGAAAGGAGTTCTGGATAGTGAAGCAAACAGGGTGTGACTGGCAGGGGGTGTGGAAGGTCATGGAGAGAGTCGCGGCCACCTCATTCCACAATTTTATTATCATTACCCACTTCGTATTACTTTTAAGACTAATGAGGTTAAAAAATTTGCTGAAAAATGAAGTTGCTCTGTTGGGGTAGGTGGGGGTGTCCATAACTATAAATAAATAACTGACATACCTCTTGCTTTTAAATGCTATAATGCTGATAACTAACTACTCATTGTGGATAAATATGCAGCAATTTTAAAGGCAGAAGGGCATTCGGAAAAGATAAAAAACTAAGAAGGGAGCTTACCAATCTGGGGTGAGGTATGTTTTTCGTGGGCAGGCATAATGAGGACGTGTCAGAAGCGCGCGCGCACACACACACACACACACACACACACACACACACACACACACACACACACACACACACACACACACACGTCAGGGTCCATATTCTTGCATGGTATGGAGGTTCCCTAGCACCTCTTCCTTAACGATTTATTTTCCATACTACCCATTAATATCCTCTTTGTGTGTGTGTGTGTGTGTGTGTGTGTGTGTGTGTGTGTGTGTGTGTGTGTGTGTGTGTGTGTGTGTGTGTGTGTGTGTTTCCCCTACAGATATAAAGAAGAGTGAGACAGAGGGCTGAAACTTTAAATACACATAACGCTGGTTCTATTACTGTATTGTGCACCTTGATACTATAATGTTGTTTTGACTGTGCGTCTGGGTACGTAAAGATCAGTCTTCTAAAATAATGACCCACTCAGGAACATACAACAGATTAAACTGTTTTATGCTTCTAAATACGCAATTGCACATGCGCATATTTATCTTCGTAAAGGAATATTTGCTTCAAACATTGACACAAGGACAGCGTTTGATCTTCTGGGATTAATTAAAAACAGATTTATACATATCAACTGTGCACGGGTCATTTAGGGAGATAACCACTGAGGAATTGATATCTGAGAAGTTCTGTGACCTCCACCTGCCTTCCTCTTCTGCTTGCCCAGGGATTCTTGTTTATGGGGTTATTACTGCGGGTCTACTGTTGTTCATATATGCACAGTGTATGTTCTAATCAAACACACTGGCAGCCAAGGTTGTACGGTAAATAAGGAACCTAAACCGAGCGAAGCCAGGTTCTGTCAACACGCTCATTGCATCGGTGTACGTATTGTACAGTCCATATGAGATCCACTGCAGCACCGATCCTTCTCTCGGGGGGAGGGTGATAGCCAAAATTAGCTCTTACCCATGTTGGCGAAGTATGAATCGGGAAAGTGCGTCTGTCAGGAGACTGATGCATGTGAAAGTCGAAGTGTTATGTCTGTGTGTCACCGGCAGAACAGACAGGTTACGAACATATACAAGCATATGCAAGGGCGCACCACTAGCAGTCCCTTTATATGTCCACCCCGGCTAATTTGAACCCTTGACTATATGCGCATGCATACTGTAGCTAGACGAGTATTCTACCCATCAACACCATCACAGCTCTAATGGACACACAACCTACACTATTTAAATGCACCAGGTAGTATACAAATATAACAAGAGGAAAGCACAAGACAACAGAAGCGACAGGAGCCATCCTGTACACCCACTCACTCATCAATCTGGCATTCGAAGCTCTAAGGCTCCCTCCCACAGCCGCCACCAGCCATCTTCTTTCAGTAATTTAAGTTTCGAGTAATCTCAGTCTCGCAACACCTAAAAAGCATGGCCATTCCGTCTAGTGACAAGTTAGAGAAGGGCGCAACCATTGCCTTGATTTCAGTACCACCACAAAATATTTCACTCTGCGTTCAGATAATCTTTCTATAGTTTCACTCCCATCATCTCCAGTCCCATAATTTTTACTACGGTAATTATTTTCTGCCAGGTCCATTTACACCCATTCGGGCCACTTCACGTCCAGTTAAGTATATTCAGATCCAATTAAGTCAGTTTAAGTATTGTTATATAATTTCAGGTTCGTTCCGGTCATCCTAGATCCATTCGAGTTTTTATTTCTCTTATTCATGTTTTTTGTAAAGTAATATCTATTCATGTGTTTTTGTAAAGTAAAATCAGATCACCGCATGGCTATTTTTGTCGGCTCAAGTCCAGTCAGGTTAACTCAGGTGTAGTAAAGTTTGCTCAGGGCCAGACAGGAATGGTTTCGTCAGGTAACGCTCTTTAATCAACTTCCCCAACACGATGACGTATTTATTTTCCAGCTACAACGAGATGATCTTCTAGGTCTTTAGGAGGGCTTTCTATTGTGAAGTGGTTAATGGTCGCTATACCTTACCCTTTCAGTTTCAATAACTTCCCTATTCTAAGAGAGAGAGAGAGAAAAAAAAAATGGAAATACCAAGGGTCACACATACGTCACTGGACTGAGATTAATATACACATGACTTAAGGTCTATTATATAAAGCCAAGAAAAACAGAGTAATGTCAATCCCTTTTTCAGGCGTTTTAGTTCACTTTTTTATTTTTAATTTCTTTATTTTTTGAGGGAGAGGGGAAGGGAATGAGCGGAGAAGAATAGGAGGGACGAAGTGGTATGACAGCTATTAGTGAAGATGCTTGCTGAAGCTCCGGCACCTACTGTCTTTGTGATGAAAATTTAAATCAAAGTTTAAGAAGATCAGCAAAAATAACACCAGCAACAACAGCAAGATAAGCAAACGTTTCGCTCACATACCTGACTCCTTCCAGTGCATGTAAAAACAGAATCGTAAGGCACAGCGTGAGTAGGCATGAGGGCAGAGGGCGATATATGGAGGTGCAGCAAATTCGGGGCGGCCTTGGGTACAGTGTGGCCACAGCTGGACAAGTGTTTACATGCTCTCCTAAGCTGAGCCCCTCCAGTCTGATGCATCTTTTACTTTTCATTTTTTCTTACAACCATTTTGCAATATAGCCTACAGACGATTTTGCTCAGCTTAGGACAACACCCTGGTAGTAAAATGTTTGGTGAAATCTGCGTCTTATCCTTACAGCCCATACAGTCTCTCCCTCTTCATTTTTTTTTTTTTTTAATGCAAGAAAGAAGGAACCCGAGGCCAGAAGCCCACAAGATCGTTCCCTCCTAGAAAA
The DNA here is from genome assembly GCF_032717465.1 of Coenobita brevimanus. Lineage (NCBI taxonomy): Eukaryota > Metazoa > Arthropoda > Malacostraca > Decapoda > Coenobitidae > Coenobita > Coenobita brevimanus. The sequence continues at coordinate 55,962,845 of NC_136967.1, read as the reverse complement.
AAAAAAATCTAAATCCAATATCTTTTCGTTTCGAGATGCCCAGACACACTGCTGAATAAAATAGCAGACAGTAACAATAAAATGAAAAATACGTGGCCAGACTAAAGGAATTAACCTGCATTTACGATTCCCTGATTACATGTTTGCCTTATCTCATGGAACTCAGATACTTTTTTATCAAATTAGACTGACAATTAAAAAAAATGGACAATTTGTGATAACAGTTAACGGTTATGGAGACTCTTTCATTGTTGAAAATATCGGTTAGGTTTCTCTGTGAATGCAGTCCCTGGTGGGTGATGGATGCTGGTTGGCTGCCGCACTGACTTAGGCTTCATATTTACAAACAGTCTTTAGCTTACATTTTACGTCAGATTGCCTGAGTATACTTTTGTCTTCGCTCTACTGGATATTTTATAACTAATTTAAGGTGAATTATTAAAGCAAGCAAGAAAGAGAAGAAAGAAAGCTCCATAGAAACGAGATATGATAAAAAGTCAACTGCTGCTGAGAAGTGTTTATAGAGCAAATTGGTGAAGAATCGGCCATTTTGCTTCCTGGATTCTACTCTTGTCCGCGCTGGAGAAGTCTGCTGCTGCTACTACTACTACTATTACTACTACCATTACTACTAATTTTGCTTACTCCACTGAAGTTATTGATTCAGATGGTGGATTTGAAGATGGTACAAATCCTAAAAAGCTCAAAATGGGAAGACACATATTATGAAGTATCTGTCTGTCTGTCTGTCTGTCTGTCTGTCTCTCTCAGACCATAGATCAGGAAAGAGTGCCAGTGTCTTGCCAGCTTCAGTTCAGGGTCGCAGGACTGAGTTTGCCCCTACCTAATATTTGCTCTCCTCTGCTTTAAGCCCCGGCCGCCGCTCCGGTATGTTTCCTTACACACACACACACACACACACACATACACACACACTCCCCATCAAGGCTTTATCTCGCCTTGTCCTCCTCTCGAGAACCACCATCCTTGCCTTCTTCCTTTGTGTGTGTGTGTGTGTGTGTGTGTGTGTGTGTGTGTGTGTGTGTGAGAGAGAGAGAGAGAGAGAGAGAGAGAGAGAGAGAGAGAGAGAGAGAGAGAGAGAGAGAGACTGACTTCAGAGCACAGAAGTAGGTCAGACTAGGAAATAAATGCACGAATAATAAAAAAAATCACCATTTCACTTCGTTTTCTTACTACCTCCGCCAAGGATGTTATGTTTTTGTTTTTTTCTCAGCGTCCGCTCTCTGTCTCTTTCTTTTTTTTACTTCTTCAGTTCCAGCTTAACCATTTCCTCCCTTTTCCCTTCTGTTTTTCTTCTTTCCTTTCTTCCCCTTCCTTTGGTATCCGTTTCATCTTCTTTAGTTCTTTGTTTCCTTGCCTCCCTCCCTCACTGTTTGATATTTATTTGATTTGTAGTACTCCTCTTTCTCCTTGTCCTTCTCCTCCTCCATCCTATATTCACTTCATCTTCATTCTCTTGTTGTTGTTGTTGTTCTTTACTCTCCCATTTCCCAAATTCTTCCCTCAACCCCATCTCTCCCCCTCTCTATTCCCCACCTCTTCTTCCATCGTATCTCGTTTCAGAGGTCCGTGAATTTCATGGGCGCAACCAGAAATTGGATAGAGTAGGCTCTCCAGGAATTTTTTAGGCTGGGTGTGGTAAAGTCGATGAGGCAAAGCAACACTGCATTAGTGTCCGAGGTCTTCACAAAACACTAGGCTTAAACACATTTGACATCTCCGGCACCAGTGACTCCCCCTAAGCTTAATCAAATCATCTGGCATTAGGTGGAGTAAAAAGTGAAAGAATTACGCTACCGTGAGTGTTAATAGCGATAGTAATAACATTCCTACTCCTGTGATTCACTCCCAGCTGAATACAATCCTCTCATAGCCGAAATATAGGACTGAGGAGGACGTGACCATGAAATCGTTAACTAAAGGGTCCAGGCCTGAAGTGCATGCAATACGTGGGAGTTTCTTTAATTTGTGGGCTATTCTAAGGCATTCCTGTGAACTGCAACACTTTATCATTTTCACAACTACACTGGCCTGCACTGCCAGGTGTCTGATCATCACCCGAGCTACAAAAGACACAAAAGATCACGTAGGATATGTGACCAATTGAGTCTTGTTAAAAATGCAGATGAAACAGTGCATGTAACAAACCAGTAATGACCTCAGCGATTTACTTGACAAATCATTTGGAGGAGGTGCATCCGGACAACCGAGGAACCATCCTGGGTGTGTCACAAGCGGATGATTGTTCAAGCAGATGAAAAGTTACCCACATATTGGCATCATTTTTATCGTGAGAATACAACATGCTACATGTCGTGCAGAACCTGTTGCATCCTCACAATGAACCCAGTTTCCTCTCAAAACCTAGGCATCTGTATTTACCCTCAGCTTCTTTCCTCCACTCTCTCCTCACTCCACCAGATACCACCTTAGTGAGGGAGTGGGAGAGGGAGAGGCGTTCAAATTCACCCCCTCCTAACCCCAACTCAGTTCTACTCCCCGCCTCAAGCAACTGCATGATGTGGGCTAACGTCAGGGCTCAGATTTGGGAGATCTCGACCGTGAACAATGGCAACACAGGGAAGTACAAAGAGATCACAGGGGAGCACAAAGGGAACACAGGACTTAAAGAAGAGAAATTTTGATAAAAGTTATATGGCTCAAAATGTAAACTGCAATCAGGGCTTCATAAAGGAACAATGCAGTCTGACCTCAAAAAATTATATGGGAAACGAGGTGGATGGAGAGCGAGGTCAGGTGGACATAGAAGGAGTGTATGAGGATGACCACGATGAGCCAACACAGTGAACACAGAACAGGTCAAGTGAATAGAGAGCCGCTGTTTACAATGGACATATAGTGTGGACAGATAGGTTATACAGAGAGTACAAGAGAGGTCGAAAGGGTATACAGAGGGCAAGATGTACGGGAGGGAAAAAAAAAGTTCACTTAATAATTTCACCTCTTGTATTCCTCATTTTCCTCTCCTGGCTAATATTCCTGAGCTGACAGAGGATTGGTGTGTTTCTCTGCCCATATATGATACTCGAGGGTGAAAGTGACTGGCATGCTCTAGGTGTGAAGAAGAAACAGTGCATTAGTAAGCTTTTGTCCCGACCTGTATATTAATGTATCAACTTAAGCGAGGACGTCAACCTTTCAGCTGACAGTGTGTGTGTGTGTGTGTGTGTGTGTGTGTGTGTGTGTGTGTGTGTGTGTGTGTGTGTGTGTGTGTGTGTGTGTGTGTAAAATATACCAGCCCTGTGTTTTCCTGGAAAAAAAATCGTCGTGTGTTTCCATCATCACTAAACTATTAAACAGCCTAAATAACAGAACTAAGGCAATAATTAAACGATCTAATACACAATCAATGAGAGAAAACACTAACCCATTTAATCTTGTTTTTGCTACGGTCAGACGATTTTATGCAATTAAAGAGGGAACTTGATGAAGGGGGTTGGTTATGGCTATGTTATCTAACCCTTCAAGTCGAAAAGTCTCTAGCCTTGATCAAAATCGTCGAGAGGAAGCAAGAATATAATAACACCAGGTCCTCGGGTTGAAGGAGTTAAAAAGAGACGAGAGGAAGAAGAGGGGCGGGCAGGGAGAATAATCAAATACAGGTAACTTTTATTTTTTTCTTCATACGGATGCTGAAAACTGCACAGCGAAAGGAAAGAAAATATTAAAGTGAAGAGACATGACTGAAACAAATTATTTCTGATAAAAATTTACTGCAACGGAGACCTGTTTGTGTAAAAACTGGTCAACATCTTTATGAATACTGCCTACCGAATCCCCCCCCCCTCTCTCTCCCTATCTGTCTATGTAGGCTATCTATCTATCTATCTCAGCCAAAATCAGCACTGCAGCAGAACATGAAATGAAAGGCAATATAGGCTATATGAAATCATTTGGCATCTAACCTTTCCACATTCGGCCCAGAAACGTTGGCCAAGATCAAGATTTCGTTCATACAAGGTAGCGACGTACTGCACTGGACTGACAGCTTTTTTCCTGTAAATGTTGCTGGAAAGGCTTATGCAAGAATAATCGTGCTGGGATACAACGGAATAGAATGTAAATATGTAACTTTTAATAACATTTCATGCCGAGCCTATGGTTATGATAATGGTTTAAGCTTCATTTGATTATCACTTCATGTTTGGCAGTATGTACTTCGGAAAATGGAAATATAAATTTGGCAAATAAGTGCAAATCAATTTATCAAATAGCTACCGTATGTCTGCTTCTTGTCTGTAAGTCCTGTCATCTGTTGACTGCATAACTATACCCAACCGAGACAGTTCTCTATACAAAATGTGCTGCTTCCGCTTTTCTATAACGTAGTGCATCCCAATTTGCTCAGTATTCCACTGGCCTCCAAAAATTTTCCATCTACCCACCTGTAAGTAACAATCACAGGCCTAGTGGTACAAATTAAAAGTGCTTCAAAATACACGTAATACTGTATATGGTTAAGTACCGTACGAGAATACGTTATGTAAGTACGTATGACTCAGCCATACAAATCGTCTGATGGAACAGCCACTCATCACATCATCACAGACAATAGCAGGATTATCTCTTAACCATTATGGTGAAGTTATCTAATTTTAAGGTGTAATTAATGAGAGATCCGTTATAATAGTGGGTTGCTCAAGAAATTTATCTTCATGCACGTTTTCTTTTATACTGTCTGCATGCGTGAAGGCATCCATGACAGATATTATTATGGCAAAAATAATAAACCCCTATCATAATCATAATGCCACGCCAACAATGTGCCAGTCCCAGTAATTGCTCAGCTATTTACCTGAGAGAACCGCTGCTCTCTTACACGTATTTTCTCGAAACCATAATTAACTTTTATAACCATCAATGATTATTTAACATGCAACTCTTTGAAATCACCAACACTATCATCCTCATCAGCACCGTCACTACACTACTGCTTTAGAAGAAACGACAGGTAACATGAACGGTTCACTCGAATAATCTTATCACCCTCCTTTAACGCACTTTGTGACACGCAAGGAGTATGTGGGTAGTGTTCTTTCTCGCATATCTTCGTTCATTTCCTCGGTATAGTACATGAACTACTATACTGGGCAAGTGCTCCCTCACGTGCGAAGTTACACAGTGGACACCTCTAGACCATTCACCTTAGATACCGGACATAGTGACTGGGAGTTGCATCTGTCCATTTTGTGGCGTAGAGATGGCAATGATGGACTCGACACATTTCTCCTTTACAATCCTTACAGATTCCTTACAGATGGGCTGAGGGAGAGAACCTAGAGAAGAAGGGGTACTCACTCCTGTTTCCCAGTCATTTCCTCTCACATAACTGGTTGTCGTGTGGACACAGTGGTGGGCTGGTATCACGAGGTCATCAGCTGAAGTCCTGGCTGTTGCAGGGAACGCAGTTTGTGGATAGGAAATGCCCCGAGAGCGTTTTTATTATCTGGAAGACCCACCATTGACTCGCCCCCTTATCAACATCACACCCGTTTTGAATTATGATATCTTTCCTTCCCTAGCCTAGTGTAGTACAAACGTTGGTAATAGTATCCAACAGTTGTGGAACCCTCCTGCTGAGTTGGAAGATCATGTCGAGTTGTATACATGATATTAAAGAAGCGCTCCTATATTCGGTAATTCCATCTGCATGCCTTTTATACAGCTTAACGCATGTATGAAGCCTTGCACCACCTGATATATGATCCCCCATCACAGCTGGCCCAGTTCCCCAGCAATCTACGCCCCAGCACCACAATCAGGCTTCACTTAGAGCCGTTCTCCAAGCACCCCATCGACCGGCCTGACTCACCGCCCCGCCACATGGAGCAACGCAGTGGGAGGTCAGGCCAAGCGTGACTGACCGCTGCTCGGGGTAATACACGCAACAACAGACTAATTATGGTTTAGGCAGGCAGGAAGGCAGATAGGTAGGTAGGCAGGCAGACAGGTAAGTAGGCAGTCCGGTAGGTAGATAGGAAGAGGAAAATAAGATAGGAGAAATAGATTGGAGAGAGGTAGGGAATGAAGAAAATGAGACGAGTTGAGGAATGGGTGAAATTAGACTCACAAGACCAAGTGATGCGGTGCTTAGATGGATACCGTATAGGTAGTGTTGATGGGAGGAAGATAAACAGTGAAGATAAGACTGAAGTAGCAAAAATGAGTGAGGGAAGGTAAGGATAGGTCAGAGTAAGGCTAAAGAGAGGGAGGTAGAGTGAGAAGTTTCCATGGTGATAGGACTGGATGAAGGAGGGTTTGGATAGCTAGAGATGGAACTGGAGGAATGAAATAGGATAAGGAGCAGGTAGGAGTAAGGTGACATGATTGGGCAGAGGACTGTTTGCATGGGTAGACGTAAAATTAAAGTAACAGAGATGTGGGTTGAGAGGATAAGTGTACGATGAGGCAAAGGAGTTCAGGAGTGATTGGATGCAGGATAAAGATTTGATGTGATAATATAAAGGAATTAGGATATGAGGAGAGGAGAGGAATGGGTGAAAGGAAGAAATGGACTAGACGGAGGTGATGGTAAATTTAAGATGAAAAGGAAGGTGAAAGTGAGAAAAGGATAGAAGTGAGGGAGAAGATGACTCAGGAATGGGAAAAATGAGGGTAAACGATAGAGAGAGAGAGAGAGAGAGAGATTACCGAAAAGCTAATAATTATTTCACCATATTCGGATAAGCTGTGTCTTTTTCTCATCATTGTTGCCCTCTCCAGGCGATTTAATTCAGTCCGTAAAGAAATTAGAAGAATTAGAAGAGTTAGATTTAGACTTCATTAACCCCGCCACATGATAGGGGGTATCCTGAGCTGAATTTACCAGATCGACGTTAGCAAGAGAAAATTAGATCAGAAAATAAAGCATACGTCTTAGGGATGAAGGGGTGAGTCTACAGTATATATATCTGTTATAAGTTCCAAAATTACTGAGAGCAAGAAGTGGCGACCGACAAAAGAAAAAAGTTTAACAAAAGAGCAAACATGAAACTAACTTGAGGAACTTACAAAAAAATTCACACACACACACACACACACACACACACACACACACACACACACACACACACACACAGAACAACAAAACCAATAAATACAATGAACAGCCATAAGATGTACCGTAGAACCAGCTTGAAAATTAACATAAAGAACTAACAAAATACGAAATATTTTAAAGAAGCATAATTAAACCAAGATTAACACTTAATCGAAGAACTAATTTGAAGAACTAACTCGAAGAACAAACTTAAACTAACCTTTAAAAAACAAATAATAAATCCGGCGTAATAGACGAAGCAGCAAAAAATAAACTGAGGGGCAAACAAGAGAAGTAATATTATAAAACTGTAACTAATAGACTCCATTTAGCTTTTGACATGTAGTATTTTTCTCAGTAAAAAAGAAGAAAAAAGAAAAAGAATGAAAATCACCTCTAGTTAGACTTATTCCACTACATACATGCGTCCCCTAGCAAGGAAAAATTTAATATATATATAATTTTAAGCCATCAGTTGCTTACACGCATACGCAGACACACCCAAATAACTGTGATGTGTAAGATAATGAGGGAGGTCGAGAGAAGCGTGATGGGTGAGGGGTGAGGGGTGTGTCAAGAGGGAGGGGTGAGGAGGGGGAAGTGAAGGATGAGTCAGAAGCGGGGTGAGGGGTGTGTCGAGAGGAAGGGGTGAGGAGTGAGGGACGAGGGATGGGTGAGGAGGAGAGTGAGGGATGACAGATGGATGAGGTAGGTAAGGGATGGATGAGTGGAGGTAATGGGGGTGAGGGGTGCGTGATGCGGGGGACCTTGCACTACATAGGGTGAGCCAGGAAGCATCTGGGTGGCGCGTCAGGCGTGAAGCCACTTGTGCAGGGGGTGGGGGGGTGGGCGGGGGAAAGGCGGAGGAACGATTGGAGGGAGTGCAGGAGGGAGAAATGTGGAGGGAGAGGGAAGAGGAAAGGGCGAAGGACCGAACAAATCCAGGAGGAAAGGAGAGTAGAGGGAGGAGTGGGAATGTAGAGCGGAGGAATGTGAAGGCGAAGAGGGGTGAAGAAAGGATGGGAAGGGAGGGAATGTATGCTAGAGGGTGGAGGAGAGGGGAGGCTTGGAAGAATGCAGGCAGGAGGAGGACGTTGAGAAGGGAGAGGAGAGAGAGATTTGGAGGGAATGATAGAGGAAAGAGAGTGGCAAGGGAGGAGAGGAGGGGAAGAAGCGGGGATGGAAAGAATGGCAGAGACAGCTTGAGGAAAAGACTGAGTGCTGGAAACGAAATAATACAAAGGCAGCGTGAATACAGAGGGGAGAGAATGGCAGTAAAGTCTATCTGGATGCGGGAAGAACTGCCAGAGGATGTAGATGCAGAAGACGAAATGTAGAGACCTAAGCGAGGAATGAAGGATTCTTCAAAGGAAAACTTAAACTGAATAAGAAAAAAGATGAGAAAATAAGGGCCGAAGGTCATTCATTAGGAACGAAAACATATGAAAGACAAAAGAAGGAATAAAGGAAAGACGGAAGTGGAAGGCAATGAGTACGGGTCAGCATAATATAACACAACCAAGGTCGCACCAGACGAAAATGACGAGCAAAACGGAGGACAGAAAAATATCACGCTAACAAATAATTCTCGCTTACAAAAAGATGAAATTATATTTATGGTGAAACGAATGACTGACCAAGGAAAAAAGCACAAAATATCGACAAGAATTCAATTAACATTTTATATTTTGTGAACTGGTGATTGTCAAAAATTCATTTCATGAATTGTACACTCAAGTAATACTGTTTGGCTGTGAGAGTGTCTTTAAAATATGTTTGTTTTCTTAACGTTGAAGTTTACACCACTGATATAAACAATCAGTGTTAAACATTACGGTACAAGTGGTACGTGTTGCCAAACGTAGCTTATCTGGAAGTGGTGCGTTAGTTAAGTCAAGACAGTTCTCCTTGACCTGGGTGTGGTGGTGTGGTGTGGCAGAGCGGGTTGGCTGCGCTCGCAATACTGACACTGCATGGCCTGCCTCACCGCCTCCATATTGAAAACGGGTCTGGAGAGAGATCGTGAGCGTGTCAGCCATACATAGCTATACAGATCACACGGATCCAGAGGTCTTTACGAGGAGATTTGGCCTTAACCCTTTCATTACGATGTCTCATTTTTAATTATATTTTGACTGACGCCTGACGACTAATGTTCAGTTTAGGAAAGAACTCTTTACAAACGCGTTCAGGAACAATGCAGCAAGAAAGTAAACAAGGAAGACAAAAGTTCTCCCATCATTCAGAAAAAAACTAGATCTTTCAGGAGGGCGAGAATTCTCAGATAGAACATTACTGTAAACCGTGAAAGTTACACAGACACATACACATTCAAATAGTGCAGTACTGCCTCTGTTCTTGTCTCCTATTACCAAACTTCATTTATGCAACAGGTCAACTCTGGAACTGTCTCCCTCTGTCTGTATTTCCTGCTTCCTATGATCTCCAGTCTTTCAAACGCAGTGTGTCCAGGCATCTCGAAGTGGTAGGATCTTAAATTGGGCTCTCGTATTTTGTTTTTCTCTTGGAAGGAGCAGTTTTGCGGGCTCGTTGCCTTTGGTTCCTTCTTCCTCACATTAAAAAAAAAAATAATACAGACTTCATTCATATCTCCCAATATGATTCTCTCACTGTTCAACTCTGCACCAGTAATCTATCAATCAGGCTTGGACAGCATGTACGAAAGAGCAGCTTCTTATGGTTCAGTGATCATCGTGAAATTGAATATTCAGTGGGGTGGCAGAAAAGGATGGGGTGAGTAGGTAGAGGTTGTTGTGGGTGGTGTGGCAAGGGAGGACGATTACACCCTGTGAAGACAAGCTTTGTGTGGAGCACAGCGTTGACGCTTAGGAATTTTTCTTAGCTATTCTCTGTGCATGTGCAGGGTGGGGGTCAGAAAAATGGAATAGTGAGGGGGTAGGGGGTAGGTGGAACGGGCTAGAGTGTCTGTGGTTGGTGGTGAAGGATGGGGTGTAGCCTACTCTAAGTAAAAAGGGTGTTGCAGGTAGCATGGTACGGACGTGGTAAAGGTTTAAATCAGGTTTCCTCTAACAGAACACAGACATCAAGAAGAAAAAAAGCAAGCGCTCGTCTCTTTGTGTACCTGGCGTCTTACGGTGCAGATAAAAAAAAAACAAAAATGTTAAATTAAGCACTCTTCATGACGCCTGGCAGCATTTAAGCTTAAGACGGGGTGGGGAAGGCAGGGATTTTGCAGTAGATCATGTCATCCTGCATTATATTTTTTGGCATGGTGCAGTACAAGGAACAACAAATACAGTACGGTATCGTAAATCTTATGTAAATGTTCCGGCCTGCATTGTGTGAGCACGAGAGGAAATAACTGAGAAGGGTGTCTCCCCGCCCCTCGACCCACGATATTCTCCGATAGGCAAGGTCACCATTCATAAGTCTTGTTCTTGGTGTGCTCGTGACCCTCATTTGCGTTGGTATTCCTCATGCAACGGTATCAGGATGCTGGTTCAGCAAATAGTTGTGCATGTATTAATCTCTGCAGGACACGACAAATCCTAGCAGTTATAGTCTGGCCATGTCTTCTTAAAATGTGAGTGGCTTTCCACCTTCTAGGAATTAAAAGTACTCGCGGTTGTAGTCTGTCTCTTTCCATTGTGTATATTTTACCAATGTGCCTCACAATTACTAAGATATATTTGTTGACAACGAACACTGCAATATTTCTTTAATCTGTTTTCCTGCATCACCAAAAAATTCAAATTTTCGTTCTGAGGATTTGTTTATGAAATATCTTAGATACATTTGCATCTGACACATTTATGAAATATTTTTGTAAACTTTACAGACTGTACACACTTTAGTATTGAAAATAAGGCCACAGAGAAGGAAATGTGTAGTTGTTTCGTGGAATTTTTTGGCGCCACCATCAATCATAACCACTCATCTTTACTATATTTACCGTTACACTGACCACTTCACCTAATGTGTATGTCGCTTGTGGTTCATTAATATTCCAAGGCCTCTACTCTTTGTATTCTTTAACCTCCAGAACCAGACCATTGTCAATAATATTTAAACATCTACAGTTTACTTCGCTTGGAGACCTAGGGATCGTGTATATAAACCCCCATAAGCCCCTTTGAGCTTAAGTTGTGTATCTAGTTGTTTTTATTTACGTCCCCCTTTACTCATACAACCACCAAGCACTTCACAATCAAACATGATAAAACACACACACACACACACACACACACGGGGAAAAAAAATGATCTGTAGTAATAGTCAGCTGTTATGGAGACTTGCTTATCTTGTAAATTTGTTGGGATCATTAGTATATCTGACCCCAGGTGATGTGCAGGTGGCGTGAGCAAGGTGTGTCAGTGATAAACTCACACTCAAGCACGGAACACGCAATGGCCCAAATGTGTTGCGTGAGGTACAGATTGAGCTCAGTGAGGCATGCACGCACACGCACACACTTTACACCTCATAAGCTGCGTGCAGGCGATGAGTAGGTGTATTTGTGTTACGGTCGGCAATGCACTGTGGGAAAAACTGGTCGGAAAGAAGTGCTTTTTTATGTCTTTTTGTAGACTGAATTCATAGAGCTTGCCACAGACAGGTCAGGGAATAATACATATCTTCATAATCTGCTCGTCTAGAAATTCTACTCCCTACCAATGAGTGAATAATGGATCCTCTTAAATTACGATGCTGTTTTTCAGGATTTCTTACTCAAGTCTGTGGAGAGACAAAACCTGCAGTAAAGAAGAGCCTCCGATTTCAGCTTTATCGTGTTACACTTCCCATGTCTTATGATTCAGTACGAGAGGCCTTGTGTGGTGTTGCAAGGCTGGGATGAGCGTTGTGCTGTCACAGTAAAATGAACTCTATTGTTCACGTTTCCCTTCATATGGTGCACCATTGTTTGTGAGTGCAGGTGGTTGTGTGTGTGTGCGTGTGTGTGTGTGTGTGTGTGTGCGCTTATCTTTCTTCATCCATTTTTCCCCAGTACTTCGTGCGTTTAATTCGTGAAGAATCATGAAGTTTTGTGTAAACTATAACCTGCTTTATCGAGGGCATGCACTGACAATATCTTACTGTTCATTTCACTATGGTATATTGTGAGAGTATACTGCATAATTTCCTTCACAGCGTTAGAAGAGAGATCAGATGGGTTACTTTTCCGCGGAGCAATACTGAAGTTCTACACCATCGAGCGCAGTAGGTGTTGCAAGGTTCACAGACTGTCTTCAGACAAATTTAGTTGTGCAGCTCGTTTGTCAATTGCCAGACTTAACATAAATTCCTGGGGGTTACAGCTATATTATTTCCACATGAGACTGTTATCTGGTTGGGCTGGTGAACCTAATCAGCGTCTGTTGACTGCATTTCATATACAGTAACATAACACCCACTGTCTGATACAGCAGATAAAAGCAAAGGATATTTCAGCACAAAATACTGTAATGATAACATGACGTTCTGAAGACGAGCTGGTGGCCACTCATTCCAGTAACCAGTAAAACGCCTTTGTCGGCGAGGTACGAGCGAGGCCATTTAATTCCGAAAGCACTGAAATGTCACCTTACACCCCGAGGATGCCTAGAGTATATTGATGGCTATCTACCTACCAAGTGTCATGCCTTTACGACAAACTGTCTGGCCTGTGGCCCTCTTTTGAAGATTTTCGACATGCTGCACTTGGCGCGTGTCACGTGCCAAGTGCACCGCCAAGATGTGATGAAACCTGTCAAAAACAAATCTTAAAGATATGTGCTATCATATGGCGCAAACCACGCAGTGATCGGCCCTGTGGTTGTTGAGATAATGCAGAGGCGACCGGCGGCAGAAGAGCTACTTAACCAAAAACAACTTTTGAGATAATCTGACCTTAAAGTTAATGCGTCTGTACCACCCTGTATGTATACGAAATATATGCAAATTTGGTATCATTAGATTTGTATGGTCAAAGAGAATAATTCCCTAATTTAAAAAAGAAATTCTATATTCATGCATTTTTTTTTTTTAATTCACTGCCTAGCAACCCCCCCAATTTTCAGTGGGAAAAAAATATTGCAGTATTGCTATGTTATTGCATGCAAATGAAATACTAATGTACTGAACACAGTGACACAAAAAAAATTGTCATGAGTCACTTCCATGAATTTTGGCAAATTCTTAAAATTATGGAAAACTAAAAAATCGAACAAAAATACGCTACATGGCACCCATTTTTTTTTTTTTTCAAAGTTAACAAACACCATGAAAACTCAAGACAATGAATATTTTGATGCCCAAAAGATGGTTGTTAATCATATTTTTTATTTTTGGCAAATATAGAAAAAAAAAATCCAAACTTAAGTATCTGACCAAAATCACCGTAGTGTCATCAAATTCAGCTTTATGACCAGAAACCCTACATTTTAATTTTTTAAAAGTTAACAAACATTATGAAAACTCAAGAAGCGTCATCAAAATCAGCTTTATGACCAGAAACCCTATAATGTTTAGGCCATTACACATTTAGCGTATAATAATAATAAATAATAGGACAATCTGTTCAATCTGTAACGTACCTTGAACTAATGCAGAGTTGGGCGCCAGTGGAAACGTGTGGTTCAAGTGAACACTCCATTTGACTCTCGTGCACACGGCCCACTATGTATGCAGTCTGGGCATAATAGTCCTCTGATGCCCTGACTGATGAAAAATGTCATTAATGTTCTCCACATCAACACGGGTAAAGCACTTATCCTGCTCACGTTGGCCTCACCGTTGTCTCTTTTACGCTTAGCCACTTGTTTCCACTCAGAACGGTGCTGTTGTCGCTTTCTCGTGACCTTTCGATATTCACACTCACTTTCAGTACCACTGGACGACAACTGTGGGTTAATCCACGCAAAAGTAGCAGAAATAAGCGAGGTTTAAAATGCCATCTTCTCCCTCACCTGTGCTTGCGGGCTGACTGCCCAACGAGCGTGCAACGGGCCTTGGGATTGGCAGAGCCAGCTCCTGTAGACACAGGATGAATGCCGCCACGCTATTGGCTCGTCAACTCACCCTTTAATACTTTGTTTTTGCTGTCAAAATTACCTGACCTTGAGCTTTGATTTTGAGGGGAATAAGGGCCGATTTCGCTTGGCTTTTCACAACAGATAAAGAAGATGGTCATGGTCAGGATGAATTTAATTTAAATTTCATTTTCGGTCCTTTGGCAAAGTCGCTCTGTCACCTCAAAAGCGTTGCTGTCGGGCTCCCAAATATGAAAAGACGGACAAGTATATAACCTACAAAAGACCGACGCAAAATCTCCAGACACAAAAAATGCTGGCAGTGTTCCATGTTCGGTTCTGATTGTGGTTACGGTTTCGGAGAAAGTTCGATTAGAAAGGGATATCTAGTCTGTATAGCCTGTGATTCATTCAATTTAACAGAGTTCCAAATACAAACATTTACATGTATGACCATATAAGATGCAAACTTCGGGAAATGTCACGCATTTCTTAACATACATTGGCCCTCTAGTTAGGTATGAAGTTAAGATCTGTAGCTCTAGGAGGTAAGTCATGTTGAAAACCTGCTTCCTTGCTGGTTGTTTGATCAAAAACTTCAGACAAGAGACTTGTTATATCTATCCATCTACCTATCTATACGCGCGCGCGCGTGTGCGTGTGTGTGCGTGTGTGTGTGTGTGTTTTAATCTGCTGATTTCTTACATAAGTTGCTGTTCATCACTGATTTTGACTAATTAAGATTTGTGAATAGATAATAAATGGAATTGCATCTCAGCTTAATCACCGGACCGATATGCTCGAGGCAGAGATAATGTCAGAAACTCTTATGCATAAATAAAGGGTTAAAATTAATGTGCCCATCCATTCTGGGGGTGTGGGGAGGAGGTGCGAAGAGTACGGGTGGTGTTTAGCATTCCATTACGCAGTGGGTTGTGCTTGGTGATGGAGGCACGGGTTTTACTCGACCTCTCAAATAGCTATGAAAGTGTTTGTGGTTGCTGAAAACAGTAAAAACATACAACGCTACGGCGCCGCGCCCCTCGGCTAGGCTGTGACTGTGGCTGCTGGAGGTGAGTGTGGAATGAGGTCGCTGCGAAGGTTGTTCATGTGAGCACTGTGAAATGTAGATGTGCACTGTAGCCTAGGGGGCAGGAAGGTGGTGCAGAGAAATTCACCTTTATTATTCTTAATTTCATGTGCACTTGTTCAAGGTGGTAATGAGTGTGAGAATTATTTCTGTGATAATTGTGTAGTGCATCTGAGAATGCTGATAGAGGGACAGAATCTTTTTAACATTCTCAGGCTCACATAACTCTGTGTGTGTATATATATATTTATATATAAAACCTGAATAACATCCTCGATGTCAGCTGGGATAGAAGAAAATAACAGATGTTCCGACCATAAGAGGGTAAATTACAACATTATTAACACATTCAGGCTCCTGTGACACACATATAGCTACACCCAGCTGTATTCAATCATCTGGCGCAAGCTGGAGTAAAATAAGAGAGAAGACTCGACCATACAAGTGTAAGTCAAGAACAGAGTGTGTGGAATCCAAATGAAGAGCTACAAAAGCAGTGTGTCAAGGCGTGTAGGTGACAAACTTAAAGTGGGTGCAGTGGGAGGGTGTGGCTACGCAGAGCGTATAGCAGAATGATTCAAGCAAGGAGCATCCTCTTGCGAATTAGGCGGAAAAAGGAAATGCTGACTTAGGAAGAGATGAGAGTCTTTCCTAACCCTTCTATCTTCTACGGACTCATTATTGTACTCAGGCTTCCACAAGACGATATTGTTAAGCTGAGAAGAATTCCGGTACTCAAACGGACGAAAAATAAAAACCGATAAACCTTTGAACTGGTAGAAGCTTCCTCTGTTGAATGAAATTATCCGAATTTAGAATACAAGTGAACCATGTTGAAGAACAAGTTAATATTATGTTTACTACGATAACCTCTCCCTCTTTATTTCACAACGAAAACAAGGAAGTGGTCCAGAATTACGATATATACACATTTTAAGTTGCCAGAAGAGAAGACCTTGTGAAATAACTGCGAACGTGGAAAGGAGAACGCACTGGCTAAGGAATGCAATTTCGAGAGCCGACTTTTTGCTGTGAAATACTGGGAATGCCAAAGAAGTCTGGTTTAACAGGTGAATTGGAAGAGTTTAGAATATTTGGAATGTTTGGCGTTGAATGCTTTCCTTAAAGAGGAAGACTTACAAGCATGGAACAGAGACGAGCTGTGGCCTGTGTGTGGTGTGAGAGAGAGAGAGAGAGAGAGAGAGAGAGAGAGAGAGAGAACATCGGAAGTGAATGATGATCTGCTGAAGTATGTGTTGTGGTAGAAAGACATTACTACTGAGCCGAGATCAAGCTGTATTATGTCCCTCAGCTCTGGCGTTTACCACTCCCACCACATGATATAACCCATTTTTTTTTTTTCCCCGAACATTTTATTTCCATAGCATTAGTTTACCTCTGTGATTACTGTGGTCGCACTTTTTCCCCCCCAAGAAACGTCAGACGATATTGTTCAAGTGAGAGGCCTGGCAACGTGGAAAAATGGATAATGGAACTAACTGAATTACTGTTAACCCCTTTAGCGGTTCTGATGAGGGATGCTTTCACTCAGTGGGACTGATAGGGGGACTGTATAAAAACTCCCCTCAGCTCCCTCTCTCTCGTCCGAAAGGAGGATGGTGACTTGCAGGTAAAGGGCAACTTCATCTTAATGTTCACTTGGATTAAGTTCAGCTGGGGTCAAAACAACACCACATCCTTCTGTCTGGGGGACATCCTACTGACTGGGGGGCTTCCTCTAATCTGAAAATAATCATGTTCCTTAAATTTATAGATGTCCTAACCTCTTCTACCAGATGGCGCATTTCTTCATTTATTCCTGCTGTGTTCTGATGATTAAATTCAGGTTAGGAGACTTTCCTAGCAAGAAGTCATAGAACCATTAATCCTGTATAACTAGTGATCTTCCATAGACCCCCCAAATCATCCGTAGGTAACAGAAAAACGTAAATATTCGAACTGAAGGGATAAAATGCGGTATGTGCTTAGAATAAAACAAAGATGCAGTATTTCTCATAAGCTAGCAATTGACTAGGAAATACTAAAGCGTAGGGAGGAAGATCTGTATTGCATGGTTTTCTATTCTGTAGGATATTTACAGAAGAAATTTGTGCAGCATGTGATGTGGTGTGTGGAAGGAAGAGAAGACGGAGGGGAGTGCAAGGAACAGCGTGGTGGACTGAAGAGGTGAGACAGGCTGTGGCACAAAAGAAGAAAGCATACAATGAATGGATGAGAAATAGGGCCGTGGAAGAAGTTGAGAGGCGGAAGAGAGAGTTATATGTAGAAAGAAAGAGAGAGGTGAAAAGATTAGTAAGAGAGAGTAAGAGGAGAGTGGATGAGGAATTTGGAAGGAATTTGAGTGTAAAGTGGAGGGATTGTAAGAAAATGTTCTGGAAAGAGGTGAAAAGAGTAAGACAGGGTGGAAGTGAAGTTAGCAGGGGAGTGAAAGATAAAAATGGTAGATTACTAGTGGAGAAGGGAGAAAAAGTGAGCAGATGGAGAGAACACTTTAAGGAATTGTTGAACATAGAGGATGGAAGTAATGCGAGTATAAGTGGCTGGGGAATGGCTGGGAGAAGGAGAGAGGTGAGAAGACGGGAAGAAATCAGTAGGATAGAAGTTGTGGAAGCAGTGAAGAAAGTTAAATCAGGGAAAGCCCCAAGAATTGATGGAGTGTGTGGTGAAATGCTGAACCATGGGGGAGAGATAGTAGTAGAATGAATGTAAAAGATGTGCAGATTGGCCTGGGAGGAAAGTAGAGTCCCAGAGGATTGGAAGTCAGGTATAATTATTCCCTTGTACAAAGGAAAAGGGGAAAAAGAAGTGTGTGGTAATCATAGGGGCATCTGTCTTCTAAGTATAATAGGAAAAGTGTATGGTAGGATACTTACTGACAGAGTTAGAGAAAGAACAGAGAAATTAGTTGGAGAAGAACAGGGAGGCTTTAGGAAGGGAAGAGGTTGTGTAGATCAGATATTCATTCTTAGATCTTTAGTGGAAAAGTTTCTAAAGAAGGGAAAGAAGTTGTATGCGGCTTTCATGGATTTGGAGAAAGCATATGACAGGGTGGATAGACAAGGATTGTGGAAAGTGTTAAGAATATATGGAGTAGATGGGAAGTTGTTGAATGCTGTGAAGAGTATGTACGATGGTGCAAAGGCTGCAGTGCGTGTGGATGGTGAACTAAGTGAATTTTTCTCTTTGAAGGTTGGGTTGAAACAGAGATGTGTCAAGTCTCCATGGTTGTTCAATCTGTACATGGATGGGGTAATAAAAGAGGTACAAGGTAGGGTAGTGGATGTTGGAGTGGCTCTGGTGAGAGAGGATAGTGTTTGGAAACTCCCTGTACTGTTGTTTGCGGATGATACTGTGTTGTTGAGTGAAGACGAAGGGGAGCTGCAAGG
The DNA here is from genome assembly GCF_032717465.1 of Coenobita brevimanus. Classification (NCBI taxonomy): domain Eukaryota; kingdom Metazoa; phylum Arthropoda; class Malacostraca; order Decapoda; family Coenobitidae; genus Coenobita; species Coenobita brevimanus. Next base: position 55,944,278 of record NC_136967.1, on the reverse strand, counting down.
CTTGGTGGATGAGTTTGGGAGAGTATGTAAGAAACGGAATCTAAAGGTGAATGTAGCGAAGAGTAAAGTGATGGTCTTTGAGAGAGGTGAAGTCAGTGAATGGACAGCGAGGTTGGATGGTGAGGAATTGGAAAATGTGAGTACGTTTAAGTACTTGGGTAGTGTGATGAGCAAGGATGGAGGTTTGGAGGGTGAAGTGCTTGAAAGGGTACAGCAGGGAAGAAAGGTTGCTGGTTCTTTGAAAGCAGTGATAAGAAACAGGGAAGTGAGCATGGAAGTGAAAAAGTTACTACATGACAGTATTGTGATACCAACTCTAACGTACGGAAGTGAAGCTTGGACGTTGTTGGAAGGACTTAGGTCAAGAGTGAGAGCAGTGGAAATGAGTTATTTAAGAGGAGCCTATGGAGTCACATGGAGAGACAGGCTGACGAATGAGGATATAAAGGAGCGTTGTGGTGTTGATGTGGATGTGATAGGAAGCGTTATGAGGAACACACTGAGGTGGTTTGGCCATGTGGAGAGGATGGAGGGTGAAAGACTGACGAAGAGAGTGTATGTGAGTGAGGTGGAGGGGGGAAGAGGGAGGGGGAGGCCGAGGATGAGATGGAGGGATGGGGTGGAGAGGTATATGAGAGAGGGGGGTGTGAGTTGGGAGCAGGGGAGTGAAATGGCGGGGGACAGGGCGACTTGGAGGCGATTTGTTTGTGGCCACCCCAAACGGGATTGAGGCGTCTGGCAATAGATAGATAGATAGATAGTCAGCTTCCCTCCTGTAGTTGTGTCAAGTGCGTCTGGTGCCTCAAGCCAATAGCTGTTTTATTTATGTTATTATCTTCGTGTGTGTGTGTGTGTGTGTGTGTGTGTGTGTGTGAGAGAGAGAGAGAGAGAGAGAGAGAGAGGGCAAATTTCTGATGCTCCAATCTCGGACCGCCTCACTCCGATGACATCCTGTATTTTTGTATCTTGTTCGTACTTCCTCCAGACAGTTTTATTCAGCGTCGACAAAAACCTCGTGTTGAAGGGATGAATGGTTATATCTAAATCCTACAGTTTGAAAAGTTTGCCTAAGGTGAGAAGGGTTGTTTGGAAAGAGCAAAAATTAAATGTAAAATTAGTTAAAACCTTTCGCTGCCACATAGAACTTTGTCTTTTGTTCTTTTCTTCTCCCAACTTTTTTATTTGTCTCAAGAAAATCCTCAAAAGCAGGATAGTTAAAGACAAGCTAGATTAATCCCTGGGTCGTTTATTACAAAATTTACACTTTATTTTGGCTGGCTTCAGTCGGTTTTATTCAGCATAGGATAAACAGCCACAGTCAAAGGGTTAATATCCGGCACCCACAATGCACAGGCTGTCAGAACTCCCTTTATACTGCCCCGGAACTGTCCAAAAAAAAAATAAAAATAAAATAAAATAAATAAATAAATAAAAATCTTAAGGCTAAAGAGTAATAACGAGACAAGTCGAAATCTCTCTTCACTTATTTAGAACCCCGGACGTGTAAAGGAATTATTCTCCGCGACGGTAAAATACATGGACAGTGGTGATGCTGGCTAATATGTAAAGAGAGAAATAACATTGTGAGAATGATCTTATTGAATAGGATACTGTGCTGCGGCTGTGTGATGAAACTTATCTGACAGAAACTACTGCAGCTACAGTATGTATTAGTAGTAGTGGAAGTAGCAGTAGTAGTAGTAGTAGTAGCCCCAGGTTTATCTGAAACTTGCACTTCACCATCCTCCTTTTGGGGGATAGGAAAATAGTTGAGGGTCATATGTACAACCAGATATTGGAGCAACCTGATTATATTAGTGCCACCACATGAAGGCGCCCCTCTCCAGCGCCCCACCACAGCCATACCACAACTACATAAAAAAAATAAGCACTGATCGTATACTCTTCACCATTCACTTTCAACGAACTGCTTTAGTCAAGGAAAACTGGGCTATTATTGGGTAGAGAGGGGCATGGGTGGCATGGGAGAGGTGTAGGGGAGGTGTTAGGGGTGCTGGAGGAGGGGGGGGGACTGCTAGAGGATGGGGGTGAGGAATGAGAGTAGGGGAAGAACGATCATTTCCGGGAGATGTTGTCTCACCGGGATGTGGTTGGGAATGCGGGGCCATGAGGAGGTGGAATGAGGTCTAGGTTATTAAGGGGAAGAGGAGGAAAAAGAAGAAGAGAAAAAAGAATAAGAATAAGAAGAAAAGAAGTAGAAGAAGAAGAAGAAGAAGAAGAAGAAGATGGTGATGATGATGATGATGATGATAATGATGATGAAGGCGGAGGAGGAGGAAGAAAAGGAGAAGGAAAATAGTTTCCAGATGTATTACAAATGCATTATTTAATCTCCTGGCGTAGATTAATTTCGAATAAAGAAAGTCCTTACAATTGACTACAAGCGAGGGCGAAGCCCTTGCGGGTCTTCCGTCAAGTAGTGGCCTTTTGTCACATACGAGCGGCCAAACCCGACCCGGTCCGACCCGTCCCAACCCGACCCGGCCCGACCGTAACGCTTTTGAGAAGCTTATATCTCAGCAACCACAGGGCCGATCACTGCGTGGTTTGCACCGTATGATAACCCAGTTCTTTAAGATTTGTTTTTGACAGGTTTTATCACACTCAGGCGGTGCACGTTGCACGTGGCAATAAATTTACTTCTGTTACTGACGGTGGCTCAATTGGTAGAGAGGTGGCCTGCGGTCCTGTCGGACCCAGGTTCAAATCCCCACAGCGGCAGGGAACAGTTTAAGGATTTGAATTTCATGTAAAGCAGACTTTACCGATCTACCAGAAGACCCGCCGACATGTCGTAAAAATACCCCCGCTAATACCAATACACCAGTCCTGTATGAGACAGCCCTGGCATGTATTCAATATGAACGGTGGGTGTTAGTGCCGAAGTGGTGACATGTGGATGTGTATGATATGTAGGAGGACTACTGGGCCTTGGAAGCAGGCTGTGAAGCCTATGCCCAGAGTCGAGCACATTAAAAAAAAGTACAAAAAAGATAAAACAGACTGAGAATACATGAGGATGATAAAAACAGTACATACTGTATAATTCTGTTATTAACAAATAAATAAATGATAAAGCAGAATGGAAGAAAAATACAAATATGGGGTTAAATTGGCAATACATTAACATCAGAATGAAGGGAACAATAAAAGGCCATACTCCTGTTATTGACCATACACTGGGAGAAATGTATTAAGGAGGAGAGATAAACATAGCTACTACATAACACCAGGATAAAAGAAACTATAAATATACTCCTGTTTGTGTGTATTAAATATTTATATTAGTTATCCAATGAAGTCCTATATTAGTTACCCATAAACAATAACGTTATACGTGTCCATAATAGAGGGCGTGGAGGAGAACCACGAAGTTGCCAACAACACGGATTTGGGTCACCCACTTTTTTTACTATCTGCGGCAGGCACTCTCCTATCATCGTTCATATAGTCATTGGTCACCAGTGCTTGCTATTGAACTGTAGTGTAAACAGTGGGAAAGTAGGAGGCAAACATTTAATACATATCTGTGGTAATTAGCAAAAGCAAATGGTTCTTAAAGATAATGCAAAAGATAATGATAACTACATAAAGGAATACTCGCATAAAGCAGCATACAGTATTTAGGTTTCCAAGAATATTACTTCTGTCCCGGGGCAACCCAGCTGCCGTGAACTAGTTTCCTCACAAAGGTTTCCCTGGATATTGTTGCCACAGTCCACCGGTTCTGGAGAATTTAAAGAGATTACTCCATGATGGGATGGGCCCTTCTCAGTGTCACCACGACGTTGAGTTATTTCTTAAGCACCATTTTGTTCTTGTCGATTATAGTCAATACAGATATCGTCTTTCTTGTATTACGGGGACAGGTCAGCGTTACTAGTTTCTGCCCTGCATTATTTATACCAGTCACGACCCTTTTCATTCTTCATGGTGTATGCATATCTATGTCCACTGATTGTATGATTGATTTGCAACATCATGAAGCACTCTAAATATCTGCGTTCCTCACACCAGCACACTAAGCCGTCCCCACAAGACACGAGAAATGAGGGGACAATTTACCAACCACCTGTGTATCTGAAATGTGTCCATCGGAGACATGTGCCAATGCTGGGTATATCAGGGAGAACTAGGCTATATGTTGACCTGACTCAACGCAATAGACATAACGCAATCGGAAAGGACCGAAACGGCCCAGCAGTCCTCCTTTGTATATGCGCCTCCACATGTCACCACTTCGGCGCTAACATCCACCGACTGAAATACCTCACAGGGTTACTCCTTCCTCCCCCCCCCACTTTTTAACCAGTTTCTCAAAATAAAAATAGACCTTGCGTGATCTCGGTTAGTCACGGAAACCGAAAATGTCAGCAGAGTTGTTCTTTTATTTTTTTCCCCTCTCGAATGAGCCCCTTTCAGTTCGATGACGCATGTTGTTTTATTCATTTATTTTTTTATTTATTTATAATTTACGGACAATGTTATTTGATTTAGAGGAAGCCTATCGTAGTGAAAGGGTTAATGATGGCTATATAAGACCTATTAATTTCAGAAAGTCTCTCCTGAACTCTTTAAAAATCTATAGACAGCAAGATTAAAAGAAAGAAAATCATGAGAGTCTTCTACAGGCTAACACTATATTCGAATCCTATTTTATTCACGTTCTTTATGATGATTCTTCGAGTGGATGAAGATAGCAGAGAATAGGAACTCAAGCGCACTATAGTTTACAGGCTCGTACGCAACTCCTTCAAGACAGTGACGTATATTTTTTCATCCCTGGGAGCGATTTTCTTTTTTTCTTCCTGCCACTGGACGACTAAATTAAACTTAGGAGGAGAGATTTCTAGTAGTGAAAGAGTTAATGAAGACCGTACCTGACTCTTCCTGCTAGTAAGAATGTCTTTAAGTTCGAAAAAATAAATCCCTGGCAGTAGCAGTAATAGAAAACAAACTACTAACGAAAATGAAGGGGTTGAGATAATTCACTGTGGCCACTTGGCTTTACCGTTTCTTTAATTGGTAGGACATAATTGGTTGTGGCTGCATCCCAGTCTATTACCCAAGGACGGGAGGGGGATGACGGGGGAGGGAGAGAGGGGAGAGGGGGGACGGGGAAGAGGGGAGGGAGAGGAGAGGGACAGGGGCGGCAGTGTCTTCCCAGAACCAATTCCAGTTCTTGTCACCTCGCTCAATGGGAATACATGGTTGCGCTTCTCCTCCGGCTCTTCCTTTAACCTCTTCTTCCTAGTAATAAAAAAAACAATTATTTCCTTTCAATCCGATGGCGCCTTTTGGTATTTTTTATTCTTCCTGTTCCATCCAGACGATTTTAGTCAACTTATGGAAGATCTTAAGGTTATGAATGGATTATATTTAACCCCTCCAGTTCGAAAGTCCTCCTCAGCTGAATAAAATCGTCTGAAGTCAGCAAGATTCCAGGGAAAAGTACGTCATGGAGTAAAGTGGTTAGCCTTCTCACTCAAGGATTTTTTTTTTTTTTTTTAATTGTTGGTATTGCTCTATTTTTTTCTGTTTTCAGTTCAGAAGAATCCCATGGAAGAGGATATGTTAATGAAGGCTCTCTCTCAGTTTTATCTCTTCCCTAACCTGAACAAACCTGAAAATAACACTAACAAGAACATACTGAAGTCGTACTCAGGCTGAAGGGGTTGAGCTCTTCCTCCTAGTGATAAAAAAAAAGTTGATTTATGGAGGCGATTATGGCGAAGGAGAGCAAGACGAGGAAATGGCTTTGGGATGTGCTTTGCGTAATCCTAGACCCAGGGATTTAGAACGATTTCTGTGTATGGAGGGAGGAGGCCGTGTGGAGCGAATGGAGCATGAGAGACTGACTAGGAGAGTGTATGGAAGCGAGGTAGTTGGAAGAGGAAGGAGACGAGAACGAGGTGGCGAGATAAGGAACGAGAAAATGTAAAGGAAGGCGGTATGTCTGTGGAAGAAGGTTTGTTACTTAATAGGGACTGAGGCTCATGAGGAGACTAGAAGATTGTAAGAGCAAGGTGGTTAGGAGGGGGAGGAGAAGGAGGAGACCGAGAAAGAGGTGGAGAGACAAGATGCAAGAGTAAGTAAAGAGGATGGTTGTGTGTCGTGAGAAGAGAGGTGGTTAATGAGTGGGGACAGAAACGTCTAGAGTCCTTTTGTCGAGGCCACCGTCCCCCAAAGACAGATAGATAGATAGGTAGGAAGATAGATAGACAGATAGATAGATATATAGATAGATAAATAGATAGATGAGGTGCTTGCTTTCCTGGATCAGACTTTGTGCAATTCTAAACTAATAATTTCATGGCGATCGATGGTATGTGTTGGAGATTTTGGCAGAATTAGGTAGTTCTTTTGGTTGTCAGGCCTGAGGAATAGTATATTATACTTCCATGTAAAGCTCTCAGTTCAAATGCCTATTGTGGAGTGAGAATGGAGATAAGAGAGAAAAAGAAACGAGGAGCAGGTTGAGGAGAGAGGGAGGAAAGGGAGAGAGAGGGGTATAAATAGGAGGAAGAGAAAGAATAAGAACGTGAAAATTATGTTACGGATTTTGTGAGATGCTAAAATACTTGATAATTACCTTTTAGATTTTGGCACCTCTTCTACTTCTTTGTGTGTGTGTGTGTGTGTGTGTGTGTGTGTGTGTGTGTGTGTGTGTGTGTGTGTGTGTGTGAAAGAATGAGATAACGCACATTTGTTTTGTGTGCGTGTGTGTGATTGTGGAAGCGTGAGATATTACCTGTCAGTTGGAAGGAACAGGTATGTAAATGTAATTGCACTGTATAATGGTGTGTGTGTGTGTGTGTGTGTGTGTGTGTGTGTGTGTGTGTGTGTGTGTGTGTGTGTGTGTGTGTGTGTGTGTGTCCCAGGGAAGGTGCTGGCTAGAACGGTAACTCCCTCAGATGATCAAGTTTTTATCACGTCATAAGCAAGGTGAGCTCCTCCCCCCCTCCTCCTTCCCCCGCTCCTCTTCTTCCTCCCCCACATACTGATCTTCTTACTCCTCCTCATCTCATCCCTCCATCCTCCCTCTCCTTTTTTTCCTTCCTAACCACAGACTGCTCTTCTTACTCTTCCTCTTCCTCTACCCTCTTCTTCTTCTTCTTGACCTCACCTTCCTCACTTAAATGGTACGGTACTCCTCTTTCTGTTCCACATATTGATCTTCCTCCTCCCATATAACTCTTCTCTTCTCTTCTCCTCATTCCTCTTCTCTTCTCCTCCTGCCTCTACCCCACTTCTCTTCATCCACCCCCACATACTGCTCTTCTCGTCTTGAAGTATCAGAATAAAGTGAAAAAGACGTAATTGAATATAGAAGGAGTTGATTCTGCAGTTTTTCATTCATCTTTTCCCAGTGATTACGCATTTTTCACTTTAATCTTACTAGCTCCAGACGGTTTTATTCACTTCAGGAAAGACCTCACGTGGTCATGGGGATTAATGAAGACTATATGTAATCCATCCAACTCAAGTAGTCTCTCATACGGTGAATAAAATCGCATATCGTACAGAAGGGAAGAATGAAATATAAAACATATCGGCTGGAAGATGTTGACCTTCATCAGCATCCACTCTCCATCTTCTTCATTCCTCCTCCTCTCTTTTCACTCTTCTTCTACCACCTTTTTGGGGGGCGCGGTAGCACAGTGGTAGCGCGCTGGACTCGTAATCGGGGGATTGCGAGTTCGAGCCTCGCCCGGGCTGCCGTGCTGGGAGTGGTAGCTCGCTCCTGTAACCCTAGCGGGGCTATATAGTCCAATACAGGGCTTAGCTCGGGGGAACTCCATTTCTCCCATTTTTTTTTTCTACCACATTTTCTTCTCTTACTGCATCGTCTTCCATTTCTTTAATTCACTTAGTCTTCATTCCCACTCACTTTCACGTTGTCTCTCGGGTCCTCCTAGTGTTGGGAATCATTCTGGTACCTATTCTTTACAATGGTGTAGTCACGGGGAACCAGTCAGGGGGACCTGGTCCTTGCAACTGGTTCGCCCTTGAAATTTCTGTTTAATGTGTGCACATTGTGCAGCAATGCCCTCCCCTCCCATCAGAGCTTAGCCCCACTTTGGGGCCTGGGACCTGGATACACCCTTGATTCTTTACCATTTTATTTCTGTATCTAGTACACATTATTGGTTTCTTATGTGTTATATATTGTATGCACTGCATGCATATGTATACATGAACAATGTAAATGACATGAAAGACAATATTAATACTCTAGTGATCGAGACAACTCTAGTGCTCTATTCCAGCGAGTGAGATTTTATTCAGCTTTGAGTAATGGGTATTTAGGATTTCAGTTCTGTTTCCAATAACTTTTCAGGTCAGGAAAATTCTAATTTTGTATTCGTGTTAACGCTAACCTATTTTATTTAGCTGAGAGAGAGTTGAGGAGCCTGAGAGTGTTATATTCTTGCTTATTGTTGATATGATTTCTGAGCCGAAGTTTATGAATAATTACACGCAAAAAAAAAAAAAAAAAATAAAATAAAATCAAATCAAATCAAAATGTGATATGCAATAAAATCGGTGAGGTGTTGAAAAGTTTCCTGGCTGACGTTAAGAACTTCATTAATTACTCCATGTCCGTCTTCCTTGCTTGTCAACTTTTGGAAATTCTCTCGCTAACCCTGCAGTATTTTGTGTCCTAATTATTTTAGTTTAATTTCCTTAATGTGATAATTTTCCTGCTGTATTTTGTCTATACCCGTAACAAAAATCTCTTCTAACTGCAAGAGATAGAATCAGGTTCTACATATCCTTTGCAACAAAAACTCCTGTTGACGTTGTGACATTCTCATGATTATATTCAGCTTAATCCATTGAAGTTAAACATGTATCATTCAAGCTGGATATTACCTTCTGAATTTTCCGAGCACAAATTACAAAAAACTTCTCCAGGCTAAGGCGATTAAGAAAGATCTCCCGGGATGAGGAGATTAACAAAAGCCCATTACCTACAACACATCCATTTACTTCCCATCCCGACAACACAGCTTCACACATCTCAGTTTCCTCCTGCTACCGCACCGCAACCTTCCTCCCGCCTCTCAGTTCCGTCACACTCATTACCTCACCTTCCGTAATCTGACCCTCGTCCTCTGCCTGCCTCACCCCACACCACGGTTTACCACAAGACTCTGAGGCTGTGTGCACTTCCCTCCTTACCCCCCCCCCCTCTTCTCTCTCTATGCCTCGTTACACTGTATTTCTCTATTAGGAGCGTAGGGGCCCGGGGCTAGGCTACTCGACGCAGCCATTTAAAACAAGAATAACCAGTCACCCTTCACTGAGTAGAAGTATACAATATTAGAAAGAAACATCCCCTTGATTTTAACTTTTTTCCGGCAGAAGCGCCTAATCTGTTGTGACCCGGATAAATATGTGAATCAAGAAGGTGTATTCCGCTTTCATAACCAGTCAGGCTTGTCTGCAAGCCTGTTGTCTGCAAGCCTGTTCTGCTGGTGATCCGCCAGATATGATATCATCTTGTCAACTCCTCTTCCGCACTACGGTGAAGGAACTGTCGCACGCCTTTGAGACCTTGAGTGCGATTATATATTTTCAGCTTTAGTTTTGTCCTTTCCAAGTGTTTTTTTCACCTTAGGATAGACTGGACGGTTTAAATAAAGTTTGTGTTAATATATCTCCCAGGTGGCTCTCATAAACTTAATAAAACTGTGAAACAACAGTAAAAATGAACCAAAAACTATGTTATCTGATTATAATGTTATATTTCCCACTCTTACCAGGGGATGTCACAGATATTCTCTCTTATTTCTTGTATCGTTAATCAAAGCACAGTGTCCCATGCTTCCCACGAGTCACTTCCCCCAGCAGTATAAATAAGCTGGATGTAAAGTCGACTGCCTCGGAATTTAATCTCTTCTCTCACATCAATTCCCGTATCTAGTCACATCGATCTCCATTCCTGCAACACGTCTGAATTATTTTATGTTTCAGTTCGATGTCCTTGCTTTTCCGCCTCTTCTCTCTCCCTTTACGGTTTCAGTCAACTTTTTTTTCCTCCTTTCCTCATTTATCCTTCACTTGGTGGATTTCGTGCTCTCTCTCTCTCTCTCTCTCTCTCTCTCTCTCTCTCTCTTCCCGGCCTTCCTTCCTTATTGTCTCTTTCCTTTTTCGTCCCTCCCCCTCCCCCTTCCTTATTACCACACCCTTCCCTCCCTCTGTCTGTCTCTCTTTTTTCCCTCCATCTTTCCCTCCACTGCCTATCCCTCTAATCCCATTGTTTCTCCCCTTCCTTGCCCCTCATTCTTACCTCTCACCTTCCGTCCCTCACCCATACCTTCTGCCACACCCATCCCTCTATCTCTCTGTTTCTTTCCCTCTCCTCTTTTCCTTCTCTCCTTGTGTTCTCTCCCGCTTCGTCTCACTTCCTTCTCCCTCTTCCTATCGCCACACCCTTTCCTCCTCCTCTTTCCTTCACCAGTTTCTTCCTTTGTGCTCATTGCAGTGCCTCTCGCCCTAAAGAAATTCGGGTAGACAGATCTGGATAATTGAGTAGCGGGTGTAAAGACTCCCATATTTTATAATGATAATGACTTTCGTGACGACTCCAGTGAAATATCGTTGCTTAAAACTTTGGAGGTTAGACTTCAGAATTTAGGGCTTCCTGCTGTCACACCCGTCCTTCTCTGTCTGTCTTTCCCTTCCCCCTCCCTGCTGTCACACCCTTCCTTCTCTGTCTGTCTTTCCCTTCCCCTTCCCTGCTTTCATACCCTTCCTTCTCTGTCTGTGTTTCCCTTCTCCCTCCCTGCTGTCACACCCTTTCCTCTCCGTCTGTCTTTCCCTTTCCTTTTCCTGTTACCGTTCGCCTCACCTCACGACCCACCAGGAAACCCAGTGTGTGACCTGATCCAGAACAAGCAGGTCACACATACACAAGGACACCCACGACACCCAGGCGACCTATCAGGATTCCTCCACACACCACGCTCGCTCGACATGCAAACTCTTGTCCCAACGGAACGCGAACATCGTCTTCTTTTCTCTGTTTTTATCTGATGTTTTAAATAATTCAAAAGTGATTCTTATGTAGGATTATCATGTTCATAACCGCATCTAAGCTCGTTTTTCTGTGTGTCTGTCTCCTTGTTCATCTGTCTATCCATCATTCTGTCTATCGGCCTATCTGTCTATCGAGAGAGCACAGCCTTGTCTCGCTTCTTTGAGAGAGGTGAAGTCAGTGAATGTACAGCGAGGTTGGATGGTGAGGAATTGGAAAATGTGAGTACGTTTAAGTACTTGGGTAGTGTGATGAGCAAGGATGGAGGTTTGGAGGGTGAAGTGCTTGAAAGGGTACAGCAGAGAAGAAAGGTTGCTGGTTCTTTGAAAGCAGTGTTAAGAAACAGGGAAGTGAGCATGGAAGTGAAAAAGTTACTACATGACAGTATTGTGATACCAACTCTAACGTATGGAAGTGAAGCTTGGACGTTGTTGGAAGGACACAAGTCAAGAGTGAGAGCAGTGGAAATGAGTTATTTAAGAGGAGCCTGTGGAGTCACGTGGAGAGACAGGCTGACGAATGAGGATATAAAGGAGCGTTGTGGTGTGGATGTGGATGTGATAGGAAGCGTTATGAGGAACACACTGAGGTGGTTTGGCCATGTGGAGAGGATGGAGGGTGAAAGACTGACGAAGAGGGTGTATGTGAGTGAGGTGGAGGGTGGAAGAGGGAGGGGGAGGCCGAGGATGAGATGGAGGGATGGGGTGGAGAGGTATATGAGAGAGGGGTGTGTGAGTTGGGAGCAGGGCAGTGAGATGGCGGGGGACAGGGCCGACTTGGAGGCGATTTGTTTGTGGCCACCCCAAACGGGATTGAGGCGTCTGGCAATAGGTAGATGGATAGATACTCGGACAGAAATGCAGACAAACAAAGGATAAATCATTCTTTTAAAAAACAGCGTATTTGCGCTACCCTGTCCTTAACTCCTTCGCTTCTGCAACTCATAAACGATTTAATAAACCCTGAAGCTGACGTATTGTACTGAAGAGATTAATGAAGGCTGTATTTAAACCCCTCCAGTTCGAAAATCTCTTTGCGAGGGGAGTAAAATCAATTAGAGAAAACAAAAGTGCCAGTGGTAGTTCCGTATCACCATTTCCTAAGCGATTCATTATGCCTACTACACCTCGAATTTTCCCTTTGCGTTATTTATACTGGACACTATTTTACCAACATACAATATGTCTCAACTTACAGAAGCATAAAAATATATATGTAAAAATAAATCGCTAAGGAAGAGGTGTTACGGTTTAATCTACGCCGCCAAGAATACGTCCCAGAGTTTCACAAGGGGCAAGAAAGCGTTGACATTTTAGGCTATACTGTAATTTTGATAAACAGGCAAGATGCGTCTGAGCACAAGGCTATCTAGTTCTTGGGCAGCGTGATGAAGTAAGTGGTAAATAATACAGTGTGGCTGTGTGTGTGTGTGTGTGTGTGTGTGTGTGTTTACCTCACCACATCTTTAGGTGGGAACAGAGTTGGGATGATACGATGATTGTGTGTGTGTGTGTGTGTGTGTGTGTGTGTGTGTGTGTGTGTTTACCTCACCACATCTTTAGGTGGGAACAGAGTTGGGATGATACGATGATTGTGTGTGTGTGTGTGTGTGTGTGTGTGTGTGTGTGTGTGTGTGTTTACCTCACCACATCTTTAGGTGGGAACAGAGTTGGGATGATACGATGATTGTGTGTGTGTGTGTGTGTGTGTGTGTGTGTGTGTGTGTGTGTGTGTGTGTTTTACTATATATAATGCAAATTCCCTTCCCTTCCCCAGTCGTGTCCCAGTCCCGCTTGTCGGCATACCGGGCCAGTTCCTTACATCCTGGTTGGGGTGACCTTGGCTCTGGCTGGGTCATGGTGGGTCACGCCAGCGCCGACCCTCACCCTTACCCACCATGTCACCCACCATTATATTACCCTTACCCACCATGTCACCCACCATAATATTACCCTTACCCACCATGTCACCCTCACCCTCCATGTCACCCTCATCCTCCATGTCTCTCTCACCCTCCATGTCACCCTCATCCTCCATGTCACACTCACTCACCATGTCACCTCACCCTCACCCACCATGTCACCCTCACTCACCATGGCACCCTCACCTTCACCTACCGTGTCACCCTCGCTCTAACACTTCCAGCCCATTCACCTAATCAGACACCCACATCCTGAACTACATGCCCGCCTCCTCAGATTTCACGCCTAAGTAACATCTTTCACGCCCAAAAGCCTATATTCACGCCCGAGACTGTAGATTCACGCCCAAACCTCCAAATTCACGTCAGAGTCCCCAGATTCACGCCCAAACCTCCAAATCCACGCCTGGGTAGCAACCGTACCCGCAAATTCACGCCCGAATCCCTAAAATCACGCCCAGATCCCGGAATTCACGGCCAAAGTCAGGTTTTCCCACGCCCGGCAGGCCTTTGTTGTACTACCTGGCTATACCACGTTCAGTGACGCCCACACACACACACACACACACATATTAGGATACCAGTCAACCAGAAGAGACCCCATCATCTTCCACTCAGTGACAGAGGGCAGGGTCGATCAAAGGTCCTCAAAGTTCCCGTCCTAGCGTCTCACACAACCACCGCTCCACCAGTCTACCTCACGACCTGGAAAAATAGCAACAAAAGCAGCAACAGCAACAGCATTGACAGCGGTACCAACACACAAGCACATCATCACCTCCACCATGCACGGTCCGCCACAAGAACATGCCTCCCTTTGGTCCAGTTTTTCGTAGGGTAAACATATGTCGTCTCTGGTCGCCCATCAGTACCATCTTCCCCAGTCTGGTGGTAATTAGAGCCCGGCCTTGTGTTGCCTTCTTAGAGGAGTCACTGCTCTGAGACTGGGTGGTGTGTGGATGTCGGTGTAGGTGGGTGAATGGGTGAGAGTGTAGGTGGGTGGGTGAGGACGGGTGTGAATTTGTGGGTGAGTGTTGGTGTGGGTGAGTGGATGAGGGAGGCGGTGGGGCAGGCAAGGTGGACGGGACTGTTGCCTCTTCGTGCTTATTTCTTTGGACTTATATGTAAACTTTCCTCACAGCTTCACCTCTATGTTTGTTCATATCCAATCGATATGTCTATTGATAATCCACCTGCCTCTCGACGCACTGCCTTTCCCGTGGACAACTGCTATCTATCACAGTATTATCTGTTCCTCTGACTAATTCTTACCCCCCCCCCTCTCTCTCTCTCTCTCTGGATATTTTTTTGGCCTGCAGCCTCTCAGTTTTGATATATGCAGCCAAATTGTCATCACAGTTAATGTTTTTCCACAGCCTTGTTTATTTTGTTGTCTTAAATTCAGCCACAAGATGCAGTGGTTATAAGGTGGTAAACTGACAGGTGTTTTTGCATACCTGAACTGTGACCTTTTCCTTCCAGCACTAAAAGAATTGTTCAAGTGTAAATCCTAATTTATTTAAAAAACAAGCATAATTCATATTTAATTTAACTACAGTATATTGTTCGGTTCATGTATTCTGATTTTTTTTTTTTGTTCAGGCATCTAGTGTTAAAGTTCTATATAAATCTTAATGCACAACCAAACATAGGCCTATTTATTTCAAATATAATTGTCTGCCATTCTGTTTCTTCCCTCCATCTCAGGACCATCCCATGTATGAGATTTTCCGCTCCTCAGCAAGTGACCTTTCCCTCCCTCCCTGGCGCTTCTATTTTTTCCCCTTCCTCCCCACCTCTTCTTCTCCCTCCCAGTTCCCGTTTACCTTTCTCTCCCTCCCACCCTCTCTGCTATTTTTTCCTTCCCTTCCCTCGTCGCCTTTCTCCCCAGTTCCCGTTGTACCTCCTTCCCTCCCTCGAAGCTCCCTCATTTACTCTTCTTTCTCTACCTTCACCTTTCCCGTTTCCTCGCTCAGCTATTTGTATTAACCTTTTTATTTCTTGCTTCAGCCACCCACTTGCTGACCACTGTTTTCAATTACCATTTTTTGATGATTTTGTCACATATTTCCACTCTGTTGCTTCATGGGTATCTTCCTTAACCCCTGTCCTTTGTGTCTTGTGTCTTGTGCCTTGCTATTCTACGACTTTCCTCCTTTGATCCTTTCGGTAGGTGAAGCGAATTTAGCTTTCTGTTTTGGCTGACGGTAAACATATCCCAGTGAAAAGGGTTGAGGCAGTCATTGAAAACTTAATTTTTATTTCTTATGTTTATCAGTGTGGTGAGTGGGGACGCCCACCATCGACTCAGTCAATGAAGTGCTGCCTTCAGGTGACCCTAAACTGAGTGACAAACCAGATGACTTCCTGCGGTCCTGGAATCCATGTATTACGTTGGGTGGTAGCCATATGACAAAATGATACATGGAAGTTTAGTGGGTTAAGGCGCTTCAGTCGGATGAGCAAGTAAGGTTTTCATCCAAGGCGTGTCTGGGGCTTATTGCTTACATACTGCCATTCAGGAAAGAGCGAGGCTGGTCACCCTCGACTGAAACGACGGGGCCGAGTAACTCAAGTCTTGGGTCCGTACGTTCCTGGTAGGACTGCATAGGATTGATGGATTAATAAATTCCGTATCCCCCCTTCCGTCCTTCCTGTCCCTCCAGTCTTCCTTTTCTTGATTGTTAATATAAATGTTAAATGTTAAAATAAAGTGAAAAGTCTGTATGGAATAACTTGTGAAAAATATGCCAGGAAGTCGGTAATTCCTGAATGAGCGAAGTTACATCGAGTAGGAAAAAAAAAGAAAGGAAAAAAAAAAAAGACTGTAACTGCTCCTCGACAAAAGTAATAGCTATTTTAGTGACTGCAAAAGTATCGGGCAATAATTTTCTCGAGCAGAAGTTCTTAACCTAGGGTACACAACAACACGTGCCCCTTGGGAGTAAGAAGCACCAAAAAGGATACGAGAGATACTGGTCGATTACTTGCATACAGTAGTTACAGTGATACTCGAATTTTATTTTGCCAATAATGGTGTGTTTTTATACTACTAAACGTGATTGTTTGTTTGTAATGTGTGCATTTTACCCTTTTATACTATTGACTCTCTTTTTTATCCCTCGATCTTCACCAGGCTACATTTCAAATTAATGAAAAGCCCTAAGAAAAGAAGTTTTGCTAAATTTACATTGCTGGATGAAAGTTTTGGTTAGAAGTAAGGAATACTTAATGTGACTGTCTGTTTTCGGTGTACAGCTAAGTTCACCTGAGGACAGCAGCATTATCACCTTGACCTCGCACGTGAAATACCTGTGTGTCCATCTGTAGGGTCAGGGAGGACGGAAGGCGGAAGGAGCCAGAGAAGTTAAAATGGAACTGGCAGTAAATGAAATGAAGGGAGGAAGTAGGATAGCCCCGAAAGAAAGAATTAAAGGCAGTGGGAGAGGAGGAGTAGCAAGGGGAACATAAAGCACATAAACCACTCACACCCACCGCTGCGAGTGATGACTGTGGCTGACGTGGAGGTGGAGATAAAGTCAGGCGCGAAGACAACCTAATAAAGGGAAGAAAAACGATCGTAGGTAGGGTCAGACGCCTTCACCTCGCCTCAGGGAAGCTGTGTGCCATTGCAGGTGTCATGTGAAGGGGTGACAAAAAGCCTTCACATGAGCTTGAGCTTTACAACGCCATGATACCGTAATGCAACCTTCCCTCTCTAATCTCACATCTCCCTCACTCTCCTCCTCCCTCACCTGTCCTCTCCCTCATTCCCCTCTTCTCACATATCCCTTCTTTCTTATTCCCCTACTTTATATCCCTCCTTCTTCATATCCCTTCCCCCTTCACTCCACTCGTCTCTCCTTCTATCCCCCCATCCTCTCCTCTTTCCTTCTTCCTTTCATCTCATCCCCTCCATCCCCTTCTTCTCCCCTACCTCCAATCATTCCTCTCTATATTTCCCTTAGCGTCTACTTTTTCATTTTCCCCATCACTCCACTTATCCACTCTTACCTTCTCTCCCCTGTCCTCCTCCTCTCCCCCTCTCCATACTCCCTATCTTTCTCTTCCCCTCCCCCTCCTATCATCCCCTCCTCTTCCTCTTCCTCGCCACCTCTCTCTCTCCTCTCCCATCCCCCCTCTGTGTCCTCCCACATGCTATGCCACTAAATTACTGCCCGTGACGACTCTGCTCACGACCCTGCCTGGCATAAAAAGAAACTCACATGGGCTGAGAGAGAGAGAGAGAGAGAGAGAGAGAGAGAGAGAGAGAATTCTCAGTATATATATATATATATGCTCGAGATATTTTCTTGTTCCCTTTTTGCTTGTGAATATCAGCACGTGTATGCATGTATGTATTTATGTATAAGTTTTAGCAAAAATCGCATTAATGCTCTGTTCGATTTGGAAAAAAAAAATCGTAAATTAATTTTGTATGGAAATGGAAAGAAGTTATTCGATTCTTGTATGCATCAATCAAATGAGAAGGTCGTGGGTCAAGGTCACAGTTCGGGCCCGGCGTCATTTTGCTGACGGCGCCTTTTGTTTTTCTTAATATGGTTACTGAACAAGGTGGTTATATTCAGTATGGAAGAAACCTCTCGTAGTGAAGGTTTCTGCTCATTCTCTCACCTGTCCTCATCGCCCTCTTCTTCCGTAGTATAGCATAGCATTCCACCTCCACCTTAACTCTTTCCTCTTCATTCATCCTCGGTCCTCCTCTTTTCCCATTCGTAGATTTTTTTCCCCATGCAGTGGCCAATGCAGCAGCACCTTCACCACTCATACTCCACTGCACAACCTTGACGGAAAGAAATGACTGTGAATAACAGCAGAGTCAGGGGGGAGCCAGAGTGCCCACGCCCCTCTGGACAAAGAAGGCTCTCGGACACCACACATCCTGCACACTAATTGCTCGTTAAACTGAGGCTGCCCTTGGTGTTGCAGATTAATGGTGCTCTCCTTGTGGGGCTGTTGGCTGGCTTTAATCAGTGTCGTTCTGGCTGGGATTATTACTGTGTGAGATTGTAGAGTACTTGGGATATTACAGATCCAGCCCCTTCAAGATGGTGTCGGATCTTTCCCACTGTTTCTGCCATCTATAGACGGTTTTATTGTAGCTCAACAGAGAGTATATTGGAATAGATTGGTTAGATATAGCCTTTATTTACCTCCTTATTACTATCATGCATTGTGAAACTGATTAAATTCGTCTGGTAGAAGCATACAAATAAATGACGTCCTCGGGGCTGAAGAGATAATCAAAATTCAGCAGTTTAATGTAGCTCTCCACCACCCTGGTAACTACCCAATCCAACTTAATCCCCATGACTGTGACTCCATGACGTTCAATGACCTAATATACCCTAAGCTTAACAGTACAGCCTAATTATTTCCAAACTAAAATCTAACCTAACCTAAACCTCACCTACTATAGCCTAACCTAACTTAGTCTAGCATAATCTAACCTAACCTAACCTGTCCTAAGTTAGCCTGACTTACTCTCGACCACCTAACCTCTACCTAACAGCCCAAACAGAACCTAACATATCCAAACCTAAACTAAACCAAGCCATGCAAACAAATCTAGTCTAATCTCACCTAACGAAGCCAACCTAACCTAAACTAACTCAGAACAACTCAATCTAACCCAAATGACCTCACTTAACCTAGCCTGTCCTAACCTAAGACCCTAACCTGCCCTAAAAATAGCAGTCTAATCTTACTCATTGTAACTTATCATAATCTAACCCATTCTAACTTCACCCATTAGCTTAACCTTATCTAACTTTATCGAACCTAGCTCTACCTAACTTATTCTGGTATAACCTACGCCTGAAAACTTAATCTGCCCAAAACTGTCCTAATCTAACTTAAGTCTAACAGCCTGACCTTACCTAACTTAGCCTAATCTATCATAAACTCAGCAGTCTAACCTGATCTAATCCATGCTAGCCTAAAATCTAACCCTCTAACCAAAGCTAAATCTGTCTAACCTGACCTTATCTAACCTATCCTAAATATTTTAATCTAACCCAATCAAACTTGTTCTAATGTTACTTAGATATGTCAGGCTAACTTAACCTAGCTTCCCCAACTCAATCTAAACCTATCAGCCAAAACTAACCCATTCTAAGCTTACACCCAAACCTAACCTGGACCCTCGTGGAGAAGAAAAAGTGTCTCAATCGACTAGAATTCGTACTCATGCCCTCCGCCCAGCACTCCTCACTGTGTCCAGGTGGTGATTGTGGTGCTCTTCTGGTGACAGGCACACGACTCACCACCAGCCACACACTACACCATCTGGCTCGGCGTCCCCTTCACTGTGTTTATGTGGTGGACGATGTGTTGACGACCGCCACAGCCACCTGCTGCCATACAGTATACTCCACGGTGGTACACTGGTTAGAACATCCACCTTGCAAATGGAAGATCCCGACTTCGAGCTTCGGGCTGGTTAAAATTAGTGGACTCAATCTGCTTCCTCTGTCCGTATTCACCCAGCAGTACAATTATGGATTTGGCTGTAAACCGATCACTGCGGGTCGTAGTTTAGGGGTGGACTGAGACAGAGGCAACCCATTGTCTGTCTTAATGGCTTTCATGCATAGGGCGAAGATAGGATTATGTTAGGTGGGGGGACTGAAGTTTGTCATTAACCGTGAGATACGGCTGATTGGAAAACCGTAAAATATTATCTAAATTGAAAAAAAACGTTTGTAGCATTAAATGGTAAAAGAGGCAACCCAGGAAACTCATTTATAACTGAATTAATACATAAAGTAGATCTACGATATGGATGCTGATTTGAAAGAATTACTAAATAATATACTGAGTCACAAAAGAGGTTAGTACCCCGAGGTAAAAGTCGCATGATCACAGCGGTGGCATATGTGTATGAAATCTAGTACAGAGGGTAAAAAACATGCAAGGAGTTTCAGCCGCACTGTGGTATATGGTGAGTTATAAGAATGAGGGATGGGAACCCAACTCTTTGTGCATCCCATTATCCCTTTGCCCGATCTTTGCAAGGGGTAGTAGTAGTAATTGGTGGATGGGAGCCCATTCACCAATATATACTAAGATATCAAAGCGATATCTCTCCTTCTTCCCTATATTGCCTTTACATGTTTTTGCCGAAGGGTTCATCCCCCCCAAAAAAAAAATTAATAATGATGAAAAATTTTATACTGTACAAGACATTGTCAAGACACCACACGAACTGACATGAGAAGCTTTGTTGAAATCCGTATGCTCACATTCCCCTATTTCTGATCGGTTTTATTTTTGGGGGTGGGGGGGGGTAATCCCCCCAAAATCACTGGGGGAGGTCATGTCCCCAAAATATCGCAGTACAGATAAGAGTCCATTATACAACATGTAAGAGGACTAAGATATTTAAGTCGTATCTGCCATTTTTTCACTGTTTCCGAGAATTTTTAATTTGATGAGAGGGCTGACACCCCTAAAACCATGGTTGGAAAATTGTAGATAGTGGAAAACCTTCGGAGTAACCAGGATAACTCAATTGCCAAGTTTCATTCAGATCCATCAAATAGTCTAGGAGGAGTTAAGACACGGACACACAGGCAGACAGACAAACACAGAGACCGGCTAAATCTTCTGTACTTGGTACTGGAATATATACACATCACAGTATAATGCTGTATCTCATTGGAGGCGGATGAATGACTTGGTGCGATTGCTACCCAAGGAGCGTCACACTGTTGGCCTTGAACAACCCCAGTCATGCTCGCTAAGTGACGGGTGTTGTGTCAGGGCGGAAGCAGAGCGTCACTCATTTATTTTCTTTCCCTGTGGATTATTTTTACCTACTTTTCAGTCAACCTAATGGTGTTTCATTTCATCAAAGAAGTTTCTGAGACATCATCATACAGGCGACTCTTAGTCTTACATGTTTTGGTATTACATCTAAGTCCATTTTATTGCTGAAATTTATTACTTTAAGACTTTTTGACAATCAAAACAGTTTACAACTATACTGAAATACTGAGGAGTGTTTCGCCGAGGTTGCAACAGTCACACACAATTTGGGCGACACAGCTGCGTGAGCCAGTGACAACACAGTGAAGGGGTGCGGTGTTAAGGCTTAGCGGCGTGACTGCTGCTTCCTGCTGGCTGGCTGGCCCACTCTTATGGGTGGCGGCCCAACTGAAGCACCACGGACACGAAAGGGGAGGGGGTGGGGAAGAGCAAGATGAAGGTACTGTGGGTGAACTGATGTTGGGGTGGAACTTGGTTATTGGAGAGTGGACTGATGCGGGGAGTTATGGGGTGGGTGAACTGGGGAATGCTGGAAGTTGGGGCCAATGCTGTGGGACAGGGTACTGAGGGGTAGACTGAAGCCTGGAGACGGGGTTGGGATGGGGTTAGTAGACACTGAGCTGGTGTGTGTCAAGCACGACGCTCACAGATGGTCCTGAAGATACACACATCTGTATAGAAAAATGAAGAGTTTGTGACTTACTGAACGCTGTTATGATGTATGGAGGGCGATAAATTCTTCATTAGTATATTCGTTCAGTGAGTCAGTGTGCCGTGGTTACAGTAATTAAAAAGTATCTGTGCATGTTCTGTATTAAACAATGCGAGATCATGGACGATAGATACTGTACATGTTCCGTTTGCATGAGTGTGCTTCAAACTGATTTATGGACATGTTCCGCCGTGCTCATACGGAATGTTTTTAATGACAGATGACTTTATACAAGCAATTAGATCCTGATTTAGCTATATAAGATCATTATATTCTCCTTTGAGATCAGGAGCTAAACGTACAATTTCGGGAGTCATCGGACCTACTCTGTCAGATACATATTTGGCTGTTGGACACACGCGAACAGCTATTACTTACATTACTGTAAGCAGTACAAACAAAACATCATTACTGAGTCTTCATCATGGTAACTTAGTCTTACCAGCCATCTCTTTTTCCACTTCACGAAGCTCCTTCGTAAACACTTCCCGAAAGACGATACTGTAAAAACATCGCTTTGTATCAACACCGACTCGTGCCCTCCTCCCACCGCCTCTCTTTTGTGGGCTGGCAAGGCAATGGGTCAGACCATGGGTGAATAGAGACCAAGGGGATGAGACCAGGCAGCGTGAGGGTGTGCAAAAGGAAGGGGCGAGGATGAATGGTGGGTTGCCGAGTCGGGACTATGATTAAGAAATACGAGAAGTGATAACATATGAAAATGATGTCCAGCCATGTCTGCCGAATGAAGGAAAACAATAAGTTTACAGCTGAACGCAGTGCTTCTTCGTTACTTAATAAAACAATGGAACGAATATCCCACAAACTGTTGCTGGTAACTGCTGGAGTCGAGGGGGCGTTATTGGTTTTGACGAAGAATGGAGAAGTGAGGATGCGGTTGGCGATAGTGAAAGTGAGTGTAATAGCCTGGCAACAGATGCATCCGTGGTGGGGGCTGGGAAGCGTGGCGGGATGAGGGGGAGGGAGGATGGTCAGGAGTTGTGAATAAATAGTTGGTTTGATGGAAAGGTTGTGTCCTGTGGGAGGTGTGTCTGGAAAGTGTGAACAGCATATTAATGACAGAGGTGTGGTGGTGGTAGGGGAGGTGTTATGGTATGGTGAGGATGGTGTGGAAGTGTGGTGGTGGTGGTGGTGTGATGATGGTGGTGGCGGTGGAATGGTGCTGGTATGATAGCGGTTTGGTAGTGTGATGGTGGTGGTGGTGGTGGTGGTATGATGATGGTGATGTGATGGTGCTAGTAATGTGGTGTGGTGGTAGTGAGGTGGTGGTGGTGTGGTGAAGGTGGTGGTGGTTGGTGGTGGTGTGGTGAAGGTGGTGGTGGTGGTGGTGGTGGTGGTGGTGGTAATGTCGTGGTGGTTGTGGTGGTGGTGGTGTGTTGGGCAGTGGGTGATGTGTAAGGAACGTATCAAGCGGAGAGCAGCAAAATGCGCCCAGCCAACCTTCAAAGCAACATTCACTCACGTAATGCACTCATATCAGCGTGTGCAACCTCGGACGTGTGCACACAGTCCCTGCACGCACACACCGGTACACACACACCTGCACGCACAGGCAAGTACATCTACCACACGAAAAACAAAAATCTTACTTGACCGGAAAAAGTAGTACGCTTGCAAGATGGTACACACGAACACGCATTGATGAAGACATCCCCACTGCATGCATAAAGTGAATCATGCACCCCCTATGCTGACCCGGTGATGGAGAGGAACGCCTTCACGTGGTGGCACTGATGTAACCTGGCAGATCGCAGCCTACTTGTATGAACATCCTTATAACTTCTTTCTAATCCCCCAAAAGGAGTGTGGTGAACTAAAGGTGAATAAAAACTTCAGCCTCCATTCTACCGGGTTCTCGTTTAGATGAACCCGGGGTCACAACAACAACAACACACTGATTCATCCATATTGCACTGCATACATCACCATTATTAAATCTAGAATAATTCAGACGATTCTGTTCTATTCCAACTAGCATTTAGATTTTTCAGTCAGTTGAGAGCGAGTCATAGGAGCCAACAGTCTCTCATGATCGGGACAGCTCTAGTAATTATTCCAGCTAACGTTAGATGGATTTATTCAGCTGAGGAGAAGTCATGAGAGCCCGAAAATGTAGGGGGAAAAAAGATATTGCAATCATGTTTGTCTCGTTTTGCTTTATTGTACTTAAGTTCAGCCTAGTTCCCCATACAAAGAAACTAAAAGTACATTATTTTAGTATTGTGAACCAGATTTGTGGCGTTGTTGTTGTTGTTGTTACTGTTGTTGCTATTGCTGTTGCTCAGACTTATCTGGACGTGAACTCAATGGATTGCAGGACTGAGACTGCCTTTCCCTCGCAGTCCACCAGCCTCTTTGAGGGGAACAGGGGGGGAGTTAAGGGACGTTTGTATACCAGGCAACTACATCGCCTGGTAATATGATGGCCACCGTGCGAAGGCGCCATGATTAAAAGCTGAATATCATATAAAAACTTTCCCAACCTTGAGATCCTCCTCTTGCTCCAGTTTGAAGGTTATTTATTTTAGCGAGT
This sequence comes from Coenobita brevimanus, assembly GCF_032717465.1. Classification (NCBI taxonomy): domain Eukaryota; kingdom Metazoa; phylum Arthropoda; class Malacostraca; order Decapoda; family Coenobitidae; genus Coenobita; species Coenobita brevimanus. Next base: position 55,920,235 of record NC_136967.1, on the reverse strand, counting down.
TCATGTGGAGCGGCGTGAGAATGGAGGTGGTGGTGGGTCGTAATGTAAGTCGTGCTGTGCGTGGCCTCACCTCGCCCTGGCCACGCACCTACAGTTACGTCCAGAAAGAATTAAAAGAGCAGTTGTAAATATACTGTAAATGTAATGAATATTTTGTGTCATGTAATTTTCCCTCCAGTACGTCCAAATCCAGTTGAGAATGGATGAAGAGGGTGCTGGTGGCTCATGATGAAAATGTACTACGGTGTTAATACTTGTGTTCTGTAAGTGTATAAATGTAGCATAAACGTAGCGTAAATCGTGGTTCGCGTGGCCTCAACCGCCCTGGTCACGCCTTCAGTTACGTCCAGGCCCAATTAAGAAGAAAACGGGGCAGGAGTGGGAGTGGCTATGGGCCGAGCGTGACTCCACTTACCATAACTGCCTCGTAATCTCCTGCACTGCCACGCATCTTTAACACCTTCAGTCCAGTGGCGTATTTCCTTTCTCGTGCCACCTCCAGACGAGTTTATTCAGCTCAAGAAAGGTCCCGGTCGGTGAAGGGATTAAGGAAGTCTGTATCTGACCCCTCCAACTCAAAGAGTCTCTCTTGAACTGAATAAAAAGCATCTGGGAATAAGAAGATCGAAGGAGTTAACTCTCTCAGGTCTCGATGATTCACCTTCAGCTGAGTAAAATCGTCTGGTGAAACTCTGGATAAATGATTAGACTGGATACAACCACGAGAGTCTAAATGAAGAAAATAATACCACTCTCAGGCATCTATACTCACCCTAATCTGAACTTAATCTGGTGTTAGCCTAAAAGTACACAAGAGTAGGCGCCATTGTGAGAGCGTTAACCCTTTCTCTGGGCCATCTTCTTTTCAACTTAAAAGTAATGTGTTTTGTGAGCTACAATGAAAAAGAGTTTATAATTATAGGCAAAAACGTGAGACGAAGTAGTTTCTAATCTTTTTTCTGATGTAGGCTTCTCTGTGGCTAATATAAGCTTTTGGCTTTGAATAAAATGATAGATCCCACGTCTCCTCTTAAAAGTTAAACCAAAAAAGGAAATAAATAGTGATAAAGAAATATTCAAGTGACTAAAACTTTGCTTCACACACACACACACACACACACACACACACACACACACACACACACACACACACACACACACACACACACACACACAAGACAGTAGGAAGCGTACCATAAAATGAACGTTAAAAATTGACTTGAAGTGGGAAAACCATACCTGCATAATAAAAATGGGTTTATTGTGAAGATGCACCTCTTTTGGCGCTACCTGAATCCTCTTCGTGTATTTTCTTGGCTGATGATCTTGAAGTTTTTACTCTTGAGAAGCGTAAAGGAAGGTTGTTTTGAGGCATAACTGAAATGTAAGAGTGAGGTGTGTGTGTGTGTGTGTGTGTGTTCGTGTTCGTGTTCACTGGTCAGCAGGGAAGGTCAGGGACGTCCGCTCTCGTTAATTCTCCCTCACTGGCTCGAGTGCAAGAAATCCAGGAAAAAACATTTGCTCGGTCAAGTCTGAGTGGAGTAAGGGCGGGAGAGAGGCACTTGTAAATACAGTATAGCTATTGTTGCGGAGAACTGGCCGCACACACACACACACACACACACACACACACACACACACACACACACACACACACACACACACACACACACACACACGTTTATCTAGAGACCGGAGAGAGGACTGATGGAAGCGAGAGTGAGGTAATGGTCAGATTGTGCTAGATGGGTGAGCACTGGAGTGGTGTTACAGGAGGTGGAGAGGCGGAAAGTGGGTTTAGTCCAAGGTGATTCCACACATTGGTAAGAACTTCATGCATTACTGATTAAAAAGCTTTCTGTAATCACCACACACTTCACTGGTCACACACAATGTATTAGAAACGCAGTATATAGTCTAGAAGTGAGTTGCAGGTGTCAGGGGTACAATACAATCTTGTGTTGTTACAGTATATGAATAGATGTTTATACACTAAAATTCAGTTGTTTGTGAGTTCTAGGTATGCCTTAAACACTCATTTTTACTGCTGAGAGAATTATGCACAAGCCACCCTAGTTTTCCAAGACGGTGTGTGTGTGTGTGTGTGTGTGTGTGTGTGTGTGTGTGTGTGTGTGTGTGTGTGTGTGTGTGTGTGTGTGTGTGTGTGCTTCATCCACACCTTACCGTCTACATGTCGAAGAGCGTTGGTGGTACATTGGTTAGCATGTCTAAGTCTTAACTGGAAGATCCGGAGTTTGATTCTAAGGCGTGTCAAATTCTTGGACAAAGTTTATTTTTCCCTTTGCCCCTACCAGCCCTATATTGCAAATGGGCTCCTATACTGGTAGGTAATACTGACGTAAAAAAGAAAAAAAAATGCTGCCTGCTTTAGCCTAACTGTCTTCACTTAGTTAATAGACAAAAATCCTCCTCCTGCTCCTACTTCTTCTTCTTCTTTTCCTTCTCTTCTTCCTCCTCCTCCTCCTTCTTTTCTTCTTCTTCTTCTTCTACGTCTATATTTCTCCATCAAGCTGCCTGTTTGCATGTCACTGCGCTGCTTGCTCACATTTCCACGCTCTGCTTATGTGTTTGTCTTGCCTCTGTGTTTATGTGTCAATTCTCACGCCAGTCTGCTTGTGTGTGTGTTTGTCTGCTTCACGCTTTCTGTGTTTATCTTATACAGTTATTTACCAGCTTAATATACCTGGATGTTCTCTTCCTTGTGTCTTATTATAGTTGTTTCACTGTCTTCTTCACTGTTTGGCTTTCATCTCTCTCTCTCTCTCTCTCGCTGCCTGTCTACCCTTGTCTAGCCTCGTCCGACTAAGGCAATATTGGTGCGAATTGCCTGTCGTGACAAAGTGGTGCGTGGCGGGCAGGAAGAGAGAGAGAGAGAGAGAGAGAGAGAGAGAGAGAGAGAGAGAGAGAGAGGGAGAGGATGATGACACCTTGCAACACTACTCTCTTTCGCATCACTCTGTCACCATACCAGCGTGAGCATCTTCTCGTATCATCACGCTACACACACACACACACACACACACACACACACACACACACACACACACACACACACACACACACACACACACACACACACACACACACACACACACACAAAGCATAGACTTACAGCCCCACTTAGTATAACTCTCTCTCTCTCTCTCTCTCTCTCTCTTCATTTTTAGGTCAACACACTCTGGTGGAGATATACAGCATTTTCATTTTTTTTCCATCTTTCCTACAAACAATTTTTAACTTGTCATTCCTTTATTTCTTCACCAGTTCCTTCAAAAATAGCATAATTTCCCTTAAACTTACTCCCGACACCCCATTTATTTTTCCTTCATTTATTCTTCCTCCCTTCTCTCCTTCCCTCCTTCCTTCCCTCCTTCCTCCATTCCTTTCTCTTTCCCCTCTTTTCATTTCTTATACCATGGCCTTTGAGGGGGATTCATGACGTCAAAGGGCAAACCATACAAACATAAATTTTGGAATCCTCTGCTCTTATATGTTCATTAATCATTGTGACAATTTGCACACGAGTATGTCAGTGTATTTAGCCGCGTCGAGGTCATTCTGCACTGATGTACTTCCTTGATTATGCTGGCTGTCTCTAATCTCTCTATTCTCTTTACAACTTCCTTTTTTCATTCCTTCACTCTTTCTACCTTCCATCTTCGTCTCTGTTCTCGTTTACTCCTTTCCTTCCTCTGCATTTTATGCTTTATCTTTTTTTTTCTTTCCATCGTTCTACTCTGTCTGTCTGTCTGTCTGTCTGTCTTTCTGTCTGTCTGTCTGTCTGTCTGTCTCTGTCTCTCTCTGTCTCTGTCTGTCTGTCTGTCTGTCTGTCTGTCTCTGTCTCTGTCTGTCCGTCTGTCTGTCTGTCTCTCTCTCTCTCTCTCTCTCTCTCTCTCTCTCTGTGCCCCTTCCCACGAGGTTAAAGAGGCACAGTCATTAAGGCCACCAGCTGGGAGAGGGAGAGGCGACCCCCTACCCACCACAGTCCACCCACCCTCCCTTCCATTTTTCCCTTCCTTTTCCCTTCCACACCGCCTGCTGCTCCCTTCCTCCCTCCCATTTTCCATCCAAACTGCCTCCCCCTTTCCGTCTCTTCTTCCCTCCCTTTCTCCCTCCACCCGATCCCAGCTGCCTCCTTCCTGCCCTTCCACCCTCCATCCCATCCAGTCTCCCTCCCTGATTTGCTCCATCCCATCCAAACTACTGTACCTTCCTCCTTCCCTTCCTCCCTCCCTCCACCTATTTCAACCTCCTTCCCCCCTCTCTACCTTAATCCATTCCATCCAACCCATTTCCCTTCCTCTCTCGTTCCTATTCAGTCAGCTACTCACCCTCCTTTCTTCCTGTACACCCTTCTTCCCTCCAACCATCTCATCTAACAAGCTTTTCTTCCTCCCTCCTTACCTCCCCTCCCTTCCGTAAGGCCTCGCTCCCTCCCATCCTTCCTCCATCCCATCCAACCAATCTCTCTCACAACCTTAAACATCTCACACATCTTTCAATCCCTCCTTGCCTTCTCTCTTTCCTATCGAGCCAGTCCTCTTCCATATACTCCAAATCTTAGACATCTTCATATGCTTCTCATCCATCAGTCCAGCACATTCAGTCAGTCCCCGTCCTCCTTTCTTTCAGATTTCAAGCATCAATATCCCTACCCTTTTCCACTTCCTCTACCCCTCCCTGACCCCATCTCCTGACCCTTATCGTTTCCTTTATCTCTTGTTATCCCCCTTTACCTCCCTCCTCTACCCCTCTTCCCCCCCCTCTTCATCACACCCCCAGCCTCACTGCATCCGTCATCCCGTCTAGTCCTCTCCATATTCTTCTTCCCTCCTCATCCTCCCTCTTCTCTGCCCCCTCCTTCTTCGTCGTCTCCGTCATCACTGTTATCCCCTTCATCTCCCTCTCATTCCCTTCCTCTATCCTCCCCATCCTCATCCACCTCCACCGCACTCTCGTCGTCCCTATCATCCCTTGTTATGCCCTTCCTGCTCATTTATAACCCTTTCCCACCCTAATCGTTCCCGCCACCACCTCTTCTCCCCTCCATCATCCCTGCCCTTTCATTTCTCCATCCCCTACCCCTCATCTCCTCCACCATCTTCTCATCCACCTCACCACCTCCTCATCCACACAAAATCGTCTCCCTCATCTCTGCTATCCACCCCATCTTTTGTCCACCCACCCTATGTTCCTGACTGTAATCGCCGTCGTTCCCGCCTCCACATCATTAACGCCAGCTCCTTTCCACCTTCCTCTCACATGCTGGGTTTTGACTGTCTCGGGCCTTTGCGTTCTTGAAGTGTGTTGTGGTGGGGTGAGTGTGGGATTGTGTGTGTGTGTGTGTGTGTGTGTGTGTGTGTGTGTGTGTGTGTGTGTGCGTGTGTATGTGTAAATGTCTACGTACTCCACCATTTGTGTCAGTTAGCAGATGTAATTGCTACTTTGTATTACTGTAAGTGCCATTATCTATAATTTGTGTCTTATGCGTGTTATGTGATATGTCTGTGAGTGTCAGTTACTCGTGTCTGACTGCCAGTTTGTTTGTCCATCTGCCAGTGTGTTGGTATGTGTGAGAAAATGTCTGTTTATTCATAATTTCTCAGTACATATTTGTGTATTTGTCTGCAAGCCCTTCGTCTGAGTTGTTGTCTGCCATTTACTCCTTCATTCCGATTATGTATTTTGTGTTTTAAGTATTGCTACCACCAAACGATTTCATTCCACTTAGAACATACCTCTGACGGTCAAGGGGTTAATGAAGGCTATATCTTATCTCCCTAGTTCGAAAAGTCTATCCTAAGCTGTATACGTGGATGCCTAAGTCTGTGTGTCGGTATATCTGTGTGTGTCTTTATTGTCTATATGTGTCTGTTCATGAATACCAGTGAGTTCAAGCTAGTGCACTTTGTCTGCTACGTCCATGTCGTGTCTGTGAGTGTCATTGTGCCTATAGGTGTGTGTCTGTGTTACCTATTTGTGTCTGTGTGAGTGCCAGTATATTTGCGTGCCTACGTTGCGTCTGGCTGCGTGTATGCGTCCATTTACGAGAGATTGCTATAAAAACGGGTTCTTGAGTAAGAGAGAAATTCATGACACTGAGACCAGGTCGTGAGGCGATGATTGAAGGAGGGGGGAGAGGGATGGAGGGAGGGAGAAGGGGTGATGAGGGAGGTATGAATGAAGAAAGGAGAGAAAGAGGAATCTGCGCGAGTGATGGGGAAGGAAAGAAACGAAAGTGCAAGGATGAGAGTGAGAGCATTAATGGTGAAGAGAAGAACAGAAGGACACAGTAGGAGTTAAGAATGGAGAGACAGTGTGAGGAAGGTATAGTAAGGGAGGAAAGAGAGTGTAGAGATTTGTCGAAATCATCAGAGTGAGGTGAAGACTAAGGTCTGTAATTTGTATTTATGAGTGGTGTGAGAATAATAATGTGTAGAAATAATTTCCGTCGCTTAATGCATCCCAATATACTGACCCCTTTTCAGTCTGGGCCTCAGCATTGCTTCACTCTTGAATTACTGTGTGGGCGGCCTCTGATCTCCTGGACTGCTTTACCTCATGCCTGGCCTTTAAAGGTGAGTCTCCAATACCACAGACTTTACACATTCTCACTGTTTTTCTGTTCCATTTTCCAGTCACAGTGCAAATCAGTGTATTTCATCATTCACCTCTACAAGCGATCCTGTCTGCAACAGTTATCATTCCTAAAGTGACAAATTTTTCACAGTCGGTATGTTAGTTAATCTCCACGTATGTGGACTGTGACCACCATCATATGTGAAATACGTCATAGGAAGCATATATATATATATATATATATATATATATATATATATATATATATATATATATATATATATATATATATATAAGTAGGAAAAGCAGTTATGTAGGTTAAGTAAGTAAGTCTGTATGTAAGCAGTGTCTGTAAGCAGCAAGAGAAAAATGTATCTAACGTCGCCATAGTGAAGGGGTTAAAGGAGATATCTCGTAGTGAAGGGGTTAAAGGAGATATCTCGTAGTGAAGGGGTTAAAGGAGATATCTCGTAGTGAAGGGGTTAAGGGAGATATCTCGTAGTGAAGAGATTAAAATAGATATCTCTTCTTGGCTTGTTTTCGTCTGACAAAGCTCCGTAGCCCTTTTCAGCTCAGTTGGTGGCCAGGTGTAGTCAGAACTCGAAGATAAATTCGACTAGTAACCAAGAAGACTCATTCCTACTTCATTACTGAGGCTCAATGAATCTCAAGGAATCAAGACTTAGTTTTCAAGTTGGAGAAGTGGCCCAGTTGCGTCAGATGAATATAAACGTACTACAATAATAGAGTATAAAGTAGGATAGTTTCATGGAGAGAGACTAACAAATGAGGAAGTGAAGGAGCGTTGTGATGTGGATGTGGATGCGACAGAAAGCGTCAGGTGAAATACTCTGTGGTGGTTTGGCAATGTGGAGAGGATGGAGAGTGGGAGACTAATGAGGAGAGTGTATGTGAGTGAGGTGGAGGGGGGGAGAGGGAGGGAGGGGGAGACCGAGGATAAGATGGAGGGATGGAGTGGAGAGATGTATCAGGGAGGGGTTGTGAGCTTGGTGGAGGGCAAGGAAATGGAGGGGGACAGGGCGACATGGAGGCAGTTTGTTTGTGGCCACCCCTTACGGGATTAAGGCGTCTGGTCATAGATAGACAGATAACGTAGGATGAATTATTTGGTTGAGAAAGGCCGATCATCTGTTTTACCTGTATTTTCTTTATTTTTGGTCCAAACGAAAAAGCGTTCTTATTTCGTTGTTAAATGGGTTAAAAATGAAAAATATTATCTTTTCTGTTCTGTTCTTTGTTGTATGCGTGTATAATGTGAGTGGGGATGTGCGTTAGGGTGGGAATGTGGGTGCGGGTGAGAGTGTCAGGATGAGCGCGGGTGCGGATGAGAGTGAAAGCGAGCGTGTGGGTGAGGGTGAGAGTGTGAATATGAGTATGGATGTGGGTGGTGTTGTGAGCGAGGGTGAGCATGTGGGTGTGAATGAGGATGAGAATGTTGGTGCAGGCGTTGGTGTGGGTCAGGGTGTGAAAGAGGATGGTGATGTGCTTGTGGGTGAGCGTGCGGGTGTGCGTGAGGGTGAGGGTAAGACTGAGGGTGTGGATGAGGATGTGAGTGTAACGGAGAAGGGGTTAGAGGGGAGGGAAAGTGGCATGGGGGAGAGCAACGCGGGTACTGGGGAGGAGGGTGAGGAGCAGGGGGAGGCGCAAGCTGGTGTGGGAGAGGAGAACGGGGAGGGCACGCCTAACACGGCGGTGGATACCGCCACGAAAGTGAGTTATAGAGTGAAAGAAACCAGCGATAACACGACCAGCACCCTCCAGGCCAAAACGAGTACACTACTCACCCCACCCCCCTTTACGGGCTGCTGTGGAAAGGGCCGGCACACTCGCCTTGCTGGAAGGAGGTGTAGGGGCTGCCTTGTCGGTAAGCGGACACAATCTAAAAGGGACCTGAAAGCCCACCGCCCAGCCAAAAAGGTTCGCCAGCCTGGTCGGAAAATGGTGATCAAGCGTCACATCCGACCCAAGGCGCCCCATCATCACCCCATCCGACGCCGAGTTTCCCATCACCCCATCCAACGCCGGGTTCCCCGACGTCACCGCATCCGACGATCCATCGTCAGACATCGACATCCAGTCCTAGGACGACGCCCCGTTCCCGTCCGAGGACGTCACCCCGTCCGACGTACCTTCATCAGACGACGACACCCTGCACGACGGTACCCTGTCCGACGGCACCACGTCAGACGGCACCCCGTTCGGCGACACCCCGTCAGACGCACCCTCATCAGACGACGACACCCTGTCCGACGATACCCGGTCCGACGCCACCCCATTCGACGACACCCCATTCGACGACCCCTCACCCTGCAGCGACGCCACACCCACCACGGGAGACGCCCTGTTCGACGAGGGGGGGTCAGGCGCCACGGGGGAAGGAGAGTGATCTGGTACAGGCCTAAGCAGAGGCGGGTCGGCGGATTGTGGGTCATGGCTCGCAAAGGCTGAATGTGATCACACCTCTCCTCTAACTTGCTCTTTTTTTTTTCTCTCTCAATCTTAACTAATTTTAAACTCATGTAGTTTTTTGACACTTACCTACCCACATTCTCCCTCATTCTGACATTCACTCCCTTTCTCATATTCACTTATTTACACAGTCACTATCTCATTCACATTCATTCTTACACTTACGTCCTTTCTCATATTCATTCATTTTCACAGTCACTATCTTACCCACTCGTTCACTCTTTTATACTCCTACTCTCCGGTATCTTTTTTCTTTGTTATATTCTTGATGCTTTTATTGTCTTCCGGTTTATCATTGTTTTTCCTCTCAGATCTTCACTCATCATCATGCTGTTTCTCATTCTCAGTTTACCCTCAGTCTCGTTCAACTTTACACAGACTCTCTCTCTCTCTCTCTCTCTCTCACTTTCATTCTTAACTCACTCACTTCCCATTTCACCAACTCTCACACTGACTCTCTCTCACTGTCTCACACTTACCGCCTCACACTTACTGTACTCACTCTCACTTTCATTCACTCTCAAACTAATATTGTCTCACTCTCTCACACACTCACCCACATTTTTGCAGGTATTTTCTCACGATCACTCACTCTCACACTTTCTCACTGGCACTACTCTCTCACATTTGCGTTCACTCACTCATACAGCCTGACCACGTGAAGCTGTGTGTGTGTGTGTCTGTGTGTGTGTGTGACCCGAGAGTTTGTCCGTTTGTAGTGTGTGTGGCTTTGTACCTGCATGTGTGTGTGTACCTGCTAGTTCGTTTGTAGTGTATGTGTGTTATGTACCTGCATGTGTATGTGTGTGTGTGTGTGTGTGTGTGTGTGTGTGTGTGTGTGTGTGTGTGTGTGGATGGGTGGGTGTGTGTGTGGATGGGTGGGTGGGTGGGTGGGTGTGTGCGCACTCCCGAGGTATGGTGCCATATATGCGGTTCTCACGTTCATATCACTGAGGGGGAAGGGGGCCGTCTTTGTTCCGGCAACAGTGTCAAGGTCCCGCCAACACCCCCGTATGGCCAGGTAAAGCGGAGCAGTGTGTGGCAGGTGAATCATGGAGGGTGCCAGGCTACTTATGATTCTCGTTACTCTCGCTATCGCAGGCCATTTCCTTTATTGTGTTTCCCATATTCTCTTTGTGTTTCCCATTCTTTCCTCACGATTCTCGTTATTCTCACTCCATTGGCTGTATTGTTTTTCCCATCCCTTCTACATGACCCTCGTTCTTCTCTCTACCTCAGGCCATTTTCATTATTGTCTTTCTCATCCGTTCCTCATGTTCCTTGCTATTTTTCAACGCAGCTATACATCATTTTATCTAATTTTCTTTACTCTCCCTTGCTCATGCCCTCCATATTTTCCGTATTTCCTGCCCTTTTCATTATTTTGTTTTTTTTACCTCTTCTTATGCTCCTCGTTGTCACTGCTATGCTCTTTTCACCTTAACTTGGCCCAGATATTCGTCACGTAGCTCATTGATGGAATAAGACAATGTTGTGGCTATACAAATCTCCATATAGTACTTCTTCATGACTAGCACCATATTTTAGTGTTAATCTATAAATAAAAATCAGCATTCAAGATGGAGAGAAGGCAATTTTAGGCCAAGTTAGAGTAAAAAGGATATTTATACTTTACAATATGTAATTCTTTGTTCTCACTAGCTGCTTTCTTTATTGCTATCGCTAGTTCACGTCAGGTCTGTATTTTTCGGCTTATTCTATGGCATAATTATTATTGCTGTCACTAGTTCATGCCACTGTGTTTTGTTCCTACTATTTCGTGTCACTCTCTTTCTTCTGTCTCATTTTCCTTGATTTTTCTATTTCATGTTATTTTCTTGCCGTCTCTTCCATATTCCAAGCATTATTTTACTTCCTCTCACAATTTCACACCATTTTCCTCATCATCTTTCCCAGCTTTTCTCATACTCCTCTTTGCTTTCATCAGTTCATGTCATTTTCTTTCTCACTCTTTAATGTCTTTTTTCTTTTATATATTTTTTCTTTGTGGCATTTTCATAATTTTTTCACACTAATTCGGGTCAGTGTCATTTTGTTTACCCTTTTTTATATTATTCTTACTATTTTGGGTCATATATTTTGTTCTCATTTTTCTGTGTTACTTTCTTTATTAGACTTTTACTTCATACTTTTTATTTTCTTCTCTTTGGCTGTTCTTATTGTCACTAATATGTCCACTGTCTGTAAATTCCTCGTATTTTATTTTATCTTCTACATTACTGATATTCTTCTTAGTCCATATTATCTTCTTATCTCCCATCCATCCTTCATGATTCTCATTGTTTCCTAATTCATGCCACTTTCTATCTATTCTCCCTCCTTCCATGTTACTTTCTTTTCTCACCTTCTCTGCGCCTCACCTTCCTCTGCTGGGAGTGGATCTCTGTGTTTCTCTGCCATAGACGATTTTCTTCTATACGATGCGTCGGCGAAGTAATTGTTGAATATACTCTCTCTCTCTCTCTCTCTCTCTCTCTCACACACACACACACACACACACACACACACACACACACACACACACACACACACACACACACACACACACACACACACACACACACACACACACACACAAGGAGGAAGAGAAACGCACCTTCGCTGTACAAAATATATCTTTATTCGTTGGCGGTTCATGCATAAATATATACAGTAAGAAGCATCTCTCTCTAATACAGCGAGAAATTCCGATCTGAAGGGAAGAAGCACAATTTATGTACAAAAAAATTACAAAAAGGTGAATCAAGAGAACCATACATAAGAGACTCAAAATTTTCGTTTGAATTTCGCTCCTCACATACGTCAAAATTATATATCTAAAAACTTTGCACTGATATTGTAAAAAAAAAAATGTTGAAAAGATCTTAATGGAAATATATTTGTGATTCGTAACCTCACAGTTTCTTTAACCCGAGTACATCACGGTTTAATCTTCATGTGTCCAAATTAGTGCACATATTAGCTTTCGAAATGCTAGCGTTAGATAGCTTTCTTTAACCTGTCCATTATCAGCAGGCTCTTCTGTGCTTCAGTAATAATAATAATAATATTAATAATAATAATGATAATAATAATAATAATAACAATAATGATAATAATAATAGTAGGAGTATTAGTAGTAGAAGTAGTAAAAATATAATAATAATAATAATAATAATAATAATAATAATAGTAGTAGTAGTAATAATAATAATAATAATAATAATAAATAAAAATAGTAATGCAGTACTCGGGGTGAAGGGGCTTTTAATTTTTAGTGCCACATCCATGACACCTCACCATACCTGACACAATGCCACTTCCGACACTGCCATACCACCTGCCACCGCTGTCTCTCCTCACACATCGGTACGCAGAAAAATACACACATAATTTTACCTGATAACAAACGTATATTTTCCTCCTTTCGAAGTCAAAGATCCCTCTTTATATTCCCTCAAAGGCCTTCATAGCACTTCTTAAACGATTAATTTAGCATATTACACTTTAATTTCTTTTTGTAACTAATTTTTATCTCCCTAAAAGTGAATGTAATGGTGTAGTGTGCAAAAATAAATCGCCGAGGAAGAGGTGTTAGGAAATCTGTTAAGGCAAGGATACTATACCTCAAAAAATAGATTGGCGATACACACTGCATCTCATATACCTGGTAGACTTGGAGCACTGTTTCTACTCACACTCTACCTCTACCCTTGAGTGAGAGGAAGGCGTAGTCAGGGACCCGTAGGTTAAGAAAGCTCCCTAACACGTAGTCCTTAGCGATTTACTTTTTGATATGGCTGGGTAATATAACTTTGTATGGTATTAAGAGTATGGTAATGGTAAAATGATTTCCGCAACACAGATAAGGACGGCAAGATGTCATAAGCAAAATAAATCGCTTAGGGAGAGGTGTTAGAGGCTTCCTTAATCGACGTGAATACGGGTCCCTGTCTTCTGCTTCCCTCCAGCCAGGTGTAAGAGCTGACTGAGCAGACGATGTGGTGCAAGACGACCTGATTGCTTGTGCTCTCTTTCGCTGCGTCATGGCGGCCTGATACCGGTATGTTTTTTTTTTTTTGTTTTTTTTCTAGACGTTTTTTATATATGTCGTAGTGAAGGGGTAAGAAATGGAGGCTTTAGAGTGTACTGTGAATGTAATGTGGGGTTAGGAAGAGGAAAATTTAGGTGTGAAGGAATAATGCATTGAAAGCGACATTCTCTCTCTCTCTCTCTCTCTCTCTCATTAGCCCTACAACAGTTCCAACTCCCTCATGACTACCCTTCCTTGGACTGCAGTGAATATTTCTACGTTCGTTTGTTCCCTTTAGTGTGAGGATTTTTTTTTTTTTCCCTAGCATCTTCCAAGAGCTTTTTATGATGCTTGCGTGAGTCCTCCTGGACTTCAGATGCTAAACCTCTTGTCTGATTTCCTCAGTCACTTTTACTATCATCCTTTGCTGTCTTCTCTGTGTATTCTTTGATTTACACTCAAGGACCTCTACATTTTCGTGCTTATGTTTCGGTTTACTGTATTTTCTTTGAAGATTCTTTGCTGTTCCACTCCTGTTTAACTGAGGTTGTCTGTCACAGTAAACTGAGATCATTTGCGTTTTAATATAATTTAATTCCTCTGCGATCCTGCTCCTTGAAATGTAAGGAGTGCAGTAAAATGAAGCCAGTTAAGTTATTTGATAGGACTGAATAATTAAAGCATAAAAATTATTTGTTTGCTATTTCCCTGTGTATAAACCATCGTGACTTTTTGGATGAGTGCTTAATGAGTAAAGTTGTAACATTATAGATAGCTACTAAATAAATAATCTTTGTTATTAATGTGTCTACGGTAAGTTGTCCAAACTTACAGATGTCATATGGTGTGTTGCTGATGTCCAGATGTTTCTCAGTTTGTCCCTGAGGATAAAACTTTCACAAAACGAGTTCGTGGAAATTTGTCTCGTTTCACTGCAGCTCGGCACCAGCCCCAAGGTCGGGTCTTTTTAATTTTCCTTTCCAGTCCACTCTCGCCCGTTTCTCGACTTGCCCTTCCAAGTTACTCAGAATTCGTATTTAGTTTTGATTGTCCATGTGTCTAGCCTACATCCACTTATAAGAATACATCAACGTATCTACAGCTCGTCTTGATTTTCTGCTCACGTCTTAGGTTCCTCTCTCAGTACTTCCTTCGTTAATAATGTCCTTTCTTTTAGGTCTATATAGTAAGCCTACCCACTTTCTCATAACTGTCTGCCCACCTTACACATCTTCTTAGTTAGACCTCTGAGTCGGGATTCACTAACAGATTTACGGTCAGTTCCCTGTTGTATGTGTGTGTGTGTGTGTGTGTGTGTGTGTGTGTGTGTGTGTGTGTGTGTGTTTTGCAGAAAGAACAGTGACAGTGCAGAATCTTCCAGTGCCATTTGTTCTTACTAATAAATCTTACTGGGGAGAGGAAAATTATCACAAGTAATTTTGCTTTGCAGGTAGGACAAACAAATGAAAATTCTAAATCTTCTATATTATTCCATCAGAAGTAAGTCTGAGTCACGATAGGGAAATGATTGTTTGTGAATGGGGTCGCAGACTTCTCCCCATCCCCCATCCCCACCTCACCCTATACCCCCTGACTCAACCAGTTCCCAGCCCTTGCCCTTCTCTCCCGCCTCAACCGAACTTGACCTAAAGCAGGCGATGACCCGCGATGACCTCTAGGCCGAGCGTTTTATACTCCTCCTCCCCTCCCCTTTCACACCCCTGTCAGAGGAGGGGTAGATGATGTTGAGGGAATAACGATCATATTATAACGCAATTTTAACGCGGTTTGTAGCGAAATATTGTTGTACGGCTGTTTAACCCTCTTATAGACAAGGCAGAGTAAGTCTTTCTGTACAGTTCTTTTAAATTTATATAAAGTTTCATCTCCCGGATCTAATGCATGGCCGTATCCTTATATTATTTCGGTAAAGCGTTTGATATGTATAAAGTTGTTTGTGTGGCACGTTGGGTGTATTAAGAATATCAATAAATATGAGATTCCTATAACACTGAAGCATCTTCCTGACATCTTCCTATTGGACTGACCTTTGACCCGGCTTCACTGACCTCTTTTTCTTTTTAGTGAAGCAGGTCGTGAGAACCCCCTGGCAGAGTTTAATTTATTCACACATTATAGCACACACTTACTCACGACTAGGACTGCACTGCAATTATGTTTTTTTTATTATATATTACAGTACATACGTATTTATATACTGTTTCCGGCGATACCCAAAGCGTAACTTAGCTGGCCACTTACTATTTTTTTCCTGTTCCATGCAAGTAATCCAACCACCGCATCCTATCCTGACTTCAAAGAAATATGTTTTTATTATGTGACCTTGGCAAACTTTAAGAGGTTCCCTGGTTGTCTGGAAGCCTTATGACCCGAGTGCTGGTATTTATGTCATCCACGATCAGATTTTTTAACTGTCACTATCATTTTCTCCTGAGAACTATCGATATCCATGTCTTGTTTGGTATCTGTCTGCATCTTTCCTCTAGCATTTTTAGAGCATTAACAACCCGGTATTGAACTAACCTTTGATGTTATTACTTCCTTTATATCCACAACATGAAAACTACGGATCTCGTGTTGGCATTTATAGTCTAGCATGCGACCAATCTCTCTCTCTCTCTCTCTCTCTCTCTCTCTCTCTCAACACTCCGTCCCTTGGAGTATGTTGTCAGCCCCGAGGATTCAGACAGACGCAAGCGACACTAAGTACCAGAGACACAGGCCTGATCTGGCGCTACGGAAGGGGGAAGTGAGAGGCATTGCGTGAGAGAACAGAGCCACGTATTTTAGATGTGGGTTAGTAATACCTCTCTCCCAGCGATTTATTTTGCATGGTACATCTTCACATTCTCTTGCTTGCTATCTAAACCGTCTTGATACTATGTGGGTTGGTAGCGCTTCTTTCTCAGCGATTTATTTTTCGTATTTTCACAGTCTTGCTTGTTATGAAAGTCTTGATATTAACGTGGTTTTGCAACAGTCTCATACTAGTTAATACTTAGGTGTAATATGCAGACTAAATCGCCAAGGAAGAGATGTTACGGATTTTCGCGAGTCATCTAGAATACGACCCATGGGCAAAAGGTAAAACAATATCACCTGAACGTGCATACCCCCTTCGAGTGTAGAGGTTCGTATCTTTAAGGGTAGGTGACCAGACTACTTCCCCTTATGGCTTTATGTGGCCGGGAAACATCATCTCATGGGTTTCAGTCTATGCAAGGCCGTCAGTCCCACAGGCGCATTCTAACTACTACACCATCAGGAAGGACAGACAGGGAACAAGCTAGCGTGAACAGACAGGTAGGAAAGCGGGCACGTAACTGCGGGACAAATGCAGAGTAGCTTAAGATAGAGATAAGCACATGGACTGGAGGTTTGCGTGAAAAGATAACATTTCGGGCAATTAGACGGAATTATGAAAAGTTTGGCAGACTGATAACTATAGAAGGGAAAATTTCATACAGCAGAAGTAATTGGTGTAATAAGACAGTTAAGCATGGAAAGCTATGAAGACAGTGGTAGAAAAGAGAGAAGATAGATGGATAGATAGGTAAAGAGAGAGAGGGGAGGGGGGAGGATATCGCACTACCAACACATTCCCTGAGAACTGCCCGAGAAATGAGTTCCAATGTGGGTTATTTTCTGCTAACTGCCGTGTTGCTTCCTGTAAACTCTTAGATGGTCTGAGAATGTTGAACGTTCCAAGTATTAATTAGTTTGAGAATATCTGACGCTCCAAGTCTTAGCTAATCTGAGAATGACTGAATGAATGACGTGTAGAAAAGGGAGGGAGGGAAGGAAGGTAAAGAATGATTGTGTATGTGTGTTATACAACCTGGGGGGGCAGGGCCCACACCATGGTTGTATTGTGTAGATTTGTCATTTGTCAAGCAGGAGAGGAAGAAATTTAGTTGAAGAGAAAGTGTGGGGGTTAATCCAACATGCATGTGTATAATTAGGAAGGGGAGGTATCAGTGAGAGCAGTGTCTTTTTATATTTATTTAAAGATGGCATGATGGAGGAGTTAAGCAACAGGCCCTCTTGTGTCAAACATTAACTAACTTGCTGCCTCCTGGTCTCAGCTTGGACGGCCTCAGGGGCTTGGACAGGGGGATGGTGGAGGATGAGGATGTTTGGGTAGAAACTTGTCAGGACTGTTTGCCAATCTGAGAATACCTTGACACCTCAAATATTTAAGTATTGCAGTAACTTAGGAGACTGGGAAATAGAGAGTAGAATGTGATGTGCCAATTAACGACTATATGTTGGTGTAGAGTATGTAGCTACTTTACCAAACATGTGTAGTATTAATAAGTTTAAGTGCTCAAGTTCGTTTAGCAAATATCACTGCTGAAATTAATTAATCGTGTTAGTAACTTCCTGATCAGTTTTTAAGGGTTTCAATATCACTACTCTTCTTTTATGTAACTGCTCCGAATGTGAGACTGGTAGTTGGTTTCATGAGGCCCAGCAGTCCTCACAAACACTTAAAACCTTGATGAGGGCACACACCTTCTCATGGTACCACCTGAACACTTATACCTCATCTGTATTAAAATTTGACCCATAATGGCATTCGGGCGAGTGTTTTTTGATATACCGGTGCGAATGAAGGAGGAACAGTGAACTTTTTAACTTATGGAATTCTGTGACCTACTTTTCACATTCTTCTTGCAAGTACAGGCAGTTTTATTATGCTAATGAGAAACTTTCAAAATTAATGCAGTTAGATATAGCCATTAATAACCTTTTCAGTACAGATTTTTTTTTTCTAAGTTGAATGAAACTGTCTCGAGAAAAGAAAAGTAAAATATCGCGTCATCGGATTCAAGAGGTTACCAAAATTCAAGTCCTTAGTCTAGCCTAGCTCTTGTCACAGCCAGGATCGAACTTGCTATCTTAGAATGAAGTAGAATGAACAGTACACTCCTCTGACGGAAGAAGAGAGAGAGAGAGAGAGAGAGAGAGAGAGAGAGAGAGAGAGAGAGAGAGAGAGAGAGAGAGAGAGAGAGAATGCTGCCACCCAGGAAGTTAGAGACTGGGAAACGTGTAATTGAGTTTCGTGACAATTTATGAGGTGTGGGTGTTCCGTAATTGGGCAGACGTGTTGGGTGTGTGGCCGCTGGAGTGAGACACAGTGTGAGAGACTTCCTGTAGACGGAGAATGAGCCAATGGACTTTTCTTGAAGCGTTTGGAGCGTGAGAGTTGTGTATATGTGTTAGAAGTGTGAAAAAAAAAAAACTTCGCATAGTGTATGTGTGTGTGTGTGTGTGTGTGTGTGTGTGTGTGTGTGTGTGTGTGTGTGTGTGTGTGTGTGTGTGTGTATTACGCGTGTTGCTATCCATGTGCGTGTACTGAGTCTAGTTCGACAGGATGGACGATGCCCGACAGCCGGCGTAAAACACTGGCCTTGTCTCCTATAATGTATTTCTTGTCTCTTTTTCCTTCTTCATCACATTCTTCATCCTTCACTATCCTATGTGTTTCACGATCTACCACACCTTCATCTTCTAATTTCTTCCGTATGGCTAATATTAGGCGGTTTAGTATATCCATGTCCTCAGAGTCCGCTGAAGAGATTGAAGGAAGAAGGACACCATCGGTTGGGCGCGAGGACGATGGTGATGTTGGACGTGCGCTAGGCCTTGGGCGTCTGGACGGGGATGTAGGGCGGGCGTGGGGCGTGGGTGTAGGGCGTGCGTGAGGCGTGGGCGTTGGACGGGCTGCTGGAGCTCTGGTAGGAGCACGAACAGCTGACGTGGCAGGGGCGTGAGGAGGAGAAGGACCAGAATTCGTGCGATGCGAAGTTGGCCTCCTGCGCGGCGCCTGTGGGGTGGGTGAGGGGCGCACTCTTGTGGGCTGAGGACGCGGCGCTGACTGAGGTGCTGAGGGACGAGGGCGTTGGCGGGTAACTGTGGGTGTGGGCGAGGGTCGGTGGTGTGGTGCAGACACTGAGTTTTGCGACGCGTGGTGTCCGCCATCGTGTTTGGGACCCTTATGGTGCTTCCAGTTCTCTCCTCGCCGTATGCCTTCCAACACAGACTGGCCAATTTCAGGTGCCGGTCTTATGGGTCCGATTGCCTGTCTCAGCGACTCGAAATTCGGGTGGACGTCATAGGTAACGCTGGCAGTGTACCCGCTACCATCCGCTGTGTATGTCACCGTCTGGAGTCTGTTATCGGGGAGGGCCACACGGAATCTTCCTCGAGTCTCCTGGCCCAGACGCGCCTCCTCTCGGTCATGGAAGTTCTGGTAGTCGGGGGCGTCAACTGCATAAGCGAAGGCGTAGCTGCCGTCCTAGGAGGAGAGGAAAAAAAAGGATGTGGTTAGAATATGAGGGAATCATATGGCAGAATGTCACTCGTGTACAGACCAGAACGGTTTGGAAAGGACTGTCAGGCGTGTGTTTTTCGCTGCCGGAGAAAGTTGGAGTGCCACAGAGATCAGTGTGAGGGACCAGAGTGGGAAGGTCAAGATGGAAATAGAGGGAGGAAACGAAAGAAATGGTTGCAGTGGAAAAATAATATGGCATTAATTCAGTTTTTGTCAGTAATCAGTACGAATTATATAACGTGCTTTTTACACTGTCTGACCAATTAGATGGGAGGAGGGGTCCCCTCCTACTCTATGGCTTCCGTCGCCAATTTTATGTTTGGTAAAATGAAAATAAGTAAGGGGGGTTGGGCTACTTTTAGAACTCCTTCTGCTATCGAATCCACGTTTAATATAACAATAAAATTAAGGTGGGTTTAGCTGGGATAGGATAGGTTACGTTAGGTTAGGTTGGGTTGGGCTGGCTTATGTAATTTCACTTAACAGCACCATCGCTTGGACCTCTCACGTTAGATCACTTTCTAAAACTGCCTTAGAGAAACTTTGATTATTGTACAGAATCCCTAACTTCTTCATTGACGAGCTGTTAGCTATAATTTACAAGAGTCATGTGAGCTCTCATCTCGATTATTGTTCACCATTGTGGAGTGAAGGAGAAAGAGGGGAAGGAGAAGGAGGGAAAGGGAAAAGAGGCGAAGGACAGGGAGGCGAAATAGAAAGAGAAGAGGGAGAAAGGGAAGAAGGAGGAAGAGGAGAAGGAGAAAGAGAAGGCCGAGGAGGTGGATGGATTGTGTGAATGAAGACTGAGTGAGAAGGGGCTGACGAGGGAGGATGGGCAGGACCGAAGTGTATGGCGGAGATTGGTCAAGCACATCTACCCCATATAAGAGCGGGAGAAGATGGATGATGAGAAAGTAAGAAGATAAACTAAGAGACTGTTAACTCATTTATTAAGCTGAAGGAACAGTGCCTTTGTTGTTGTCACTTCTACACAATTTTCTTCAACTTCGGAATTGCCTCTCGTAAGTGAAGGATTAATGAAGGGGTTTATTTAACTATTATAATTACGAAAATCTCTCCCAAGCTGTAGATAGAAAGAATAAATAAAAATGACATCTTCTTTTTAGATAAAATAAGCAAAATAAATCACAAACTAAAAGGTATTACGAAGCCAATAACAAAGAGAATACGAGCCATTGTTTAAGCGTGTTGATCCCATCCGCCACACGCCGCAAACCATCTAAACACCCCCGTCCCTCAAGCGTGTCCACCCACTCACCCTTCCATGCCTCCGCCCTCCCTCCACGCCTCCGCCCTCCCTCCACGCCTCGTTACTCCTGGATGGTGTCGGCAATAGATAGTCAGCTGGGTTATCGAGCGTGTGATTGATGTAGTTACAATGTCCATCACAGCGGTATTGTTCATCTTTTAAAATACATCTAAAATATTCCCCTATTTAAACTGCCACACTTTTCTTATTTCTTACAACGTCGATGTATTGTACGTTCTGCTCCATCCCTGACGCTGCCACTCTATACACAGGTTCGTCGGCTGGTTGCGTTCTTCCACTCCCCTCCTAACTTTAGAGTGATTATAGATCTCTTTAGATTATTTCTTATATATGAATTATAAACACACAAATTCTTCTTTCATTGACCTGCGCTGCATAGAACACCTTTCTCTATAACCCTTTAAAGAGTACAGGTTCCTCTAAGCAAAATGTAATCTGGTGTTAGTTAGAAAAAAAATAACCAAAACGCTACACCACTCCTGAATGGGTCAACGTGTAATGAATGGCGTTTATGTATTGAGAATATACATGGAAACAATATCTATATGCAAGAAAATCAATATAGAATTCATAGGTTAGCTAAAAAAGAGAAACGAAAGTATGCCAAACAAACTAAAAAGAATGATAACAAGATTGCCAACATTCGTAAGGCAATACAAAATGGTCCCCACAGACATGCAGTTCACCGATAGACTTTCGTGCAAATTGCCATGATGATTAATGAACGTGCAAAAACATAGGATCTCAAAATTTAAGATCGTACATGGTTTGACTTTTGACCTAATAGACCCCTTTAAAAGTCCCAAATTAAAAAAAAAAAAAAAAAAAAAAGAGGTGGGAATTATGTGGCTATCAGCTGAAGAAACACCTGCAGCAAGTTTGAAAGGAATCGTTGTAGAAGTAAAGGAATAGTGCCAAGTTCCAGAAAAAAAAAAAGCTTTTGAATGAAAGAATAAAGAAATGAAGGAAATGCAGTTGGGAGGCATTGCAAGAAGCGACTCAAATGGCACCAAAGCATCATAAGAAAGGCGAATATGTGTAGTCTATATCCGTATAATTTTATGTGCGACGCAGGTAAACATCAACGGACGTGGACTTAAAAGCGACTTTAACAAATCGAAGGAATACTGCTGGACTTCTAGTTTGTTCGTTGAATCTTGTGTATAATAATAATAATAATAATAATAATAATAATAATAATAATAAAATAAATAAATAAATAAATGAATTAGCAAATAAATAAATACTCGTAAAATATGCTATTACATCTCAATGTCAGAATGAACTCAGACACCTTAAAGAGACAATACACAGACCGACTAACCGGAAGACGCCACTCACACCCATCATCATCAAAATAATCATTATCATTATATATTACATAATGCGGGAGGAGGAGGCGTGAGGGTGAGGGCGATGGCTAAGGTGGGAGTAACCGGTGTGTGAGGAATGCGTCCATATACAACCACAACAAAGACTCACGTGACTATCCACAGCCACAACAAAGATGCACCACACCACCACATCCTTTCCGCCAACACCCACACCTCAAGGTCTGGACATATTGGTAACCTTCGACAACTGAGGACTACCAGAACAATGCTTCTCTTTTGCTTCGTGCCGAGAATATTTTGAAACGCTCAGTTATGCAGCGCAGGTAATGTTATTTCTCAGTGTTCCAGGGTATCATGGCAGTGTTGGGTTTTGATTTCATAGTTTTTTTTCTTTTTTTTAGGGAAAGAAATTATGCCCACACGTTGAAGTTTTGTTTATTGTGAAGATTTAACAGTTTCGGCCTGATTTGGACCCTCTTCAGATATAAACACAACTCCAGTAGGTGGATATAATTTCTTCCACTTTTCGCCTTCGTCCCCTTGACCCATTTTTCAAAAAGTAAGTAGTACGTAGCCACCAGGGTTTATACTGTAATAGCTGGATTTTAATTTTTATTATTAAAAAATCTATAATACAGACACTGAGCAGACGCTCATAGTAACAGCCAAAGCCATTGTATTGTATCTTAATGTAAAGCGACGATTGCATGTCATTTCCTGGGTGAATGTTTGCATACTTTCCTTGAGTGGGGTTCTCGAAAATATTTACGGTCGGTTCCCTTGCAGTTATGTATATAGTATATAGAATTATTTATGCATGAAGAACAAAATACGAGAAGCCTCTGCAATTTAATTTTCATGTTCTTCCTGAAAAAAAAAAGTTTATGATAATTTTCCCCTCGTAACTAAGATTGGAATTTGTAGAGAACAAGAGACATGGAAAAAATATATGTACACTCTTGTCCCTTCTGCAAAAACTAACAAGTTGCAAAAGAGAGGTTAAACCGAATATACTTTAGAAAATCCCATTCCCTGTCAGCTACATTCTGTAGATTATTGCGCTGGATATCTTGGCAGGATGAATGTCGGTGAAAATGCATTAGCATTTGCTATGAAGAGCTGCCTTGAATTTGGAGAGGAATGCAGCATACAGCACTCCAGTTATGGGCTAGGATTTTCTCCCTAACCTTCTCAGAGTGATGAGGTATGTTTACTTTTCCCAAAGGGAAAACGTGTTAGCTATTTTTTTTTTTTTTCTTGTTGATGCTCTCCTCTACCAGCGCTTATTGCCACGGTCTTATGCTTTTAATTCTGGTCCGATTGGCCTCAAAATACTAAGCATTTATTGTGCTTGGGCCAGGTATCCCAAGACACATTTCTTAAATTTTCGATTTAGAATTTAAAGATTATTTTATAGCCCCGAGGTGTAAAAATACGGGTAAGAATCCACCAGACACGAAAACAAACACGCCGGTAATATATATATATATATATATATATATATATATATGGTAAGTAAACCCTAGGACGTCATGCATTTGCATGCAAATGTGGCCTCTCTAGTTGTATTACATTGTTGCTATCTCCAAGTTTTAATCAGGTCTGGGAGATTTTTCGAACCGGGAGGAACAGACATAGCCTTTATTAACCACTATGTTATGAAGGATTCCATCTAAAGTAAAAATAAAAATCGGTGATAATTTTATTAGAATGTTAAATGCGCCATCGGATTGAAGAAATAAAGGTGTAAATGTATATAAAAATATATGTAAATATATAATTTCATTTCACTGCATATCATCATCATCATCATCATCATCGAACAAAACTTTATCAAAGAAGTAAAAAAAAAATGTAATCACAATATGCCTTTATCAAGTTGACATTTTTGCCAGTCTTAGTACCAAGTAGTGAGTACAGGTTATGCGCCTGTGGTCAACTCCAATCAGTTTTATGTTGTAGGAAGACAGACCAAACCTAGGGGCTTGTGTCTGGGTCTGTTGTCTGTAATTACATACTTAATGAGCGAGAGAAGGGGAGGGAAGACTGGGACTTGGGGACGTTTTTTATCTTCTCTCTGTCCATCCCTGTCTTCTGACCATCATAGGAAGCAATTTAAGCAAACACAGATTTATACTTTTCCCTGCCTGTGATCTTCATCTGTTTCAAATTAAAGTCATGCCGTTACTTTTTTTCCTAATATCAAAAGCAGTCTTCCATGAGAAAATACACTTTCGAGACTTCCGTCAGTTTAAAAATATTAGACAGCAAAGAAAAGTGAGACACAGAAAAGATGAAATATTATCCGTTCAGTCTAGCGACAACTTTTTGGTTCTTGCAAACAAAAGCCACTTGCGTTCATTGTTGGGGGATTTATTTCTTTACTTATTTTTATTATTTATTTTCCGAAAAGCCTAATGAAGGCCACATTTAATCCCTCCAGGTTGAAAAGTCCATGCAAAGGTGAATCAATCGGAAAAAACATTAATGAAATGAAAAGACGTCATAGGAGTGCTGGATTTAAACAGATCTTTGTCCTCAACTTTGCATCATACGCTTGAAGCAATCTCCAGTTGTCTGAGTAGCTCTAATTTGGATTCTGGGTCGCATTCTATGCTGTTTTGGGGATACCGTAACAACTCCTTCTTGGCGATTTATTCTGCACATGGCACCTCAACATCCTCTTATACTGGTGTGTTAACTAGTGCTTGCCCGCAATTTGCAGGACTGACTCATAGCCTTTCCATCACAAAATGTTTACAAATACCATTATCTTTGAGCCTACATTGACCGGGTACCCTTGATCTATCTATCTATCTATCTATCTATCTATCTATCTATCTATCTATCTATATATATATATATATATATATATATATATATATATATATATATATATAAATAATATGTGTGTGTGTGTGTGTGTGTGTGTGTGTGTGTGTGTGTGTGTGTGTGTGTGTAATAACACCACCCCTCCTCAATATTCCGTGCTGAGACATTGGCGGCACACTAATATGAATAGTGAGAGCGTGTTGGGTAAGTAGAACGGCAGGTTGGAAGCGAGGTTAAGGTAGGGGTGAGACACGGTGCAGACGGATGCAAAATAGGTGGGAGGGTAGGCAGTAAGTGGGTTAGCTGTACGTTTGGTACACTGACTAGTGAATATGTCAGATAAAGAAGTTTGCATTCCAGTGTGTAGATGGGTTTACAGCATCACGGACAAGTAATTATTCAAACAGACATGATGATATGGAGGTAAATACAATAGGAAGACAAGCGTGTTAAGAAAAATCAATAGCTTTCGTAGAGAAGATGGATATGCAAATGAAAGCTAACGTGGACAAAAAAAAAAAAATGTCGAGTGTAGGCAATTCAGCAGATAAGCAGATGAACAGGAAGAAGTGTAGGTACCATATGCAGTTAGGTTGATAGACTAAAATGAGGCAGGTAGGTGATGATCAGAGAGATAGTAGCAGATATGAGGGACGAAAGAAAATGAATGAGGAGGTAGTTATTCAAATAAGAAGAGCA
Organism: Coenobita brevimanus; assembly: GCF_032717465.1. Lineage (NCBI taxonomy): Eukaryota > Metazoa > Arthropoda > Malacostraca > Decapoda > Coenobitidae > Coenobita > Coenobita brevimanus. Next base: position 55,894,598 of record NC_136967.1, on the reverse strand, counting down.
AGTGATTAGATGGCTAGATAAGTTAGGGAATGGAAAGACATAAGTAAACAGATCAAAAGGTACTGTTCCCTTCAAAAGTTCTGTTAATCTTCCAATCCTTCAATATCACATAACATTATACTAGTTGGGTAGATAAAACTAAATCAACCAAACAGATTAAAGCAATTACATATAATATTGCCCACAGTCATGTAATATTACTAGTTACCGAAAGGAAGGGAGCAGGAACAGAAATTTTAAAGGCAGTTATACGTTTACCTCCGACTCTTATACACTCTCGAAGCTTTATCAAGACCAATACGATCTTCCTCACCCAGCCAGGAGCATTCAGTGGGGTGAGAAGGGCTGCAGTCTCGTTTCTGTTAGTATCCCTATCTGTGTTAAAGTATTAGTGACCCCACGAGTAGAGTATGTGTGTGGGTAAGCAGGTCCGTAGGTTGGAGGGTAAGAAGTAGGTAAGTACTGTAGGCTGTTTGCGTCACCATCTTACGTCACGGGTCTGGCTTAGCTAATGGGACGGGGTTGACTGCTCATTATGCAAGGCGGTGGTCGACCCATACCTCACACGTCACACCCCATACCTCATCACACACCACCACTCATCACACACCGCACCTCATCACACTTCAGTGCTTAGTACGCACAACCACCCATCACAAACTACCACCCATCCCTCTCAAAAAATTTCACACAACACTACTCATCGGACACAACCATTCATCATACACCACTCATTACACACCACCACTCATCACATACCATCACTTATCACACATCACTACTCATCACACACCACCATTCATCACACATCACCATTCATTACACATCACCACTCATCACATACCACCCCTTACCACACTCCACAACTCATCACACACCATCACCCATCATACATAATCATTTATCACACACCATCACCCATCACACACCACAACTCATCACACACCATCACTCATCACACACCACCTCTCATCACACACCACCATTCATCACACGTTGCATATTCAATAAGTGTAGGGAGGTGCATGGGCGAAAGGATTGGGGCCAGAAAGAAAACTCAAGAGGTAGGAGTGCGGTGAGAGATGGCAGGAGTGAAGGGTAAGGTGACTGGGTATGGCACTGTCCACACATAATACAGGCGACGTATTGGTCTGCAGTGTGGATATCTGCTGGGAGAAACCTAAGGTACACGAAAGATCAAATCCGTGTGTATTAGAAAAGGGTTGAAAAGTGAAAGGCTTTCCTTTATTCACCACTCATTCAAGGAAGAAGAAAAAAAAAAAATAGTGTTTCACCGTTACCTAAAAAAATGTCGATTTTTTGTTTTTTTAAGCGAAAGAAGAAATGGTGTCTAATTTATACTTTAGAAAATAACAAGCGTTCGTCGACCGCATGCATGCGTCATGCCGGCGTACCTATTAGCTAGCAAAACTAGCTGACAAAACCGTTAGCTGACAAAAACGTTAGCTGGCAAAAACGTTAGCTGGGGAAACTCTTAAGAACATTAGTCGAAATGGCCTTTGATTTTCCAGCTTGCATTAATTAGGAATATATTAGTTCATTGGTTAAACCATGTCACCTAAAGTACTGCTGTGTCCTTTCTTTAAGTTATAACAGCCAGGTTCAGACCCAGGAACATAAATCAAGGTCCTATTTTGTCCGTGTGGATCCAGTCAGGTCAGTTTTGATCCATGAAAGTCAATTCAGGTCCACTCAGATCCACTTATATCCATTCAGACCACTTAGTGTTTCTATAGATCCTTGATACAGAACCCAACTAAATCGGATACAGTTAAGGACATGTAGGACAAAGGAGATCCTTCATGTCCAATTAGGTCCATCCAGGTTCATGAATGCCACAACAAATTTAGTCGCGCCATGGCATTAGTTTAACGAGAAAAAATGCCGCATGAATAGTTTAACCAGTCAAAGGTAATGACAAGCAACACGTAAGTATAAATTTCGCCGTAAGAACAAGAGATTTGTGTTTGTTTCTTGTGATGGCCAGAAAAGGTAAGAACAGACCAAAAGAAGACAAGAAACGTCCCCTAGTCCCAGTATTCCCTCTCGTCCCTCACTCATTAAGTCATTACAGACCACAGACCCATACACAAGCCTGTTTGGTCTACCTTCTGACAACATAAAATAAATTGGAGTTGACCACAGACGCACAGCCAGTACATCCATTCACGTGAAGAGTGGCAAGAATGTCCTTCACCTGCAGAGTGTTCCTATATTGAATACTACGTAAGTAAAGTTTTAGCGTGATCTAAGGCAATGATGATGATGATTATGATGATGATACATAACTTTGATCTGCATGCACATGTTAAAATACAGGCGACTACAGCTACAATACCTTGGACCTTGTAACGTTGAGACGAGTTCACCTACAAGATCAGACACACACTAACACCTTGCTTGATGCAGAACGGAGGTGTGACGATTGATATATAATCGTGGGCATAAATTTCGGAATGCGGCCACAGTCATGCAATCAAGAGGCCATATTTGGAGTGAGTCGCATTCCCCGCGTGGTTCGGAATATTTTGACTGAAAAAACAAACATAGCTTTAGGGTTGTAAAATTCAAACTCGTACGCGCATGTGGTTAAGACGAGACAGGGAGGAGGCGGGGATAATAATAACCAAGTGTTTGAATGCCAGTGATCTTCTAATAAATATTCTACCACCAAATAATAAAGTATTCGAGAGACTGATATTTATAAACCTCCAAATGCAGGACATACGAATATTGAGAGAACAAAAAGTGAATCTTCAAATGCAGGAAAGTGAAAGGAAGTCAGTTTATCCTCTGTGACGACCGTGAAGACATTGTGATAAGCTTTATACTTTAGATACAAGGTTACAAAGGGTCTGAAATTATTATGCAAAACTGATATGAGATCAGAGCCTCGCCAATTGAACATTTGTGCGATTTTTGAAGATAAATATGATGACTGTGGTCTCATAACTGGTAAATGCTTGATAAGGTAATGCATATTGTACACGGATTTTCTCCCATGTGTTGAACTGAGGAAACCATGCCATTACCGTCTTTGTAACAGTCCACCGCACCGCACCTGAACCTTTGTCGTCGCACTCACTCATGCTTGCCTATGTGACGAGTCAGTCGCTCATACCGCTCATGTTTCTCGAAGCTGCTGTGCATCGTCCGCCTCTAACCGGTTTATTAAATCTTTCGGCTTCATGTACGGTCATCTCACCAGAATTCGTGTACAGAGGACAAGGTATGACGGCATTACTTACAAAACTATATTCCCGAAATAACTTTGCCTTTTGCGTGTGTATGTGTGGAGCCAGTGCAGGGACCAACTTAAGAGGTAAAACGTGAATTGGTGAAGATCACAGTACTCAGAATAAAGAATGATAAAGATGCAGGTGCTACAGTTGTAGTTTCAGAGAAGCCGAAGGTATCTGGGGATTTGGGAGTAAACATGATGACAAATTCAGAAAAAGGAATAACGACACTTAAGGAGAGGTCCGTCCCAAAAGACTACTTAAAATTTGTCACTGTTAACAAGAATTTTTACAGATAACACAAGGCTGAAAGTATCTGGAATAAGTGGTGTGGTTTGTAGAATACGGAAAATGTTTGTGGAAACTGACAAGACTACGAGTACATGCTGTTTCCTAATGTATCGAAGCCTTCTTTTTATCGCGGTCTGCTTGGTGTATAATCTTTTTCATATATGCAGACCAAGTTAGTTTTTGTTCTTTAGTAATTGAGTATTCATAAACAGGACAATTTTTGCAGGATTCCAGCTTCTTATTTCTTTTTTAGTCTTGAAGAAAAAAATGCTAAAACCTCAAATAATGTTTTCAGGTTATTCAGGAACACAACTGCTGACTACCAGAACATTCCTCTCAGTATATCCTTTTGCATGAGCTCACTTCTTCAGACGCAAAATCGCAAGGTTCTCGATGTAAACAATATTCTCTCTCTCTCTCTCTCTCACACACACACACACACACACACACACACACACACACACACACACACACACACACACACACACACAGACGAGATTTGGCAGGCTTTAAGACATTTAATCAAGACTGGTATAGAAAAGACTAACGTGTACGATATTTCTTTCCCTCCTCTGACTCTGGATATAAGAAACTAGTCACAGAGATTCAGTAGTCCACCCACACACTAACAGTCTCTACATGCCACCACTTGGGTATTAACAATCACCATCTCTATTATGATATGATAGTAGTTTCCAGGAAGTACTTCGATCAGAAATGGAGTGATGATATTAATAGTGATGTTTCACCATCATATAAATATTTAGTATGAAAGAGCATGTAAACTGTTTGATCGAAAAGAATAATACTGTAGAACCAAAATCAAGGTCTGTTAATTTCATGACCCTTAAGACATTACTGAAGGTCGCAGTCAGGGTGAAAGACTGAGAAAGACTATCCCAGAGGTGGCCGCTTGAATTCAGTTAAGGTAGAGAACAGTAGAAAATTACAGCAGACTAATAAATAATATATTCAACCATTTGTCAGCGGCCCTGTTATCCCTCCCTAACGCATTTATACAGAGCTTTTTACCTACACTTGCTTACTTACCTCATCCTACTTATAAATTCCCCCTAACCTCCTTACAACACCACATACATTCCTTAATTCCCTCACCGCCACCACACCCCCTCCTGAACCACACCCCTGACCACAAGACACCACTTAGTGAACACTCAATGCCATCTTCTCTAGAGGGAAGGTGTGTTCTGACATTACCACCATCACCACCACCACCATTGCCATCACCACACTCCTTCCACTGCCATGACCAACACCACCACCACCACTGCCGCCACCACAGCTCTCCCACTCCATGTTATTATCAGGTTTGTTCCTACATCCTTTTCCTCCACCCTTAAGCCAACCTACAACCTACAACAAGGAATGTTTTCAGTGGAGAGATGTTGTGCTTGTTGCAAAGGAGACCGTGTGTCGAGGAGAAGAGTTGCTTAGAGCTTGTTGCGAAGATGGAGTTCCTTTACGCCATCTCGAAGCTGTATCAACATCTAATACTAAGCTAACCCGTCTCCTAATATTGAAAACTCAGATATGTAAAGGAGCTGCTGATCGGGATTGTTCATTTGTTGTACGTGATAAAAAGAGAAGCTGAAACGGTATATGAGCTGGGAAATTCTTCAGTTATAACCATCCTCAGATTGTGTTCTTATTTATGAGGAAGGCGTTGGGAATGAATAATAATAATAACAACATTAATAATAATACTAATAATAATACTAATAATAATAATAATAATATGATAATGATGATGATGATGATGATGATGAAAACATACACTTCACCATCAGCCACTCTCGACACAGCAACCTTTCTGGGAGAATTGCTGCTTTCACAAAATCCACTCCTTCCTGCTACATTTCCCTCGGGACCCCCTTTTCTGCTCTTCCCTGTCTTGCACCATAATTACCAAACTCTGTCCCATAGCAATATTACACCAAAGAACCATCCCCCGTCCCAGAATACCTGTACCTCCCCAGTGACTATCCTCCATCCCTCTTCCGTTCACCTCAACCACTTCTTACTTTACACGTATTTTCGGTTAAAATTTCCTGGACAAAAGTACACACACACACACACACACACACACACACACACACACACACACACACACACACACACACACACACACACACACACACACACACACACACACACACACACACGCACACACATGCCAGTATACGAGTACTTGAGTGTGACGGGATGGGAGTGAAAGCGAGGAAGGCGGAAGGGACTGTGTGTATCTGTCAGTATATTAGCGGTGACAGTAATTTCAAGGTTCATTAGGGTGCCATTGCTCTTAACTACTTCGCGGAAGCTTGTGTGTGTCTTTCGCTGGGACTGGTGTGTTTTGTTCGTATGAGACTGAGCTCTAATTCCTAAGGGACACATACAAAGACGAATATATACAGGGTGTCCCCTAGACCTGACGAAAGAAATACATGTAACATCGAGACTACTCTAAGACGTATATGTTGTATGATCATGTCGGATTTTCGGCATACTGCAATGGAAGGCAGCTGCCCCATTTCAGGTGGAACATCAGCTTAATATCTCCAAGAGCGATGGATGTGGTGCCTTTTGTCATACACCGGGCTATGTCACTATCTGCAGTTACCATTCATCCAGCCAAACTACAAATCCATTATATTGACCCATCAGGAGTAGGAGTAACAGTAACTGTACCGGTATTTGCATCAGTTCATATGAGGTCCACTGCAGGACCTGACCTTCTCCTCGGAGCAAGAGTGATAGCTGGGATTAATCCTCCCCATGCTGGTGAAGTACGAACATAGAAGGGGAGTTTGTAGAAAGAGTGATACTAATGAAAGTCGGAGAGTTGGATAGGGTAAGCTTTTGTGTGTCAGCGTCTGTATGTGTCGTCGGCAGAACTGACACGGTGCAAACAGATACAAGCATGTAAAAGACGTACTACAAGCACCTACTTTAAATGTCTTCCACGGCCTGGGTTCGAACCCTATACTCGGGGCATACGCATCGCCAGACGAGTACGCTACCCATCGAGCCACCGTAACCCCAGGAGTCAGAGTATAAACTTTCATTCTTGTATTTCAGAGAGTAAAACACAACAAGAATAATGACACTTTTCTGGCTGACTGTGCAACCACACGACGTATTCTCATTTGCTTAAGATATTTTGTCACGCATCTTTCTTGTCGAATTCTTTTATACGTTACACATTAATATCCTTTTGTTACTGAGGCACACGAAGCCGACTTTATTACGACACAAATAACGTAAAAGTGACAATTAAGGTTCAGTGTGGAGATTATTATTATTAAGAAAAAATAAAAGAATAAAGCATGAGACGAAAATATTAGAAAAAGAGAAGACAAGAAAAGAAGAGAATGAGGAGGAAGATGAATGACTGAAATTTATGATGAACATTTGGCACGCGAAGGCAAAAACGAAAAAGTTAAAAATTGCTGTGTAAAAAAAATATAGTAACCAGTGAAAGAAAAATTACAAAATAAATGGATAGGAAAAGGGATGAGGAAGTAGGACGAGGCCTGGGAACACACAGAAATTCATGGATGGGGAAGCGAAGGGTAGTACTGTGAGGAAGGTGAGGAAGTAAAATTTAAGGTGGATAGGATTAGGAGTTCTGCTATTTGTTTATTTTCCTTTCTTTACTTGTTTATTTATTATTTACTCACTTGCTCGTGTTGCTTGGACACTCTCATTCGATCCCACTTAATGGAAATTTCATACAACCATCCATACAAATGTTTTCGAGTCCATGCAGTTCATACTCCTTTTTCCCTTTTCTTTCTTTCTTTTATTTATTTATTGTTATTTTTTTAGCGAATATTTTACCTACTAGAAGCACCCCCCCCCCCCCGCCTTCTACAGTCCTGGATACGCCCTTGGGAGAGAAATAGGGGAAGTAAAAGGAGTGGGACGGGAGGTGTGAGATGTGGAAGGGAGACTAGAGGCCATCCCCATTCAGTGTTCCATCACCATTCCTTCCCACACTCCCAGACGCACTAAACCCCAGCTCTTTTCACTCCCTCCTCGTAAACTGTAGACTATGACGGCCTCTTCCGCGTTTCGTACAAAACTCAAATGGGCATAAAAAGTGTGTATCCGTGTCGCATTATTCTCTTTATGTTATATTACACAACATCAGAAAAAAAAAAAAAAAGAAACAGCGCTTAGAGGCAGAGTCGGAGGAAGTTCAAGGAGATGTATTTTTCGTCATATTTCGCTGCGTTGACTTTACCGTATCGAGTTCACTTTTATATGTTGTTGGAACCCCACTGTTTTATGGAGACTGCTATGTTCCGAGTAGAGGCTTCGTAGTGCCCCTGTCATAAAAAGACTTTGTAGTTACTTGTAGTGGAGTTATATATATATTAGACTTGAGGACGAGCGGTTGTTATACTTGAGTAGCTTTGTAAGTAGATAATCTTCTTTCCCATTTGTCGTGCAATGACAGGAGAGGTAAAGAATAGTATGGGACTATTTTTATTTGTCTTGGAAATATTAACAAGTCTCTCACTCACGAGTGAGTATGAGTAGAGTCCCTGTCTCCCTGTCTCGCTCTCTCTCTGTCTCTCCCAAGTTGCTAAGCACTTCTCCCTGCGACCTGTCTGTTCTATGGCTAGCTTCCTTCTCAGCTCTCTTTCCTAAATTCTGGTGAAACAGGAGTTGTATCACGTGTGTTCCCTGTGATTGGAAAGTTCTAGAAGCCTGTGTGTGAGTATGTGTGTATGTGTGTTCACCTGGTGATCGCTGACCAACTAACTGCATCATCTCCTGTTGACTCCTACTTCCTAGTCTGTCGTCAGCTTTTCCTCAGTGTAACTTGCAAGATCATTTCCCATTCCCAGGCTCGCATAGAGCTGTCTATCTATCTATTTATCTATCTATCTATTATGATTTGTAATTATAATATGGAGTCCTAATATATGCTCGGTCACGCGAAAATGGCGTACCATCGACAGTTAATAGTCATAACATATTAATACATATTATATACACATTATAATGAACTTATAAGCTAATTAAGTGAAATACATAATATTGGAAAAGTAACATAATTGTATGAATAGTGTATACATATAATATTTATAGTAAATAGTGATTATTCAGTAATATTACATTTTAAACAAGTTGTATACATATTTGAATAAATGCATTAAAAGTAAATTATTTAACTGTAATACAGTATGTACTTGGGTTATTGTAGTGAAATGCATACATGCAAGAAAAAAGAAAAAAAATAGTTTAAAATTAAGATTATGGTAAGAGTTATTAATATTTCATTTAAAGATAATGGTACTGGTATGCCATACATGGGTCATTCTTCTTTGTATTTTTTTTATATATATATATATATATATATATATATATATATATATATATATATATATATATATATATATATATATATATATATATATACAAAATATGTACACTTCATTCAGGGGGGTTAACTTGGATGTTAACTCTCCCCCCACTAAATAATGACTCCAAATTAGCAATTCTTGCATGCATTCTGTGCATTGCGAACAGCAGTACTGCAACTACAATGCAGACGATTATAAAGACAGTAGGTGCTGGGCTATACACAAAATATGGGTTGAACATACTCAAACTCAAATCTTCCCAGGGCTTCATTGTTTCATTGATCAGTTGCATAGTTTCAAACTTAGGTGAAGTCAACTTAATACTTGTGCTCATGTTTAAGTTCATATCAGGCAGTGGGTGGAAATGTTTGTGTGTATGATTGAGAATGGCGTAGTGATTGATGGTGGATAAAGTAGACATGGCTGGTGTAAATACCGCACAGTAGTCTGGTGCTATGTATAATCCTGATGCTGATGTATGAGATGGTGGTATATCTGGACAGACTATGTAAACTGATGTGTTATGAGGGAAATAAAAAAACTGTGAGTGTCCAATGTGTTGATGGTGTACAAGTTTATCTGGAGCAAAATTGAAGTTGCAATGATGATGAATATTGTCATTTCTGATGATAGCCATTTCACAAGGGACTGTATTAGTAGGCTGAAACGTGAAAATGTACGCAGGACAAAGACGAACAGCATGTAAGGATGTGCGGCACTTTCGTTCAATCGTTGATTCACTTGCGAAAGTGACAGTGTCCCGTCTCTTGGAGACCATGATGAGTTCGGTGTCTGTGTTGATGTTGATGATGACCAAAGTGTTGTTATTTTTATTGGGGAAGGGATGTATTTGGTATACCGTGAACAGGTCTTCAGTGATGAATGGTACATGAACTACTACTGATGTTGGTGTTAGTGTTGCTTCTAAATATGGGTAATATTGCATGAATTCCCTACTGCGGAACAACGGCTTCAATTTATGTTTATGTATGCCTTGACTAACTATCTGACGTAGCTCATGAACTGGGAGTAAGTCAATTGTGATCTTGCCATCACCAGCATTCGAAATTCCTTGCATAAGTGCCCTGAAACGATCTCTAGTGTTCTCTAATTGTAGTAGAATCGTGTCAATATGTTCTGTGATGATGGACCAGTGATTGCAAAACAGTAGAAAAAATTGTGTCTATGTTCAAATCTGGGGAAGACCAAGTCATGACAAAAAACGAACAAACGTAAAGAAAAACATGTCTGAACTTCACATAGGAGGCATGTTGGGAAATGAGCGTATCTTGATACCAGCTGTATGTGAGGATCAAAACGTTTCCTTATTTTTAGATACAGGCTCTCCAGTGAACTTAATAACACATGAAGAACTAAATAGAATTCTTAAAAATAAAAAGAAAGTAACTTTTCTGGATGAAGCTGATTTAGATTTATACACAGTAGATGGACAAGAGATTACAGTGAAAGGTATGATAAGATTAAATATCAGTTTCACAGAAACTACAAGACCATTCTCTGCATTTTTGTATATCGTTGAAAACTTAGCAATTAAAGCTCTTTTTTTTTTTTTTTTTTTTTTTTTTTTTTTTTTTTGCCAATCAACCATTGAGGCCGAAGCCTCTGGTCATTAAGGCAAATATATATATATGTATATATATTGACACATATATACATATATATACAAACATATATATATACATACATACATACATACACACATCCATGCATATGAACATACACACTTTCATGCACACGTACATATATATATAATAATTTTTATTTTATTATTTTTTTGTAGTTTTATTTTTATTATTTTTATTTATTTTTGATATTTTTAACCTTATATTACTTATAAACAAAATACCTAATTTAAAGACCCTAAAACTAACCACCTAACAGACAAATCGCTAACCTATACTAAATCCTAAGAGACAAATAACTAGGCCTACACTAATATTCAAAAAGCCTCGACCAAGAGAACACCATCGACTGCAGATACGTAATGCTTTTCTACATTACATACCTGCACTCATCACCTGATGACTGTCAGTCGAGGCACAACCTAATATAGGGGACATCAATATATGAAAGGGAACCAGACGAGTCAGGAACATTTCCATATACGTCAGCTGTCGTCCCTAATTAGAATAACTTAAGCAAGATAATATAATGTATTTACATAATTTATACAAAAATTGAAGAACCTCGCCCAGCAGACTACCATCGACTGCAAGTGCCCAATACCTTCCTATATTGCACACTTGCACTCATCAGCTGGTGACTGTCAGGCAAGGAACTTGGCTTAATGTAGGGGACATCTATATTAGAAATAGATCGGTGGGAGGAGGAACTATTTAAAATATGTCAACTGTCAACCCTAATTAATATTACAATATATACATATTTACTGTTCATAAAAACCATAACCACACAGTAAAAAAGTCACATCACTCTGATCAGTCCGGTCTCTCTCAAGAAAGCCATCAATTTATCAGTCATAACAATGTCCCCATCACCCAGGATGGTGGAAAGGGTGAAGGGGACGTCTACTGCGCCGCAGTAATTCATAAGTGAAGCGCGTTCACGAATAAATCGCCGACAGCGCAGGATGATATGACTGATAGATAACACCGCATTACAGATGTCACAGTCACGGTGGGAAGCGTCTTTCCATATATGGTTTTATGTGGGTTAAAACGGTGGCATTTAGCCGTAGCCGTGCCAACACTTTTTCTTCTAGGCGACTGGGACGGTTGGCAGTGTCCCAGTCGCCCAGGTACAGCTTACAAGTTGGAATATTTAGTCTGGTCCACTGACCTTGCCACAGAAGATTTATTGATTTCTTTCCGAGAGATAGACTCGACCGTAGATCACGAGGAACGTCCCAAGTCTCCTCGAGCTCCACAGCCGACTTTGCAAGTAAGTCAGCCTGCTCATTGCCGTAGATACGACAATGACCAGGCACCCAGATCAGCGTGAATGACTTGTTGCATGAATGCAACTTATTAACGATGCGGCCCTGGATCTCATGAGAGTCCGTAGTGCAAGATGCAATTGCCTGAAGGGCTGATTTTGAATCTGAAAATATGACAAATGAGTCATGTCTAGAATTGAGAGCATAGTCTATGGCTTTGTCAATAGCAAAAAGTTTTGAAGTAAACACAGATGTATGAGTCGGCAACCGATACCTGAGGGCACATTCAGTCGACCACACACTTGCACCCACACATTCACTCGACTTGGAGCCGTCGGTGTACAATTGATGGGACCCCAAGTGACGAACAATGATGTTACGAAACAAGTGGTGGACCTCCGCCTCCGGCGCCTTGGCCTTTGGTGCTGGGAGCCATGTAACATCGACTGTAAAGCCGGGTGGCTCCCAAGGCGCTATATTTTTAAGCACCAACTTGTCACAGTCACTGGGGTCCACATCAAGCTCCTGAGTCAGTAAGTGGAGGCGAGCGGCAAGTGGCCGACGCACCCCCCGCAGAAGGTGGTGGTATTGACGCAGGGGGGTACAGGCCACATTGCCGATATTGCTTTTCCTTAATGTTCGTAGTCCATACGAAAATGCCAGGTGGTCACGGCGAATACGGAGGGGAGGCACATTCGCCTCCACTTCCATACGAGCTACACGGGTACACCGGACAGCTCCAAGACACATTCGCAAGCATTTATTCTGTAACACATCCAATCCTTTCAGCGTGGCATCAGATGCCGAGCCATACACCTGTGCGCCATAGTCTAGCTTTGATCGAATAAGGGACTTATACACCATTAATAAAGATTTTCTGTCGGCACCCCAGGTAGTACCCGCTAGGTACTTGAGGACATTTAACGGTTTATGACAACGAGCAAGCAAAGTATTAACGTGAAGTTTAAAATTCATTCTACGATCAAAATGTATTCCTAAAATTTTACAGAATTTTGAAAAGGTACCGCCTGATTATCCAAAGTTAAGCACAAATTAGGTACGTTACGATTAGTGAAAACTATAGCGGCACACTTACGGACGGAAAACTTAAATCCCCACTGCAAGGCCCATTGGTGGACGGAGTCAAGGGCTGCTTGAATCCGCCCAGCCGAAAATTGTGCATTACGGGAAGAGTGCCATATTGCACAATCGTCAGCGTAGAGCGAGTATTTAAGATTCCTCGGGATGGGAGCTGATGACAGAATATCATTGATCATAATACTAAATAAAGTAGGACTAAGCACACTTCCCTGTGGCACCCCGTTTTCCTGGATAAATATATCCGATGTTACGTTACGGGGCAATTTGACAGAGAAAGTTCTGTCTCTTAAAAAATTTGAAATAAAAACAGGCAAATTTCCTCTTACACCATAAGCATAGAGCTTCATTAATATACCGTGTCGCCAGGTCATGTCATAGGCTTTATGGATGTCCAGGAACACCCCTATCATGAATTCTTTATTGGCAAATGCCTCTGCAATACAATGCTCCAAATTCATTAAATGATCTAGTGAACTTCTGTATTTACGGAAGCCACATTGTTGATCATTTAACAAATTCTTCGACTCTAAAACAAAAAGAAGCCTATTGTTAACCATACGTTCCATGACCTTACATAGACAAGAAGTCAACACAATAGGACGAAATGAAGTGGGATTCATAAGACGACCAGCCTCTTTGGGTATCGGTATGACGTGCGCAAAGTGCCATGAGTTTGGGAACGTTCGAGACGCCCAAATCTCATTGTACAATGCTAACATCTTAATCAGGTTGTCCTGATTAAGATGCTGGATCATACCGTACGTGATGGTGTCTGGTCCAGGGCTGGTGTCTTTACAGGATTTAAGGGCAAGGAGCAGTTCATCTAGCGTAAACTCTTGGTTGTACGGGGAGTTTACGTCTTCTGTGGCAAAGTCTAATATCTGTAGCTCTGCCGTGCGTTTATGAAGTTGGAAACACGGGTCATAATTGGCTGAGCTACTTACAAGAGAAAAACTCCTGGCGAGGATGTTAGCAACGTCCACGGGCTCGTCATAGATGTTATTATTTACTTGCAAGGTGGTAATGGGGAAATATGGGCCTTTATTATTTAATATTCTTATGGTGGACCAGACTTTACGTAATGGTGTTGTACGAGTCACCGTGGACACAAAGGACCGCCAGGAGTCACGTTTGGCCCTTCTTATTATTCTCCTTGCCTCAGCCCGTGCCTGTTTGTATGCAATAAAATTTTTCTCAGTGGGCTGACTATCAAAAATCCTGTATCTCCTATTGCGTTTTCTTAATGCTTGTCGGCAACCCGGCGTCCACCAATGTGCTCTATGCTTTGCATGAACTGTAGAAGTCTTGGGAATAGCAGCCTCAGCTACGTGTAATATGGATTGGGTTATATTTTCGACCTTAACATCTATGGTCTCCCCAGATATATCTAAATTGGCGATCCTTGAGAAGGATCCCCAATCTGCTTTCTTATAGTTAAATTTTGGAGGTGGAGGGTCCGAAATGATGTCGCGTGTATAAGAAAGACAGATGGGTAAATGATCACTTCCCAAGGAGTCGTCGTAAGGGTCCCATGAGAGATCTTGATGTATACCAGGGAGGCCAAAGATAAGTCAATGGCCGAAAAGTTACCAGTACGATCATCTACACGAGTCGCTCTACCATCGTTCAGAAGACAGAGGTTGGACTGTAGTATTAGGTCGGCTACTTGCTCCCCACGACCATCAATCCTCAAGCTACCCCATTGATAGTGATGGGCGTTAAAATCGCCCAACACTAACTTATTTCCAGGCAGATGTTCCACTAGTGAATTTAAAGCATCACTATCAATGGGGCCATGTGGAGGACAGTACAGAGAGCAAATAGACTGATACGTGTTATTAAATTTTACTCTGCACGCGACAGCTTCCAGAGTAGAATTTAGAATCACTTCCGTTTGTGGGTGTGATTTGTGTGTGTAAATGGCAACTCCGTGACCTTCATATCTTCTATACGAGTGGTAGTGTTTGAACTGTGGAGGATCAGGATGATCCTCCAGGCGCGTCTCCTGTAAACAGACAACGTCTGGCCTGTGTATAGAAAGCAAGATTGCTATATTGTGTAACTTATTCCCAATACCTCTACAATTCCACTGTAATACAGTGAAAGCGACGGTTTAAGATTTTCGTTGGGGGCCAGTGTGCTTTGTCTTTTTTGTCTCCGCGGCAGACGAGCGACTACCGGGGACCTATCCCGGTGCTTGTTCACGGAAACCTCCATATTATCGTCAATTACGAGGTTCCCTGACCCCACCGAGGAAGAGCTAACCTTCCTCTCCCTCGCTGGAGTGGGAACTGGAAGAACGTGAGGACGAGACTTTGTGAGGGTGGTCATGTTACTTTTACTAGACTTGTCGGGTTTCGCTTTAGGCAGTACTGATGGAGAGGCAGCAGCAGCCTGAGAGTACGTTGAAGCCTTAGGGATGTCAGTGAGAGAGTTGGAGCGGACAGGAGGTCGAGATGGAGATGCACTGTGAGTGGCAGTAGGGAGAAGGACAGGATCAGTCTGCGTCTCTACAGAGCACATCACAGGACGGGACATTACCGCCGAAGCATAGGACCTATTCGGCGTGGGAGTTGCATGCAACACCCACACCGTTTTACTAGCTTCGTAGTAGGAAATGCCCTCCGTTGCCTTCACTGTGCAGACCTCCTTCTCCTCCTTCCACTTGGGACAATCCCTAGAGGAAGTGGAGTGAGCGCCCTTGCAGTGGAAGCAACAGACCGTCTCAGATGTGCAATGTTCCGCCTCATGACCTTGGCTTGCACACTTGCCACACACTGGCTGGGAAGCCCGACAAGTCTTGGCACCATGCCCATATAACTGGCATTTCAAACAACGGTAAGGGTTGGGAATGTATGGCCGCACATGAACAATTTCGTAACCAATTTTTACATTGCTAGGAAGTGATACTTTACCGAATGTCAAAACAATGGTCGCTGTCTTTGTCCTGACACCTTCCGAGTAGCGAGTTATGAATTTAGCATCAATGACATCTTGCTGAGCGAGTTCATCTATGATCTCTTCCTCACTCATCACCATGAGATCCCTGCAAGTGATAACCCCTTGCAGGAATTCATGGATGTTGGGATCTTGGTTTCGACATCATAGCAATGAAACTTGCGCAGCTTCAACAAGTCCTTAATTTGAGATGAGGTACAAGTTTTTATGAGGAGGTCTCCGTTCCCAAGTTTTTTGACTTGTTCCACCTCCCCAGCACAGCCATCAATAACCTTCTTGATCATGAAGGGATTGAGACTGCTCAAGGGAGTGGAACCTAGAGCAGTGATGATCACATATTCGGCATTATTTACAGGGACATCACGGGGCAAACGAGTCTGGGGCCGTTCTGTCTGGGGGCTGTCAGTCCGTGTAGAAGTCGGGGCTCGGTCAGGACTACCTCCCCCCCTGAGGGGGGGGGAGGCAGTAGTGGCGTCCTCCATAGTTACCACTTCCCCCGTGAGGGGGGAAGTGGAAGAGAAGAGAAAAACGACCAAGGGAGAATTGCCCGGGGAACACACACTTAATCTGAGATTACCCTCTCAAACCACTCTCGGGAGGACGCGCCCGTGTGTAACTCACACCCCAGAGCGATCAGTGGGGGGTACACTCCAGAGGTGAGTAAGCAAAGGCAATCTCAGGAAACAGATATAGACACTTACTATATCTCTAAAGGGCTGGGAGGAGAATTAGTACTAGCTAACCTAACTTTATTGAAAAACGCCCTAGTGGCGAGGAAAACAAAAAGCTAAGGCCGGTGAGGCAACCCTGCAGCTAGACGAGAGCTCAGAAACACATCCTCACTCTTCGCAACCATCCATCAAAGTCCATTAAAGCTCATATGTTACTGGGCTTAAGATCCATGAGAGCTGAGAACATAACCATACTCCCACAAATGAATGGAATAGACTTTGATAACGAATTCATAGAGGAAATAACTTCAGAGCCCTCACCGATTGGTAGAAGAGAGCCAAAAAGAACTGGTAATATTAAAGGCTTAAACAAACATACACAAACAGATGAGTGTATAGATCCACTCCCACCACCAACCCCATCCTCCAGAATTAATGACCCAGATAACAGTACTGATTTATCAATTTTTCCAGCCCATCTCACTAATGATTTAGTTATACCACCTAATTCATACATGAAGGTTACCATAAAGAGCAAATTACGGAATAGTACTGTTCTTGTCTTAGAAGAATTATGTAAAGTAAAGGGATTGTCAGTAGAAAACGCATTATGTCATACGAACGACGAAGGGCAAACTCAGATATTCATAATTAATCACATGAATGGGGAAGTTCAGTTGGAAAAGGGAACTTGCATAGTTAATAGTGAAAAATGTCCCGCCCCTGTGAAGGAAATAGTTATAGCTGGAGTGACAAGTGAGATAAAATCTATGGATAGAGAAAGAATAAAAGAGAATTTAATTCACTCAGGTGAATTTGATGAAGAAAATGATTTGTTAACCCTGCTGGAAACACACAGGGACACCGTAGCATTGCCCGGAGAACAATTAGGGTGTACTAACTTGAGTAATCACATGATTAATGTGCACCCAGAAACACCACCAATTTTCGTACCAGCTTACCGCATACCACACTCCCAACGTACATTTGCAAATCAGTATGTCAATGAAATGCTAAAACTTGGAATTATTGAGCCTTCAGTCTCCCCGTGGAATGCCCCCTTATTCTTCGTGCCCAAACGAAATGGAGAAATGCGTGTGGTAGTAGATTACCGTAAACTAAATAATCACATAATCCCAGACAGATTTCCCATGCCATTGCTAAGCGATGTTCTACAGAATATTGGTCCTGAGAATAATATATTCTCGACCATCGATCTCCTAAACGGCTATTATCAGATTCCGGTATCAAAGGAGTCACGTAAATACACTGCCTTTTCAACAAACAGAGGCCATTATCAATATACAAGAATGCCAATGGGACTGAGGACAGCCCCAGGCACATTCCAGCGTCTTATGAATTACGTATTGTCCGGAATTTTAGGACAAGGAATATTTGTTTATCTTGACGATATTATAATCGCAACGAAGAATATTAAGGATCATCTCAGGAAATTAGACTTACTTTTTCAAAAGCTTAGTGATGCTGGTTTAAAAATTAAGCTTTCTAAATGCAAATTTTGCTTTAAGGAAATAAATTTCTTAGGCCACAAATTAAGTTCTGATAGTATTCACACCACTGATGACAAAATACAGGCAGTGAGAGATTTTCCTGAACCCACTACGACTGACGAAGTTAGACAATTTTTAGGTCTGGCTGGGTACTATAGGTCATTCGTACCACAGTTCTCTCATATAGCCTTTCCTCTATTCCAATTACTCAAAAAAGATGCTGTATTCCAATGGGAAGAAGAACAAAAAAGGGCATTTAACAATCTACAAATTACACTAACAAATGCACCTTGTTTAGCATATCCAGATTACACAGAATCATTTCTTATTTGTACAGACGCATCAGTTAAAGGATTAGGGGCTATACTGATGCAGGAAGATAAAAGAGGAAAGAATCAACCAATTGCATTTGCCAGCAGACAAACAAGAGGTGCAGACAAAAATTATTGCACTACAGACTTAGAGGCACTTGCAGTGGTTTTTGCATTACAAAAGTTTCGAGATTTGGTATATGGTTACGAAATCCACTTATTCACCGACCATAAACCACTGGTGGGTATGTTTAAAGAAAAACTCCTTTCTGGGAGGAGAGCAAGATGGAAATGTACGGTTGAAAACTACAATGTACAAATTCATTATATACAAGGTAAAATGAACATAGTAGCTGACGCATTATCTAGGAACCCGAACACAATTCAGGTCGCGGCGTTAGATCTCAAAGGAAATATCCCAAACCACGAGGATATCGCAAAGGCACAAAGACTTGACCCAATATGGTCTAAAGTTATATACAAGTTAGAAAGCGGAGATGACATACAATTACCCAAACTGCATGTCCCACTTGAACAATTCACAATGGTCAATAATACATTATACAAAATTAACTCTAAACAACCAAAACGCCAAAGAAATACTAACCAGTTGGTAGTACCTAATGACATGATACCCCAAGTATTACGATTGATACACGACAGCCCACATGCAGGACATCCTGGAAAGGATAAGACATTCAACCAAGCCCAGCTGTTATATTACTGGCCTTCATTACGAAAAGATATAAACAATCATATAGACAGATGCGAATCATGTGCGAAACAAAGGATACCCAATCACACCTGCACCGATGGGTAATTACCCAGTACCACATCAACCATGGGACGTTGTCGCTGTTGATTTACTCAAGATGCTATTATCATACAATAATAACCTATACTTATTCGTAGCAACGGATCATTTTTCCCGTTATGTCATTTTAGCTCCAATTAAAGATAAGACAGCAGAGACAGTAGCAAAGGCAATAACAGATAATGTAATATGTCGCTTTACTACCCCAAAGGTACTAATAAGTGATAATGGAGGAGAATTTAATTCTGAAATCTTACAAGAAATATGTAAACAATACAACATCAAAAAGGTTAACGTTTTAGCCTATCACCCAGCATCGAATGGGTTGGTAGAGAGACAAAATAAAAAAGTATTAGATGTGCTACGACACATTCTCAGTGAAAATTATGCAAGCTGGGATGATTGGATTCCCAGAGTAGAAGCCTCAATTAATGGATCTATAAATAAATCCATAGGTGAAACACCACATTTCATTATATATGGCACAGATAAAAAATTACCATATGAGCTCCTAGAAGGTGACAGCATGCCTATATACAATTACGATGATTACTCTAAACTCCGTTTACGTGAATTCCAGGACATACACAAAAGAGTCAAAAAACAATTAACGATGTCCAAGGAAGAAATGACGGAAGCATTTAACAAGAAGGCAAAAGATTCACCTATCAGCTTAGGAGACATTGTTTACGGTGTCATTCATACGAAAGACAATAAATTATCCCCAAAATTTGAGGGCCCATACAGAGTAATTAACATAAAAGCAAACAAAGTTTTAATTAAGTCACTTTCAAGTGGCGAGGAGAAACAAGTTCATATTGACCATTTAAAACGAGTTTCAAGGGAATTATCCCATAATTGTTCAGCCTCGGATACAACCGAACAGGCGAACGTACCTCAGGAAAACAAGCAAGAAAACAACAATGATTACAAAAAGAAATTAAGGTCATATACCAAACAATCGAACATAGGTGCAACTGTTCCAATCAAATCTACAGTACATCATTTACGATAATTAAATATCGATTTAAACTCCTTCTATAAATGAAATAACAATCAACCGTAACGCACATCATCACTATCATCGACCACAGCATGACCATATTAGGAAATTAATAGATTTTTTTTTTTTTCGGTAGGTTACGATGAAGGGACTTATGCTATGGATTCTCTTCTACATAGCAAGAGGATATGCGCACTTAGAACCCCAACACATAGTACGACAAGGATGCCTCATAGCTCCAACGGCCACGACTACAATCGTTAAGGACGTCATGAGTACTGAAATAAGTCTAGATTACTTGTATGAATTACCTACTTATCTAGACAGACTTGCGACGCCGATGCGAACTCTGGACTTCATGATAGGAAATTATGTTTCACAAGCACATAACACTAAGGAAGTGAATGAAATGGTAAAGTTAGCGAAATGGAAACTAGAACAGGCAAAGTCAACTATGCTCATCATGATCCAAGATCTCCCATCTTATGGAACGGAGGTACTGAGCGACAGGAACAACATTACACGTACTCGCCAAAAGCGCGGTTTGTTCGACCTGGGTGGCGCAGTTCTTGGAAACATCTTTGGATTGGCTACAGAGGATGACCTTAAAGAAATAAACAACAAATTTAATAAGATAGCTCAGGTACTAACATACCAAGATAAATTCATCACAGGACAGAACTCAGCAATGAAGACAATTGTGAAAAATCTGAAAAAAGCAGAAAACATAGCTCTCGAGAGTGTAGATAAAATAAATGAAATGGAGGGAAACGTCACACTTTTCCAACACTTCTCCATCATCACAGAACATACTGACACGATTCTACTACAATTAGAGAACACTAGAGATCGTTTCAGGGCACTTATGCAAGGAATTTCGAATGCTGGTGATGGCAAGATCACAACTGACTTACTCCCAGTTCATGAGCTACGTCAGATAGTTAGTCAAGGCATACATAAACATAAATTGAAGCCGTTGTTCCGCAGTAGGGAATTCATGCAATATTACCCATATTTAGAAGCAACACTAACACCAACATCAGTAGCAGTTCATGTACCATTCATCACTGAAGACCTGTTCACGGTATACCAAATACATCCCTTCCCCTATAAAAATAACAACACTTTGGTCATCATCAACATCAACACAGACACCGAACTCATCATGGTCTCCAAGAGACGGGACACTGTCACTTTCGCAAGTGAATCAACGATTGAACGAAAGTGCCGCACATCCTTACATGCTGTTCATCTTTGTCCTGCGTACATTTTCACGTTTCAGCCTACTAATACAGTCCCTTGTGAAATGGCTATCATCAGAAATGACAATATTCATCATCATTGCAACTTCAATTTTGCTCCAGATAAACTTGTACACCATCAACACATTGGACACTCACAGTTTTTTTTATTTCCCTCATAACACATCAGTTTACATAGTCTGTCCAGATATACCACCATCTCATACATCAGCATCAGGATTATACATAGCACCAGACTACTGTGCGGTATTTACACCAGCCATGTGTACTTTATCCACCATCAATCACTACGCCATTCTCAATCATACACACAAACATTTCCACCCACTGCCTGATATGAACTTAAACATGAGCACAAGTATTAAGTTGACTTCACCTAAGTTTGAAACTATGCAACTGATCAGGCTCGCATAGAGCTGTCTATCTATCTATTTATCTATCTATCTATTATGATTTGTTATTATAATATGGAGTCCTAATACCCCTTCCCTAGCGATTTATTATGCATATTACAGTTTTGTATTCTCATGTTTATTTATATTGCTTTAATTGCGACACAGTTTTCATTAACAGAAGATAAGAGGATACTGGTGTGAAAATAGGGGAGAGAGAGAGAGAGAGAGAGAGAGAGAGAGAGAGAGAGAGAGAGAGAGAGAGAGTAGGCCCACTAGAGATAAAACGCTCTAAGTGTGACGAAATCTCCATAACCAGTCAGAAAACGAGCCTTAATCCTATCGGTAGTTGAGGCACACTTAGGAATGTTATTAAAGTTGATGCCAGTCCTCTTCGTTCAGGGAAGGGAAGGTCTCTGCTGGTGAAAGGCCTGTTTTACACCTGTTTACCTACACACTTTGGGTTTAGAGTGGATTTTGTGAAGTCATGTGATTTTCCCTTTCTTTAACGTGGATCATTTATATTTTTATTCTCTCCTGTTTGTTTCTTTGTTTGTCTGTTAGCAGGACTGCTCAAAAACTAAAAGAGAGATGTGGAACAAATTTGGTGGGTAGATAGCCCAAGTCCCAGGGAAAAATCGATTAACATTTGGGACAGATCCAGATCATATTACAGATACTGGATCCGGAAAACACCTTTTGCGAAACCCTAATCAGTGATGAGAAAACCTAACCCATTATGAAGAGTGGTTTGGAAATTACGTTGCCCTTGTCGGAGAGATGCGCTCCACTGAGTGCCCCTCAACTTTACTCTGGGATTTGTATTGATAACAGGTGGTACAATTTTAAACATTATAAAAAAAAAAAAGTAAGGTTTCAAATTGCTGTCTGAATGGTTAAAAAAAAAAAGAAAATAAATGAATGTGTTAATTGCAGCACCATCCTTACACAGGCGCTTGTGTGAAGATGCATTGCTCAACCTGCACGTCATTACACTGGCATTGTGATTACATCTGTGTGCTAAATCATTAACAGGCTTTTATTGATTCTAGCTTCATAATCGATCATTGAAGAGACGTCGTTAAGGCAGGTAATTAAAATCATATACGAATGAGGCTTCTTGCATAACTCTACTCTCTCTCTCTCTCTCTCTCTCTCTCAATCTCTGCTTTTCCTTTCTTGGCAGTATTTTTTCATTTTTCTCTTTCTCCATCTTTTTTCATTTACCTCACCTTTTCATTCATTTTCAGCAAGGCAGTTAGTAAATAAATAAATAAATAAATAGATAAATGAATAATCAACGTGGCCTCTATCACTTGGCAATGTCTGTCTATCTATTTCTGTGTGTGTGTGTGTGTGTGTGTGTGTGTGTGTGTGTGTGTAACGGATGTGAAGTAACTGGAGCACTACACAAACTCAGTGACGGTGTGTGGATACTGACGTGGTGGATAGAGTGGGGGGTTGGGTGAACGGATGGTTCAGAGGGTGGATGGGAGGTGAAATGGATGGTTGAGAGGGTGGATGGATGAGGAGATGGATGGTTGAGTCAGAGTCCAGATAAATGGTTGAGAGGTGGATGGTTGGGTGGGTGGTTGGCTGGGAGGGTGGTGAGCAAGTGGGTGGTCTTTCGGGTGTGAGTAGTGGATGGCTGGGTGATGGATGTACAGCCATTCACAAAAGTCTTGACGTCGATCCCAGCCTCCGTGAACTGCATCAATAAAAGGGAGTTAATAACATTAGAAGGGTAAACATTTGTCCAGTAAAAGTGTGAGCAGGCTTTTACGGTGTACAGAGTTAGTTAGGGCCTGAAAGTGAGAAGGATTACATGTCCAGGGGTGGATACGACTTTCATGGATGACTGTATATGATGGATGATAGCGAGGTTGAGTGTGGGGTGGTCGGTGAAGAGGGGTTGTGGTGATGGAGGGGGAAGGGGCGCAGGGAGTGATAATGGAAGTTCGCTGTATGGTGTTTTGTGGTGGTAGATGGTACTGCTGGGCTGGACTGGAGGATGACTGCTGCTAGATAATATATGGTGAGGATGAGGGATGTGCAGGGAGTATTTAGATTTCAATGGCCGAAGTCAGAGGTTTGTTTGGTTCTGAATTCCGGTGGAGTTCACTGGAATGTGTTTAAGAAGAAAGTCGTGAGGTGAATGACTGGGGCTCATATGCGGTGGATGGAATGCGTGGTCCTGGTCATGTTAGCACTGAGTAAGATAAAAGAAAATAATCATGTTTAACGTACAAAAGCAAGAGATTGGCTTTGCTCAATCTAAAGATATTTACATTTTTGCTAAACCGTTCTGTGGAGCATCTATGTGCGTGCCTTTGCCTTCCTGCCCACTTTTCTCTGACTACACATTCCTTGGTGCTGAGCGCAGACTTCATGGAACAAAGTTTTCGACTCAATAGGAGATAAAAATGTTCCAGTTGCACTTTGCATTGCAGACTGGAGAGTGTCCCGACAGTGGTAAAGATGCAAGCAAGCGACTCTCCAAGAGAAAGTTTAGCTTATTTTGGCAGAGAATGAGGAAAATTAAGCGGGGAAAGCAAACACTGCACCAAAGTTTCTGCAAGCACGTATTTAATATCACGTCAGCATCACTAACATGCAGAGGTGCTTAAAATCTCAGCGATTATTCCCTCTCTGTGCCCCATCCTTGAGGTGTTATCATGAGTGTTTGCTGTAGATATGTCAGCAAGAGAGGTTAGACCACTTTCCATCCGTATTTAGGTTACGTGTGCTTGTCGTGAGTTAGCCACTTCTAGATGTTGTGAATCGCGTTTCTTAAAAGCATTGTTGATACACTTGGTTTCTGATGCGTAGTAGATCTGTCTTCTGTTCTTTGTTTTCCATATTGTTTAAGTGCTGTTATATTAATGCTGCAATTCCATTTGGATCAACTTTCTTAATTTCTGTTCCTCTAACTCTTTCTTTCCTTCTTCTTCCATTTTCTCCCTGTTTCCCTTCGTTTTCTGTCCACCTCCATCCCAGCGTTCCCTCCTCTGTCAGTTTCATGCTTCCTTCACCACTTTTCTTGTAGCGGTGGGAAAGGACAAACAACGCATTGTGACCTAACCAGGTAGGAAACGGAGAGTGTTCACTCGGAATGTTCGCAACTATGATAAGTTTATACCTTGCCTCATTCCTTGTTTGACGAAAAGTGGAGAAATTTTGGCTATAAAACTCTGTTCATGGATCCATTACAACATAGCCTTATAGTAATTATTCCACAAGATTCCGAGTTTCCTCCAAATCCTTTGATCGATCCTTGTAAAAAAGAGTGGCTTCGGGCAGTGCCATCTAAACGTTAGCAAATGCCGAAGGAAGCACTCAGTGTTTGTCGGATGATCCGCGGAAGCCAAGGCTGTGAAGTTTCACTTGGCAGGTTTCCACACCTACTTAATCAACGGTATTAATAATGGACATAGCTCCGTGTCAGCCTCGAAGAACGATGACAAAATACATGCATTAGAAAATTAGCAAATAGAATATCAGACCACACAGTGGGCACATTTACTTATCTGTCAGCCGCAGACTGCATCCCCGACTGTTATACTGACAGGTCATTTGCACAATACATCTATTTACGTAAAACTATTAGTGGTTTCTTTTGAAAAGAGTATCACAACGGAGACTGAATGGATCGTACTGTAAACATTAGTTTCAGGAAATAAAAAGACTCGTGGGAAAACAACCTCAAACACAGCACCATCGGTCTGTTTGGCCTTGTCTCACACTAGCCTCAGGCGCAATAATGGTGGCTGCGGTAAGAAAGTACACAAGTAACAAGGCACAGATTTCCTCAAACTTTTTAAATTTATTGGTAGTACTGCATTTACAAAACATAGTAGATACTTAGAAAATGTCTTACTTTTTGTCAGGAAAGTAAATCTTGTCCCAGTTAATACTGACAGCCACACATATAATATTTGCTTCATCTCTTGTATACATTAAAAAGTGACAGTAGTATCTACACATTGCTAATATGAGAAAAATTACTTAGGCAAAATCCACCGTTTGGTTATGGTATGGACTAACTCAGGCCATATAAATACGATTGCATGATAAGTCAGATAATGATATTGCTTCCTATTTTGTTATGATCGGCGAGTTGTGGCGAAGCACTATTGAATGTGGTAAGTTCAGTAACACGAAATACTGCTGAGCGGGCTGGGCTTCAGTGAATGTTAGTTTGAAGCGTGTGTGTGAGGTGGTAGTGTGGGGTGTTAGTGTGCAGTGTTAGTGTGAGGTGGTAGTGTGAGATGTGAGTGTGAGGGGTGAGTGTAAGGTGTTAGTGTGCAGTGTTAGTGTGTGGCGTTGGTGTGAGTGTATGGTGTTAGTGTGAGGTGTGAGTGCGAGGTGTGAGTGTAAAGTATGAGTTTCAGATGCTTGCGTGAGATGTGAGTGTGAAGAGAGGGGTGTGAAAGTGACCCTCAGGTAACCCCTTCACCATGAAATATCCTACCTCAAAATAAATAACATCCTCTGGCTACAACAATAACAGGATAAAAAGGAAGTAATGGCGTCGGGCGATATTGTACTCAAGGGGTTGTGGAAATTAAACTTAACTCTTTCTTAGTCTTCCAAAAAAAGCATATCATCACCTGGCGTTAAACTCTTTCAATCCGATGGCGCATATTTCATCTTAGTCTACCAGTTGAAGAGTATGTGACAGGGAAAGAGTTAATGATAGCAAAAATGAACCTCCCCACTTGGAAAACGTATCTTCTTAGCTGAATAAAATCGTCCGATGGTAGCAAGAAATAATGAAAATATACTCTGGTGGTCGGGGGTTAACTTTGTACAAAATCGTCCGGCGTTAATCCTTTTAATACAGTGACGTGTTTTTTATTTAATCAGGCCACCACCAAAGGGCTTCATGCAGCTTAGGAAAAATCTGAAGTCGTAACGAAATTAATAAAGGCTATAAATAACCTTCCCAGCTCAAAAAATCTTCCCTCAGCCTCGGAAAATCGTCTGGAAATAAGACAAAAATAATATATAGTCATCGGACAAAATTGGTTAACAAAAATAATGTATAAAGAAGACGTCATCACTTGCCAGGGGTAGGGAAAGTGGAAGCAGTGTGAGGAAGAAAGTGACTCTGTAAATCGGCGTTCACTGGCAGGTGTTGTAAATGTGATGACGGTGTATACAACTTTAAACATGATTTGTTGGTTCGCCTCAATCTATAAAAACTTTCGGTAATCCTTCGCTGGTAAGGATATATTTACAGATCTGTCTTCAGGTCGGCTTTAAGTTTGACAAAATTCCCTCTTAACTCTTTGTATGTATGTTTAATCTGTCTATAGCCTGACGCCCTAATCCCGCAAAGGGTGGCCGCAGACAAAACGCCTCCAAGTCGCTGTCACCCACCATTTGACTGCCCTTCCCCCAACTCACTCCCCCCTCCCTCATATACCTCTCAACTTCATCCCTCCACCTCATCCTCGTTCTCCTCCTCCCTCTCCCTCCCTCCAGTTCACCTACATACACCCTCTTAGTCAGTCTTTCATTCTCCATTCTCTCCACATGTCCACACCACCTCAGTGTATTTCTCCGAATTTTTTCAATCACATCCACATCCGCCCCACAACGTTCTTTCACTTTTCATTCGTCAACCTGCTCCTTCACGTCACTCCACGTGTTCTTTTCAAGTAACTCATTTCCACTGCTCTCACTCTTGACTTGTTCCCCTCTTACAAGGTCCACGCCTTGCTTCCATACGTCAGGGTAGGGATCACAGTACTATCATGCAGTGACTTCCTAACTTCCATACTCACCTCTCTATTCCTCATCACCGGTTTCAGTTAGCCAACAACCTTCCTTCCCTGCTTTACTCTTTCAAGCACTTCATCCCCAAAACTTCCATTTTCACTCATCACACTACCCAAGTACTTGAATGCACTCACACTTTCCATATCCTCACAGAGACCAAGAGTCGCACTCGACTCAAACTGATATGCTTAAACAAACTGTGGAATCCACGATTGCGTGATGCCACATTTATGTGATCATTAAATGCTGGAATTACTGGGAAAAATGTCAAATTCATGAATGTACTTCACAATTGTTCTCAGATACAGTTATTAATATGATATTAAACCATTCTTCCTGTACCGTGACACTTACCAGTGTCACCCCATGCTACAATGTTGACTATGCATACGGATAAATTGTCGACTTCACTTGTGAAGTGCGCCGGCCGCATATGTGTGGAATGCCACAATTATTGTTTGAGTATACGACCATAAGTCCTACCCAGGTACAAATCTTTTTATGACCATCTCTCATTTATCCCTTTATGTTTCGGTGACATTTATTCTGTTGATTCCTGCTATTTCGGACGATTTTGTTCAGCTTAGTAAAGGCATCTAGTGCTGAGGGGATTAACGAAAGCTGTATTGAACCTCACCAATTCGAAAATCTGTCCGAAAGTTGGATCAGATCGCTTGGGGATAGAATGAGAAAGATGTACCTCATTGAATTCAAAGTGTTAAGCTGTCTGTGCTGGTTGGCGTGCATGAAATGGAAACCAGATGCTTTTTAGTCTTTATTTTTTAAGTTGAGAGAGGAAGCGTGCATGACCAGAGTGATGATAACGCGGACTCTGTGGATGGCGAGTCACTCACACAGGAAATGGAGGTTCAGAGTAAAACAGTGTATGATGCAACGGCCAATCTACAAATAGTGGTAGAAAATATAGAGATGGAATGAGAGTGATATATACTCGTGAAAATCCTCAACATCATGAGTGGAAAAAGAGAGATATTTCCTGTGAAAATTTTAACTTGACAGACAGAATACGTGTGATATGCTGTGAAATTCATCGTACTGACTGGTAGAAAAAATAGCATATGCTGTGAAAATCCTCATACTGATAGAGAGAAAAGTCATAATGTTATATATTATTAAGATTCTCACTGGTAACGAAGAAATGTAAGGTACTTTAACTTCTTCAGCCCAAGGACATCATTTTTTTTTTCTTGCCAATCTGAGACCATTATATTTAGCACAGGAAAACCTCTTGATAATGATGGGGTTATTGAAGGATGTATCTACTTCCTCCAGTTCTAGATGATAAAGGCGAAACTTAATACAACCGTGTGGAGACTGGGAGAGTGAAAGAGATGTTTTGTCCCAGGGATGCAAGGGTAAAGGTCTGCCTAGTCTTTCAGGGAAACTCCAGCGTCACTTTCCTCCCTTTTATCTTTTATTCGATGCTAAAATTGCACTCTCACGGCAGCAGTACTAGAGTGTATATGCGCCACTTGCCCCAAAGCAAACTCAGTATGTCTTAAAGACCAATATATTCGTACATCAGACCCATAGTGTCACATCCACCCTGAATAGACGTTACGAAAACCAAATATAATCAGGCATACAACTGCAACAATCTGATCTCCATAGAGCTTTTCTTTACAAATTTAAGGCTGCATTCAATGTTTTTGACATTTTGTGAAGATGCTAACCAACGAAATCTTCCTTCCTCTGTTTCCCCTTAAACAGTCACCTTCGGCAGCAATTTTGGTGAGTAAAAGAACCATTACGTGTGAATTACTTGTTCAGTTATCATAGAATCCTAAATGAGCTCAATTCTTCATCCATTAATCTTGCCATCTTGGAGTGTCTCTTCGGTGAGATACAAATCAATCAACTGTGGAAGCGGTCCTTGTTGTCATTGTGGGACCACTTATGTCACTGTTTCTTTTTCTTTTTCTTTTTTTTTTTTTGGCGGTGATAGTAAAAGAAAATAATGTACAAGATATTACTGAAAGAAAAGAAAGTAAACACGTGAAAATATATAGTAAATGTCTCACTTTTTTTGGAGACGTCTTTTTGTTGGTTTATGAGGCTTCGAAACACGTCCTCCCCTCTCTTTAATTTCTGAACATGAAGCGTTAATATATTTATGTATATTATTTAAGCAGCTTGTGTAGGTATAAAATAGATATGATTAGCGCAGGAGAGGATAATAAAGTGTAATACGAAAAATAAACTGATCAGCGAGAGGTGTCACCAAGCCTCCGAATTTAACGAGCAAACGAAACCTCATCTCCAATCACAAGAGGATTAGCGGTGAGAGTATTAACACCCTCAGACTCCTATACCCATTATCAGCTGAATAAAATCGTCTGGATTTGGCTGGAATGTAATACTGTACAGAGGTGGTGCGATCATGAGCCAAAAAGACACGCAAAAATATGAAAAATCTAGTGAGCTCTTAATCACTTCATATCTTTCCTACTACTTACTTCATGATTGTGGGCGGGGTGGGCTGTGGGCGTAGGTTCCGGGTGAGCGAGGGTGATGGGCGGGATGAGGGCTGCCACACCCACCAAGAGCAATACGATGGGCGTGGGCGGGGTCATCTGCGGAGGAGTGAGAGACTCGGATTAGTGAAAGATTTGTTTGTATTTACCAGACGAGAGAGAGAGAGAGAGAGAGAGAGAGAGAGCGAGCACAAACAAACTACCAGAGACAGCAAGACAGACAGAGAGCGACATAAAGAGACAAGCGTAACACGAATTTCCTCACGCTGTTTAGCATTGCCTCACAGTCATCACTCTCAATCTCGGTGTAGGTGATGTGAGGTGATGCAGGGAGCTGGTGTGGGTCTCTCTCTCTCTCTCTCTCTCATGTGATGGAGTCTGGTCACGCAATCGTCGTCTCCCATGACCGGCACCCGGAAAGAGGAAAAAAGCAATCTGTATGTGTGTAATTTGCCGGCCTGACTTGTGCCCTCACCCGTTCACTCTCACTTGGCCGGGACCTGAGTGAAAGGAGAGAGAGAGAGAGAGAGAGAGAGAGAGAGAGAGAGAGGAATGAAAAAGAAAAGTTTACTTCTTGGGTGATCCTCAACACTTCCATCAAGTTTGGTCCAAATCATATTAAAACCATTTTCATGATTTTGTTCACACACACACACACACACACACACACACACACACACACACACACACACACACACACACACACACACACACACACACACACACAGAGGCTAGCTTAGTTTACAAAAGAGGAGCTCAAGGTGTAGCTAACTAGTTTTTTCCTTAGTTCTTCATAACAATTAAATGTTATAACCAGTCACTTTTCTTTTTTTTTGTATTCATCATCTAAATATTCATTCTAACTTGACTGTAAAGTGAGTGGTGTATGGGCGAAGACAAACGAATATACAGTGAATCTTATACACATCAGTAACTTAAGAGGCTTTATATATATGTCCAGTGGGTTTGCTGAATGAATGTATGTTTCAGGTCTTCATATTACCGTTTTTTTTTTTCTTACATCACCACCAGATTATTTTGCATATTTATAAGTTACGTGTTTTACATCACAAAAGTTTGTTGCGTGTCAACACTTCTCTGTCAACAACGCTCAATGATTTTAGTGCCAATAAAACCTGAGATGTATACAGTCACACTTGTCTGGCCTAGATATTAACCCGACTTCTGGATCGTAATCTGGGGGAAAGTTGATCACTTACCTAGTTAATGTCCTTTGTGTATGTTTGTTGCTGTGTGTGGCATGCAAAATACTGCCTGTGCATTTTGGCTTAAACCACAGTATTTATTACCTCTACCAACAAATTTGGACAGAGGTTATATATTCACTCGTGTCCGTCTGTTTGTCTGATTGTGTGCAAGATATATAAAAAAGTTGTTATCGGATTTCAGTAAACTCTGGTGGATGGGTGAGCAGTGGGTCAAGGAGGAGCTGATTATATTTTTAGGTGGAGTCAGGTCAAGATGCAGGAACAAATAAATTTTATAGGCGTTGGTGGAGGTATGGGCCTACTGAATTGTGTAACACGGCAGACTAAGACTGTAGAGTAAACAAAATATGTGAGACCGTAAAAGTATTTGTCTGGTAGGAAATGGGATCTACAGAAATAAATTTTATTGGCGTTGGCGGAGATACGCGCTCTCTGAGTGCTTCCTTGTTCCTTCCTATGTTAAACTCTTCACCGTCTTTTCCTTCGACTGTCTCCAATTTCCTTTCCTCCATTTGGTAAGCACTGCGACTTTTTTGTGGGTGCATTCTTGTCATATGGCGATTTCCTTAGCCGCTGCTGTTTTGTTACGATGTTAACCAGCGAAACTTCCACTCCTCTATCTCTGCATCCAGTCACTTTGGCGGTGATGGTGGAACACCCAAGAACCATTCACATGAGCATTATTTAAACGCTTACTATGGCATCCTTAGTGAGTTCCATACCTCCCCAGTGAAACTTACTATGTTGGCGATTCTTTTAGCTGAGACGCAGACAAATCGAGAGTGGGGAATTTCTCATGGTCAGAGTGGTCCTATATGATCAGAGTGGCCTTGTACAAATGTCATATGAAAAGTAGATTACACTACCGGATACGTAAATAAGATTGTAGATAAAAGGCACTAATGAGCCTCCCCCTTCAAGAGAAAGACCTACAGTATCTTTCATTGTATTTTTTCTCGTTCCAGACGGTTTTATTTGGCTTTGGAGATATTTTTCGAACTGAAATTGATACATATAGCCTTCATTAATCCCTTTACCACCAGGGGAACTCCTAACAGCAAAACTACACAAAGACTTTATCGTTGTGAAGGGTTTAATTGACGAGAATACGACCCATGGACTTAAGTGTCTTCGAGTATGCGGCCTCGGGAAGGAGTTACGCATAGATCACCAGCCTGAGCGTAACTTTCCACCCTCCACCACCTATTGAGTAACGCAAGTAAGACATTAAGAAACCCGCCAGTAACGCAAGCCTCCGGAACAATTAGATCAGCGTGATTAGGTTCCGTAGTGCACCCCAGGCTATCCGGAAGTGACGTCACGGTCTAACCAACAGGGCGGTCTTTGTTTACGTGTGTCTGCAGACCTATAATTATCGAGTGGACGTTTCCGATGTGTCGCTTCTGGGGTCGAAAGGTACGCCAAACCCATCTCATTTGTTTTTCTTTCAAAATCTGGTTTACCGCGTACTTACTCTGTGTAGAAGGAAAGTTGTGAGTGTGTAGGCGTAAAACATGGGACGATAAATGCAGGTGGAGGTGTTGATAATAATGGAAATAGTGTTTTTCTCTCGTGTGTGGAATATCAGGAAAGGACAGTGGAGAATACACACAGAAAGCACTGAATGTCCTGTGTGTGTGTGTGTGTGTGTGTGTGTGTGTGTGTGTGTGTGTGTGTGTGATAAGAGAAGCTGGCTGCTCTGAATAACAAACACCTCATCACAGTAGGATATAGTCTGCTTGATGAACTGTAATGAACGGAAAATTACCTCAGTTCTATATAATGATGGCCCTTTATTTGGGAGTTAATGTACCCTGTCTTACTTCCCCTGCCTTACCTTACTTCCCTTGATCTGCCTTACCATCCCTGCCTTGCCTTACCTCCCCTGCCTTATCTTACCTCCCCTGAGTTACCTTACCTCTCATGCCTTACTTGCCTCTCCTGGCGAACCTCACTATGCTTACTTTACCTCTCCCACCTAACCTTACATCCCCTGCCTTACTTTACTTCCTGCATCTTCCCTTCCTTGCCCTACCTTGTCTCCCTTGCCTGCGTCCACTTAGTTCCACATTTCCTTCTGATCCCTCTAAAGGTTCTCTCTTAAGGTAGGGCGTCATACACAAACACGTTCTGTAGTCAAGGACAAAACTTCACCATGTATTTCACTGCGTCTGCCTCACATTTAGTGGAAATCCATCACTTTTCCTTCCCGACGCATGATGTGAAAGAGAATCATCAATAGCCTAAAAGAAAAAATACCATTCTTCTCTCAGCTTAGAAGTACTGGCCAGCAAAGGGAAATGAGGAGTAAATGAGACGAAGCAGTGTGGACCTCTAACTTTGACTCCACTCCCAACAAGATGTATTATTGCTCTTGCTGTGGTTTATATTCCCTAACGCAAGACGAAGATTTGTTAAAGTACTGCATGGTTGATTTTAATAACCAATTGATTTTGTTGAATCGCTAATATGATACAATTTGGAATCTTTAATAATTACACACACACACACACACACACACACACACACACACACACACACACACACACACACACACACACACACACACACACACACACACACACACACACACACACACACACACATTTGCAATAAGACACTCAAGCACTACAATTTTCCTCTATTATGTCAGTTAACCACATGTCTTGCTGAGCCTTGCTGATCACACACTGTTTAGTAAATCATTTTTATTACTGAGTGTACCGCTACGTAAACAGGTGAGGAACAGGATCTCTCTCTCTCTCTCTCTCTCTCTCTCTTCATTTTTAGCTTGATTTCACACTAAACCCCATGTCATTCTTCTCTTCTGTACAATTTCTCTTCTATATTTCTAAATTACTTAATATTAATACAGTTATATCGATTCAACTTTTATCTCTTTTTGTAGCATGACCTCCCTTTACATAATTTTACTTTACCCAGTCTCGTCCAGTCAATCATAAGATATTTGATGTTCATACTCATTTTATTGCCCTCCCTCTTGCATGATTTCATACTAAATTTCCCGGCATTCCTCCATTCTCTTTAATTTCGTTCTTACTTCTTCACGCTAATTTATGCTTACACTGTCATCCTGCATCGTACTTTTCTTATTCGTTGCATTTCCTCTTCATCTTTCGTGTTCCCTTTCTTTATCACGTCTCCTTCACCTCTCCATTCACCCATCACATTCCCATCTTCCTCTGCATCCTTATCATTCTTTTCATCCTTTACATCTTCCCATCTTTTTCTACCCTGTCTGCCGTTCAACTTTCTTCTTCATCCTCCCTCTTTCCTGTTCTCCCTCCTTCTCTCCTCTTCTCCCTCCTTCTTTCTTCTTCTTCCTCCTTATTTCCTCATATCCCTCCTTCTTTCCTCTTCTCCCTCCTTATTTCCTCATATCCCTCCTTCTTTCCCTCCCTACTCCTTCCTTCCCTCTTCCCCTCAGTCCTCTTCTCCCCCTCTCCTGTCCTCCATCTCTTCTTCTCTATTCTCTTTCTTCCAGTCCCCCTCAGTTTCCTCTTTCCCCATCCCCTCTCACTCCCTCCTTTCCTTCCTCTTTCCCATCTCTTTCCCATTCTTCTTCCTTCCATATTTCCTTTCCTCCCTCCTTCCCTCTCTTCTTTCCCATCTTCCCTCCCTTTTCTCTCTTCCATATTTCCATCCTTCCCTCCGTCCCTCCCCCGTCCTTCTCTTTTCAATATTATTTTCCCTCCCTCCCTCATTCCCTCCCTCCCTTCCTTCTCTCTTCCATATTTCCTTCCCTCCCTCCTTCACTCCCTCCCTTCTGTCTTCCATATTTCCGTCCCTCCCTCATTCACTCCCTCCCTTCCATCTCTCTTCCATATTTCCTTCCCTCCCTCCTTCACTTCCTCTCTTCCTTCTCCCTTTCGTATTTGCTTCCTTCCTCTCCTTCCCTCGCCCCCGTCCTTCCTTCCTTCCCTCCCTTCCTTCTCTTTCCACACTTCCCTCAAGGCAACGACCACCTCCAGTGAAAGCCTGGTCAATATATTTTTCTTGTACTTTTCTTGCGTGCGGCTGCGGTGAGTGTGTGTGCGTGTGTGTATGTGTGTGTGGAGGGGGGGGGAAGGTTAGGGGGAGGGTGTGTAGTGGGTCAAGGTCACAGCGGGTGCTGGTGGTAATGGTAATGGTTGTGGTGTGGTGGGGGAGGTATTGGTTGTGGTGGCAACCACACACAAAAAAGTGAAATTAAGTTTCTGAGTTCAGTGACAGAATTATGAGTTTTTGGTAATGTGATGAGGTTCTAGTGTCTTTTACATTAGTATATTTCCAATGATAAATGTAAACTTATTAATGTTAAGTAGGCTCTCTCTGTTATACAACGAGATGCCCTTATGCACTGCGATGCTGGATGTAAATAAAGTGATAAAAAATTACTTGTGGTGGGAGTAATGTGTCAGACTAAAGAATCGACAGTACAACATCATCGTAGCCAAAACTACCTTACTTTTCCACCGCATTTCTGAAAAGATTTAAAAAACACTCTCTGACTCTGAGGTTTGAGGCTCGTATGTTCATCGGAATTATAGGCAGCCCATAAATGGCCCCCCGGAGGACTGGATCTCTCTTCTCCCCACTGAAGACAAAAATGCGAGGGTCATGGCTAACATAGTAGACAGACCAGAATCGGAGCCGTAAATTCAGTCTCAGATTACACTCTACCTCCTTGTCTACTCAGATGCCATCCTTAAGCAGTGGGTGAAGATACGTTTTCTTCCTTTAATTATAAAAAAAAATCTGTGCGAATGGTTATGCCTGAGATGGAGCCAGGCTTCCAGGGGCTTAAATGATATTTGGATGATTGTGTGGCCTATTTCCCTCAGCACGCTGTTGATAGTTTTCCCACTTCTGTTCTTTCTCTTTCCTATCTTAATCCATAATCACGTGGGCAAGAGGGTCAGGATGATGATAATGATGATGATAATGATGAGTTTGCTTTGTCTCGCACCTCTTACTTCGCCATACATTGATTACTACCTTCCGTCTCATCCCGCGACACCAGCTTTCATCATCCCTCCCAGGGCTTGTTTTTCTCCTTGCTACCCACCTCTTCAGACATGTAATTTCTACCGTCTTCCTCCTTAGTTTCTCCACATCTCCTCCTTTCAGCTAACTTTATCGTATTTCAGTTATTTTTGTATATAACAGTTTCGACATGATTTGGATCAGTACAGTACATTTTTTTCCACTTAATTTATGGCACTGCAAACTCAAAACACATTGTCCTTTACATGTCTCCATTTCCGTGTCTACCTCTTGTTTCTCCCTCCTTGCTTGTCTCCTGGTCCCCTCCCACATCTCCTCCCTCTGTTTCCTCCACCCCCTCACATTCCATCTCCATTTCTCTCTCGTCAGTGCAACCCTTCATGCCTTCCTCTCTCCATCCTTGTCTGTCTTCTCACCCTATCCATCTCTCCTCCTGTCCTCTCTTCCATTCCTTTGTTTACATCTCTCTCTCTCTCTCTCTCTCTGCATCCTTGCCTGTCTTCTCGCCCCGTCCATCCAGCCCCCGTCCCCCTTCCAAGTCGTGCCCTCTCACCTCCTGCCTCCCGTCACATTCACCTGACTCCCTCTTAATTGGCACCTCGTCCCGTTCAGGATCGTATTTACAACAGACCCTACCCAATTTTTGCCCTACACAATATTAACCCTACCTAATTTTTACCCTACCTAATTTTTACCCAACCTAATTTTTACCCTACCTAATTTTTACCCTAATCAATTTTTACCCTACCCAATGTTTACCCTACCCAAATTTTACCTTACCCAAATTTTACCCTACCCAATTTTTACCCTACCTAATTCTTACCCTACCCAATTTTAACCCTGCCCATTTTTTACCCTATCCAATTTTTACCCTACCCAATTTTTACCAACCCAATTTTTACCCAGTCCAATTTTTACCCTACCCATTTTTTACCCTACCTAATTTTTACCCTACCCAATTTTTACCCTACCCAATTTTTACCCTACCCAATTTTTACCCTACCCAATTTTTACCCTATCCAATTTTTACCCTACACAATATTTACCCTACCCAATTTTTACCCTACCCAATTTTTACCCTACCCAATTTTTACTATAAACAGGTCTGAGTAACAGTTTTATATATATTTTAATTTGTCACGTTACTTACTCAGATTTTGTTTTTGTCACGTTCATACGCATTCTGATTTGACTGCGAAGTGTTTGACAGCTGTATGAGGAGGTCACATATTTATACAAGCCATCTGAGGAGAGCTTAAGCTTTCGGGAGTTTATTGATAAGTGCTAAGCTGTCCTCCACGAAGCTTCACCCTTTCACTTTGTTAATTCCATTTTCTGGTCTACCTGTATTCTACATCCAAACGATACTCTTAAGTTTACGGGATATCTCTTCTAGTGACTGATTACTTACAAGATACAGGTAGCTCAGTTAGTTCGAAAATTCTCCCCAGATTTGAAAAACGTGGTCTGGTGATAGAGGAAACTTTAAAAATGCCGCCCTTGAGCTGAGCAGGTTAAACATATGAAACAGTGTCAATTGAAAGCATCATATTAAGATAGAGACTTCAGTATGGGAGGTTCCTTCATATGCGGGTGGAGAGTGTGGTGGGGTGGTGGGGTATGGAGTGGTGTGTGGGGAGTGTGTGGAGTGTGGTGTGGTGGTGGGGTATGGAGTGATGTGCGGGAAGTGTGTGGAATGTGGTGGGGTATGGAGTGACGTACGGGGTGTGGGAGGAGAGTGTGGTGGGGTGGTGGGGTATGAAGTGGTGTGAGGGGAGTGGGTGGTGGGGTATGGAGTGACGTACGGGGAGTGGGTGGAAAGTGTGGTGGGGTGGTGGGGTATGGAGTGGTGTGCGGGGAGTGAGTGGCTGACGGAGAGGAAAGCAGTGGCCATATGATGATGCGGGAGTCTTTATTACCCCTCTTCATAACACCCTTATATTCTGTTCATTGTTATTTATAGTTTTTCAGTATCGACATAGCTTGCATCAGTATCATACATAAGGCTATTGAGGTGTAATATTAAGACTAAATCGCCAAGGAAGAGGAGCTAAGAACTCTCCAAAACCTCTACGACTCCATGTTGCCTTGATTTATTGATGAGGAGCTGGCGTGGGTCCCCTCATGCAAATTACACTCCCTGGGGCCGACTGCCTAATTTTCTCCTTGATTACGGCACGATTCCTTACGTCATCGTCCTAATCAGTTGGTTTGTTTTATTCCCAACCCGTTGTCTTAAGCCTTCACTCCGGTGACATATTTATTTTATTCTTGCTTCCTGTAGGCAACTTTCTTTAGTCTAGGAGAGCCTTTCTGAACTTGAGGAATTGAATATTTCCTTCAGTAATATCTTCTCTGTTGGGACTCTGTCTTAAGCAGAATGAAAATTGTCTGGCAGCAGGAAGAATATAAATGAATCGGCCTGAAGGGGTTACCATGGCCGTGACTGCTTCATTCCTGTTTAACATTACGTACCCCTTTTCGGGTTTATTAGTATAGCATAGTGAACGTCGTATATTTTATAAGCAAAAATGAAAGAAATCAAGGATGACAACCCACAAAACTCGTCCCTTCTAGAGAAAGCTGAACATCAGTAATATAAAATCAAGAGCCATTTATTTCGAGATATCTGGATACAATACGTTTACAAGGCTGCAAATCAGAGGCAGTAGAAGAGAGAGATCAAGGAAGACAGTTCCTGAACTGACCAGTTGCGTACATGAAATACTGAGAAAATCGAACAGAAAAGGGGTGATGGTGTGTGCCTAAGCGGGTGCTTCGTGTCAGCCGTAATGGGGAAGTAATGCAGGCAGAAAGTTAAGAAAAGTAACCAGAATACGAGCGATAGAAAGGAGACATACAGTGTTGGGGCAAAGGAAGAGAAACTGAAAGGAGGCAGTGAGAGGAGGAGACCAGATGAGACATAGCGCTAATATAGTTTGTGTGTGTGTGTGTGTGTGTGTGTGTGTGTGTGTGTGTGTGTGTGTGTGTGTGTGTGTGTGTGTGTGTGCGTGTGCTTGTTTGTTTTTTGTCATCATACCTCACTATTTTACTTATAATTCAGCATGAAGGTGGCTGTTATGTGGCCACTTTAAACATATGATATCCGTGCCTGTGTGTGATGCGATGTGATTTGTAGTAAGGTGTGTGGTGCAGTGTTTGATGTGTGGTGTGTTTTGTGGTATGATGCAGTGTAGTGTGGTGTTTGGTGTGTAGTGTAGTGTAGCTTAGTGTAGTGTGGTTATGTTTGGTGTGGTTTAGTGTGTGTAGTTTGTGATGTGTATGGTGTGGCGTGGTGTGGTGTAGCGTGGTGTAGTGGTATGTGGTACAGGATCCACGGGTACAGCAGATCAGTGAAGCCTCTTTTGGCAGGGTCAACCCCCACATTGACTCTGAAGGCCGTCTGGTTGGCGTGGTGGGGAGGTGGGGGAGTGGAAAGCGTCTTCGTGGTGGGGAGAAGGTGCTTTGTGGTAGTGGAGTGGTGTGCGGTGGGGGGTGGAAAGTGGATGGTAGTGGAAGGTACTGGAGAGAAGGATGGTAGTAAAGCAGAGTCTAGTAGTAAAGGAAGATGGTACTGAATGAGAATGGTTGGTAGGAATTGGAGAGACTGATGGTAGTAAAGTAATAAAAGAAAAGTAAAGAAGATGGTACTGAATGACAAGGGGATGGTAGTGGAAGGTACTGGAGAGGTTAATGGTAGTGATGTAGTAAAGAAAGATAATACTGAATGGAAAGGGGTTAATACTGGAAGGTTCTGGAGAGGTAGTGGTGGTAAAGCAGTAACATGGTACTGAATGGAAAAGGACCGATAGGGTAAGGTCCTAAAGGTAGTAATGGTAGTGAAGGAAAAAAAATCAATAAGGAAGGATGGCAATGGAAAATAAAGTGGAAGTGAAGTGTACCGGAGAGAGGTGTAGTAGTAACAGTAAAGTAGGGAAAGTGAAAAGTGGTAAGTATCGTCTATAATTAATTCATTCAGCACAAGGACGGTATTTTTATTTTAACCTTGCTCTCTCCTGTTGAGGTTACATTTTTGAGCTTAGGATAGACTTTCGGAACTGGTGGGATGCCATACAGCCTTCATTAATCCCTTTACTATCACCAAGCTCTCTCGGGTTGAATAAAATCATCCTTATGCAGCAGGAACTAAAGAAAAGAAGGCCTCGGGCTGAAGGGAGTAAAGTGAGTGAGAAAGTTGATAGCGCAGGTAGTCTAATGAGATGAGGAAATGGATGGCAGAGGGTGGTAGACGTGAGGGGATGATGTCAAGCAACGGAGATGGAGCTTTCTGTAAGTCTGCAGATGTTGGTTAGGTGGTGAATGATGGATGGTGTGTGGGTATGTCAGCGGCTGCAAGGTAAGGAGGTGTAAGGTGATGTATGTGAGTCCTGCTTTGCCTGTCCCACTTTCCCGCGTCGCGTGGCACACGTTCCTATAATTAACACTTTGAGGGCGCAAGCATAGGCATGCCACAAATTTCTGACAGTCTTTGGTGACATCCTTGCTGGGAGTAAGAAGTGTTTAGTTAATCTGTCTCTCAGGTGAATGCTTTTTGTAACGTGCCATGCAGTTTGACTAAATATAATGCAACTTGCCATACCAGGGCCATGAATTATTTAAATTAATTAGATCCAGTATTAAAAAGTTGTTTATGGGAAAGATACAACAGTTTCGGCCCGACCTGAGCCCTCTTCAAGCATGAACAAAGAGAGAACAATGCATTTTCCAGGCTGAAGATCTAATGCCCACAACTGTTCCAAATATGACTATCAGAAATTCGGGCCTTTCGTTTCATGTCTTAATATTACAGCATGCAGCCCCGCCTTCAAGTTTAATTATGTGTGTGAATGCTGGATCGACCCCACTATTGTTGTGCTACACGGATTACACCTGGGCGGGATGTTGGGCGGTCGCCGGAGAAATCAGGTTAACATGGGCGTGACCTTGACGAGGCAGACTTCCCAAGTGTACGCCCAGATTGTGAGACGTGAAGGTTATACGGGCGTCACTCCCTACGCCATTTATACGCCCGCCTCTTATGTGGTGTTTTAACGGGTTCCTCTCTTTCATATGCAGCTTCGTACGGCATTATATAAACCATTAATTCTTTAACATCAGAACTCCGTTTTTTTTTTTTTAATTCTGGCTATCACTAAGATTATTATGTACGACTAGGGAAAGACTTGAAGTACTGAATGGATTAATGAAGGCTTTATACATCTAGCCCCTAGGGTTCGAAAGTCTAATCCAAACACATTCGTCTGAAGGTAGCAAGACTGAAATTGAAATATACGTCACTTGAGTCAAATTGTTAGAGTTGCCAGGAAAATATAGGTGATGATACTGACAGCGGTGGTGAAGGAAATTATTGTGGTAACTGGCGAGGGTGAAAGTAATAGTGATGTTGGTAACGGTGACGATGGTGATAACGGTAACTGGAAAGGACGAGGGGGTGGTCTGGGGGAGGGTAGAGGGGAAGGGTGGTTAGAGGGGTTGAGGGGGAGGGAGGGTACAGGGGTAGACGGGTAGGAAGTAGGTGGTGTTGGTGGTAGTAGTTGTGGCGGTGACAATAGCGGCGATGAGAATGGTACTGTCACGATGCGTCTTACCTGCACACACACACACACACACACACACACACACACACACACACACACACACACACACACACACACACACACACACACACACACACACACACACACACACACACACACACACACAAATACAGATACTGTACCTCCATACGAGTATACAGAAGAACTCCATACACAATTACTTACACGAATTCACACACTTACTGACCAATGCGCATCGATACCTACGTAAAAAATATCTCATTTAGAAAGACGTCGCAAAATGAATACACGTACGGACATACCTACACGCAGACGAACACACAAGGTCAGGACGTCTCACCATGCCAATCTCTCGCCTTGCCTCACTGCTGTGGGGCCAGGATGACCTCAGTTGCGGGCTGGCTTGGCACTCCCCTTTCCTCCACCGCGAAATCTAGATGCGCGATAGACTAAAAGGCAAGTCTCTGTTGAGCAGTGTAGCCTTGACAATACACAGACTGGACATTATTTACCTCCACCCCATCCCCTCTCCCTCTCCCTCCCTCTCCCCCTCCTCCTCCTCCTCCCCTACAGCTGGACTCATCTCACCTCAGCGCTGTGGATCGTCTTCCGCTCGTAACGCTCTCTCGTGAAGCTTTGGCGCGAGAAAAACTATTATAGTCCCAGATCCGCCGCGTCTTCCTCTGCGCTGCGCCTAATACGGTCTTGTTTATGGCGTGTTCAGGTGTCGTCAGCAGGTGGGGAAGTTCACGCTGCTCGTAAGCTTATCTCGTCTTACTCAAATATTCCGAAAATTTTATCTCTTGTGTTCGAGTTCTTTGTTCTGCCAGCGGCTCTTGAAAATTTATGAAGACTGCAGCACGATATGTTCCCGTATGAAGCGTAACACTGGTGACTGTCATTAATGACCCCGTCATCAATTCATTATCAGCCTGAGAATGTTCACTTTAGAATGAAGGCTTCCCCCATCTTTGTATATTCTGCTCAATACTTATATTACTCAAACTTGGACTAAAAATGCAATCTCTCCTTCTTGCATACTAAACTGTATCACTAGATTAACACCAGAACATGATACTGGTCACGAAGGAGTGCTGTGAAAGGATGCAGAGCCATGTCATTGTGCTTTTCTGCTACTTAGTTACCTAAAATAAGCTACAGTTGGATGAAAATCTAGATCAAGTTTACGTGATGAGACTACACTACAGTGATGATACCGTGATCCATCCCAGCCCGATGTAATTGTGAATCTCATCTCTCCATTTCTTTCCCTGGCTGCCTCTTCTTACTCCCTGGTTGGGCTGCCGTTCCGTTACCCTGTTTGTCCTTCCGTTATTGGTTCTCCGAAAACACAATGCAAGATCTGCCCCTGTTCATTTTTGTTTCTTGTCTGTAATTGTCATATATTCTACTTTCGTCTGTTCCTTTATGCTAGATACTCGCCTATTATTTCCTCTTCTGACACGTGGCATTACCCCACGCA
This sequence comes from Coenobita brevimanus, assembly GCF_032717465.1. Taxonomy (NCBI): domain Eukaryota; kingdom Metazoa; phylum Arthropoda; class Malacostraca; order Decapoda; family Coenobitidae; genus Coenobita; species Coenobita brevimanus. Next base: position 55,851,137 of record NC_136967.1, on the reverse strand, counting down.
GTCTTCCCTGAGTACTCACAAACTGATACTGGAAGGACCTTGATCGGCTTCAGGTTTCTGTTCCTTAAGTTTGAACGAAGACACACTGATTAAACACGAGTAATTTTTCGATTTGAGGATGGAGACATTTTACTCTTAATGATATTACAGTGTACTTTGTTTTACCAAAAGGTCTCCATCCTTTTCCTGTTCTTGGCTTGATTATATTGCCATGAAGTAGAACGCTGAAACTGGCCACCATCCACTCACTTGATGTACTGTTACCTTAAAGCTCTATACTGAGTAACAAGTAAAGTGATTTCTTGTAACCCAGGAAACATTTATTAAACTGGGTGGTAACTATACAGCCAAATAGATGCCTGGTGGTTTAATGGGTTTACAATGCTCCAGCCGGATGTGGTCCATTTGGGTCTACATTCGAGGGGTAGGTGGGGTTTATTGCTCATATAATACTACTCAGGGACTAATAATACTGCTCTGAGGCGAACGATTGATCACTCTCACCTCAAATGTCTGGACTAAGTAACCTAGCCCCGGGCCCCTACGCTCCTGATGGGTCAAGAAAGGACTGGATAACAAATAGCTTTTAATTAACTTTTTTGTTTTTCCCCATGATGTAGGAAACTTTTCGTAATACGCGTTGTTAACTTGTCTACTGCAAAGCCACCTATGTGCTTCGTGCGACTAACGGTGTGAGCCTCTTCAACTCCTGTCTTCTCTTCATTCATTTCGAAGTTTTAAATACTATTCCTGTTACTTGGAATCACTGCATGCATTGTTACTCCATTCTGATTGAACCCACTGATCACGATATTATTACTGCACGGCTCGGCATACAGTTTTCTGTAATTTTGATAACCTCATACCTAATAATTATTTATCTCCAGGGGTGTCTCAGAGATAATATTTTATTTCTAACTGCGCCAAATCTCTAATTTGTTGTTAGGCTTCCTTCAGTCCTCAGAGTTTCTTCAGTTTTATTCATGGTAAACTGTAAGATATCACTTTACTATATCTTAAATATATTTTTTTCCTAATTGCTTTCTATATTCTGCTACTTTTGTGTGATCTCCCCTTATCTTAATGACCATGTTCCATCATTTCTAAAGAAGCTGCTCCTCACATGCTGAAAATTTACTACCAGTGTTTTGGGGATTCCTGTCTCCTTCTATTAGTGCTGCTTCGTTTAATACTTGTGAAGTATTCGTTCCATTGCTCGCCGTTGTCATCTACTTTATTGTCAGCTAAAGTAATCACACTAACCTAGTAGATTTAACTCGCTTGCCATCTCTCTCACAGTTAGAGGGTTTGCATGCTCCCTTTGGATTAATTTCCCTTCCTGTTTCTAATATTACTTGACTTCTCATCATTATGTGGTCACGTCCTACATCTACTTTATTCGGTGAAGTTACAATCGTCACTAAGTCAGAGGGGATGAAACCCATTTGGTTCTCTGTATGTTTCCTAGTCAAGTATCATCCCTCTGTCCTTTAAATAGAGATACTTATTTATGTAAGACTGTTCCTGCATGTTTACTAATGTGTTGCTTTAGGAAGTCTGGACAAGCATTCAGTAGTGTCCTCCAGCAGGTGAGTATTTCTTCCCTATTTTTTTTAAATTGATATCTCCCATTAAAAACCCATACTACTATTTCTTGCCACTTCTACATCTTCATAAAGATTTTCTGTTTTTTCTTCTCCATATGTCAGTGCCTATATAGCCGGGTCCTGACACTGGCCTTGCCTAATATGGTTACACCTGACTAGCATTGCCTCACTGATCACTGGGATACGCAAGCTTAGTCGTGACAAGAAGGTAGAATCACTCGACGAAGTATTTTACCCCAATACCAGTGTACACCTCAGCTAACATCCACTTAAGCTGGTTCCCCAAATAATACATAAAAACATATATACTAAGCCTGCTTGTATCCTTCACCAGTGGGTTCTCAACACAGTGTGACTGGTGAATTCTAAGCAGGAAAATCGTATATCTACTACTACTACTACTACAACTACTACTACTACTACTATTACTGTTATTATTACTATTATTATTATTATTATTATTATTATTATTATTATTATTATTATTGTTATTATTATTACTACTACTACTACTGCTACTACTACTACTACTACTACTACTACTACTACTACTACTACTACTACTGCTACAAGTAATATTGCTTAATATGTACATGGTAAAAGTAGCTGCTTATAATTCGGGAAGCAGCCAGCATCGAAAACAAATACCGAAAATAATGAGTAAGGAAATCCACGCCACCTGCAGTACCGGTACGTCTGGTGGACCCACACAGTTACTCTCTATCTATCTACAGCCAGACGCCATAATCCCGTAAGGGGTGGTAATCAGTTATAAAGAATTCGCCACACATATCTAACTGTTCCCTACCCATTTAGTAACTCTTTAACTACCCAGTATCTCCTGACTTTTTATCAACGGCCTTTAGCATGGCGAGGCGATATAGTTTTTGTCGATGTGTGTGTCTGTGTGTGCGTGTATATGTTGCCAAAATATCTCGAAAAGTTGTGGACGAATTTTCACCAATCCCTCAAAGAACATCAACAATGTGTATGTGCAAAGCCAATTACATTTGGTGAGGATTTGATCAAAGACGACCGAAAGCCAGCCACCATAAGTTTTTTAACATGGACTAACTCTTTGTGAAGCGAGGGTTATGTGAAAACGTCTGTATTTTATGGATCACATCACAGCAATATAAAGAGGGTTTGATTTATACTGGCAGGAGGCAGTGGTAAAATCGGAAGCACACCGAGCCCATAAAAGAGAAACCCCAGGTTCGATTCCCGGGCCGACCGGGAGATTTTTTAGTACGGTCTAATTACCTCACTCCCATTGCACCCAGAACCAATAAAGGGACCTGGATGTGTAGGGTGACTGTTGTGTCGTAGGGGAAATGATTGTTGTGTATTTTCCTTGTCAGTTACGCGCAATACCTATACGCCAGCCAGCACAGGTCCCGCGATGAGATTTACAAACTTGTGACTTATTTCCCCCCGTAACTCCGCATCTGATTTATAGGAAAAGCAAGGGATATTAATGGGATTTTTTTTTGCACTCCTTTCCTTGTTCTTCCTGGGGGAAAAAAGAGGGAGGAAAGCTCATGGAAAGTTGCCTCCTCGTCACTAAAATTTAATATGCAAGAAAAACAACAACATGGGAAGAATAAGAATGCTGTTTTCTTGTGTTTACATATTTCCTCTCTTTCTTGCTAATGCCAGTTCTGCCTCCCTTGTGCTTTCTCACACTCTTCTCTCTTCTTTGTTTATTCCAGGCCTGTTTCCCTTTTGTCTCTCCTGCAAAAACAACGTTGAGTTACGAAAGGAGTTGATTGCAAATGTGTTCTTTAATCCCTTCAACTCGTCCCCCCCATAGCGGCGGCAGGATATGAGGCACACGTCGCCAAGCCAGAGTCACGACCAGCGTCCAATACCGTGGCAGGGAAACCCGGGTCGTGTGTGTGGTGGGGTTAAGGTCGGGGCTGGCGTGGCGGAGGGCTGGATTATGCTAATGTGGTGGAGGGGGTGTGGGTAAGTGTGGCCGAGTGGCGGGGTACCGTTACTGACGCGAGTGGTGGAGACTGGGGCGCTAAGTGAAGCAGCGACGAGAGGGACGGAAGGAAGAAGAAAGAGGAAGAGAAAGAGGAGGAGGAGGAGGAGGAGGAGGAAGTGGAGAAGAAGTAGAAGAAGAAAAAGACGACGACGACGACGACGACGACGACGAAAAAAAAAAGAAGGCTTAGTTTAATGTCTGTCGATTACAAGAGGGTCATTTAGACAGGTTATCAATTTCTGTTGAATCACAGTCTTCTGTAATACAACAGTCAGTGTTACAGCCAAGTCCCTAATCTAACTAACTGGTGGACAGAGATAAGAGGGAAGCAAGGAAGGGGGGGGAGTCAAGAATATACTGTACTGTATATAAAAAATGAAAATCAACTAATATTCGCAGGTCAAGAAATAAGGCAACCAAAACGAGGATGGATGGAAGAAAACGAGGAACAATTATATTATTGGTCGTTAAGGGAGGCAGTCGAGTTTACGAAGGAAAGGGAAAACAGAAAAAAGAAAATAAACCAGAAGACAGCAAACCAAGAGAGAGAGGGGGGGGAGGGGAGGACAAGGGAGCTCAGATTAATGGCTTTTTCCTACACGAGAATCATTAAGACAAACGTGCAAGTTTATGGAGGAGAGGGAGTAAGGAAGGTGAGAAGAGAGGAAAAAACAAGAGACCATAAACCAAAAGATACTGCGGGAGACTGGGACCCCAAGTGATTCACCCAAGAGGAGGAAAAGAAGAAGAAGAAAAAGAAGAAGAAAAGGAGTAGGAGAAGAGGAACTCGAAGAAATGAAGGAAGGAGAAGAAGAAGAAAACAAGGAAATAGATGAAGAAGAAGAAAAGAAGGAAGAAGGAGACGTTGATGATGGCGAAGAAGAAGAAGAAGATCGGGACTGGAAGTAAAGGCAAGGGAAGGGAAGGAAGCAGTAGCAGAGTTAAATCAGAGGAGAGAGAAGAATAAAATGATCTGGGGTAGATGAGGGTAAAGTTTGGGGGCAGAACTGGGGAAGAAGTTGGCGCTTGACTAGCTTACAGGGCACTGTTGGCTTGCACATAAATAGAAAAAACTGTTGTCAGGAGTGAGTGTACGATAGTGCTGTTTTCATGTAATAGAAAACTGAAGTTGTCGGACATGGCCGGTACGTGAAAATGAGCATGAATTCACAGCAGATACGTGTCGCAGATCCAGACAACACGAATAGCTTGGTGAGAAATCAGTGCTGAATTACGTGGGTAGTGCATAGTGCTGTAGCGAAGGGTAGAGTGAATTCGCAGTGATTGCGTTGGAGTGTCGACGACGCGGTATACAGTTGTGAATTCAGGGACATTCTGTAAGCTTTCGTAATATTTCACCACTCCTACTTTTCACAGCTCTTCGGTGACTAATCTTTGTATACTGCAAGATGCTTGGTATGTTTTTCAGCTCATAAATGACTTTGATAGGATGTGTCAGGGAGGAAAGGGACAGACATGCCTTTAGCGCGAATCAGAATTATTGAATTATTAGGAGAACGTAGACCCTAACTAAATGCTCACGAAATATTCTCTAAGATTTCTGTACCAAAAAGCTACGCACTCCCTTTGTGTATACTAAAGAAGCTACTCGATTCAAAGAATGCTAATATGAAGCAAGGTGTAGTGAACAGACAGGCAATTTACAGAAACCAGCAATTTGAGTCCAGAGTCCTTGAATTCCAGGAATGTTGATACAAACATCCGAGGCTCCTTCACACACACTCACGCCAAATCGCATCTCTATTATCGATTCGTCACGCTGGATATGTTAAAGAAAAAAAAAAATCATATTTTCTTGATCTTGTGGTCAAGATGTATATAGTCTTAGTATTAAACATTTATATCAACACTCGTATTTTCTTCATCTTAAAGCGTGGTTACCGTTCCAGGAATAGCGGGTTCATCATTCATAAGAACTTGTTCTGTTTACAATTAAGTTTTCCATCTTCCTTCATGTTAGATAATTTTCTACTGATCACATCTGATGCATATTCTAAAATGGGAAGCAAAACTAAAAGCATTAGCTATTACGGGTACAGGCAGAGTAACGAGATTTCTTGAACTGTCATGTGCTAACCATGCGGAAATCAGCAACTAATTACTCGTATTCCTCTGCAATGCATCCTTCCACTTAGACTGAGAGCTTCATTTTAGAAAAAGAAGGTTTTGAATAATGGTTATCGATTGAACGAATATCATTAAGGTAGACATTCAACTATTGCAGTGTCCCAATCTTCCCGTAGAATCCGACACGCAACCGTCGATAATACAATCCAGGTCTCAGTTTCAGTTCTATATACGAACAGGCTAGAGTAAAGAAATCACTGCACCGATAACCAAGCACGGTGGGGGTTATGAGTGTCAGTGTCAAGGGCTTTCTTCTCGTCAATGGCTGGAGCTCCCAAATATATTTCCATTACTTAATTTATTTTATCATACAGGACGTTGGCTCTGTTTTTCCAGCAAAATATGCAGTCTATGTCGGCACTGTGAAGACATGAATACCAGACAGGAGAGTATTTAAGTGTCATGTGGAAAAAATATCGCTGAGATAAAGATGTTAAAAAATCACCTGAGCTGACAAGGATTCGGTTCCACGTCAGCCTCCACCACATCGAGCAGCGACCACCATCACCACAGGCTCGTAATCTCGTGGGATACGGAGGCTGTCTAGCACCTTTTCATTAGCTATTTATTTTCCATATCACACCTCTCTGTCCTCTTGTACACCATTAACACCTTTCTAACACCAACACACACTCCACAAAATACAGAGTAAATTATTAACGTGTCACATAAATTAGAAAATAGTTAAAGAAGGAGGGTCTAGAGAGCTTCCTAAGATGAAGAGGATACGGTACCTGACACACTTGCTGGGTCTCCTTGGGTAAAATTCTTTTCTGAGGAGGATTTCTAGCACCTTCTCCTTAACGATCTCTTTAGCCTATTATACATATATTTTCTTGTACGGTGTTTATATTCTTTACATCAATATTCATAATATACATGAGACTAACATGGTATAAAAGGCTATATATCTCGCTTAGGAAGATACTGTTATAAAGTGATAGAAAAGGGCTGTCAGAGAGCTTCCCTAGATAATGATGGGGGATCGAGACACTGGCATATGCAAGAACACAAACCATTTCTTTCCTGAGCATGACCAGCGTATCGTGTGGGTAATGAAAATATAGAAGAAAGTACACTCATACACTGACGTTGCATTTATTGTGGACTTGAATATCTATCTGTCTATCTGTAGCCAGGCGCCATCATTCCGTAAGGGGTGGCTGTTTGACAATGAGTTAGTTATTTTCCATGGAGGGCCACTAACCCTCCGACAATCCGCTTGTTGCATATGTGGGTATAAATTTTTCCATCTGAACGTCTAACGGCACTTTGAAATCAAGACCCAATGACGAAACAGTAGCGGCGAGAGCGAATAATAAAGAACAGAGACTCTAGTACGTGTTCGGCAGTAATTGGTGGACTTACAGCATCATGCACTTTCGCGGCTACAGAGCTGTGACCATGGGAAAGATTTAAGGGTGTCCGGTTTATGAATGAGCATAAACCAGTCATCTAAGTGAAAGTGAAGATATAAAGTGAACCTGCTATTCAGAACCATTGTGTTTTCTATACATCTGTTAGAGAAGAGCATGGCAAGAAGGCGCTCCATATCGGGTAGATGCGGTTGTATCGTCTTAAAACAACGCTTCCATATGTGAGCAAAATCTTTCAACAGGGCCACTAATCCCGGTACTTGGGAGAACTTTGTCCAAAAAAAAAAAAAAAAAAAAATATTATCATCAGTTATCTTATGAATGATCTTGTCGATAATAATTTTGGGCTAATATTTTTCCTTTTCTTCAGTTATCTTTTAAATTATCTTGTTTCTTAGGATTTTCGGCTCATATATTCCCTTCCAGAAAAAAAAAAATCTTCAGTTACCTTTCCAGTTTTCTTGTGTCTGAAAATTTACGACTCATATTTTCCCCTGCTAATTAAGAAAAATGTCTTCAGTTAGCTTTTCATTTCTCCCGGCTTTTAAAATTTTCGTTTTTTCCCTTCCTAATAAAAAAAACCTACAGGTATCTTTCTAATTCTCTTGTGTTTTAAAATTTACGGTTCATACTTTCCAGTTCGACTTAAAAAATCCAGTTATTTTTCCAGTTCTCTTGTGTCTTAAAATTTAGGGTTCATACTTTCCCCTTCGACTTAAAAAAAAAATCCACAGTTATTTTTCCAGTTCCCTTGTGGCTTAGCATTTTCGGGTCATATTCCCCCCCCCCCCATACACACCATTTTTCCCGCCCTCACTGGTCTCTTCTTTGCACACTTTACCTCCCAGCCCTTGGCCCCTGGTGTCAGCATGTAGACGGCATGGTGTACAGGTTTAAGGACTCGGTCGCCTTGGAAGGGATAAGAGAATGAGGCAAGGAGAGCCGAGAGGGGGACAGGTGGGACTAAGGGGGCGGCAGGGAGGGAGATAGGTGGGACAAGGGAACAGGGGGGAGGAAAGGTGGATCAAGGAAGCAGGGGGAAGGTAGGATAAAAGGGGAAGGGAGGAGGATAAAGGAGGCAAAGAGTGGCAGAGAGGGGGACAGTTGGGGCAAGGCGAGGAGAGAGGGGGAAAGTAGACGTAAAATAGAGGGAATAAGGAGTGCGTTAGTAAAAAATCTGATAGAAAATGAATCAAGTAATGGAGAGGTGAAGGAAGAAAGACAGGGAAGGAATGGAAGATGAAGAAAATAAATAGAAGATAATGAGGAAACAGAAGCAAAACAGGATGATAGAAAGAGGACAAACATTAAACACTAGAAAAGAAAGAAAGTATAAATAAAAAGGAAAAGGCATGGAGTGAGGTAAGGACTGGCAGGAAGATGAACAAGGAGAAAGAAAGTGGAGGAGAGGGATAAAACAGTGAAGGAAGAAGGAAGTGCATCAAGTACCAGGAGAAAAATGAAGAGACGAGGGAAAATAATGCAAGTAGTGAGGTAGGGAGAGAAGATGAAGAAAATGAGAGGAAGGAGGGAAGAAATGAGAGGAACACAGAGGAGAGTTTCAAAAATATCCAAATACTGGAAGGAGTAGAAACGAGATTGTTGTGAGAGGGAAGGGATGGAACTGGGAGGACGCAGGAAGAAGGTGAGGAGGGGGTAAGGGAGTGGGGGTTCAGGGAGGAATGTGTCAGAGGAAGGTATGAGAGGTGAGGGAGAACGGGTGAGGAGGCAAGATGCAGGATAAGACTGACGGAGCGAGGATAATGCTGAGGTGAGGCGAGTGAGTGACGGAGGAAAACACGGGGAGAGAGAGCTGAGGACACTGCAACAGAGACACGTCAGTAAAAGATAATTAACCCATTGTCAGCCACGGATGTGCTTTGATATATATATTCGTCTGAGGTGGGTAGATTAAAATGTGTGTGTGTGTGTGTGTGTGTGTGTGTGTGTGTGTGTGTGTGTGTGTGTGTGTGTAAAACAGTACCTGGTAAACGCTGATGAATTTATGGTATTTACTGATGCAAATGTAGAGCTTATTAACTCTCACCATTAGGAAGTAATTTGCATTTTCTTTTAACTATCAATAGACAATTCAGGTTAGCTTAGGAACGTTCTTTCAGGGTAAAAGCGCTGACCATTACCTCTGTCTGGGCTCATAGTCAAACCTCGCTCTAGATTGTGAAGACTATATCAACCACAAATCAAGGCACAGACGCGATCCTGCCCTATTTCAGTTTATTTACCTGTCTAAAGCTATATCACTTGAGCATCGTTCAGACAAACTTTTCCAACAACCTTGCATCATCCACCTTCCCTTCTCTCATCCACTCTCATGGTTCTGTAGCTGTTTCTTCTCCTAAAAAGACTGAACGCTTCACCCAGAATTTCTCCTTGTGGGTGGAATGAAGCAATGAGACTCAAGCATAGCATCACTCCCGCAATGTAAGCAGCTGCCAACACGATCTTGACTGCCTCCAAGTTTAGCCATGACGTCACTCACACATTCCCCCCCCCCCTTACCTTCCCTCGCCCCCATGTTATTGGTCCCGTGCCATCACCCCCTCCCCCACCTCCTCTCCTCTCATCTGCTTCATTCCAGATTGGTGGACTCACTTTTAATTCCCCATAAGTCCATTTAATCCATCAGTATTATTGGGGACCTTGATTGTCAATTTAACTGTTGCATGTCGTAGTCTGGCAGAATATTAGGCCTCGGCGTCTACCTTTAATAATCCTCGTGTAATCGAATAATCCAGTGTAATCGATAGTTATTTATTTAAGTCACCGCCTTTTTGTTACTTCATTGCCTCACTTCATCCAACATTCCTGATACTGGAGAGGGATGCCTTTCTGCGGTGGCACCAATATAACCAGGCGGCTCCACTACCCTGTTATACAAACGTCCCTCACCTCCCTCCCTGTACCCCATAAGGAGGATGTTGAATTACAGAAAAAGGTCAACTTCAGCCTACAGTCCACTGGGTTCACGTTTCAGATGAGCCTGGGGCCAAGACAACAACATCTAACACTTCTACTTGACTCTCTGCTTCATTCCATCGGTTCCTTATCCCAGCGGTAAATTTAGGGACCTGGATGTCATATTGCTGCTGAGGGTTGTGTTCTAGTGGAAGACTGGGACGTAGAAAAAATTGGCTCTCTCCCTTAAAAGCCCTCGTATAGATGACAGGTAAATATCTGATCCATCTTCTCCCTTCGCTTTGTCTAAAACTTCTCTCATGTACTTCCTTCCTTTCACACCTAATTCAATGTGTGTGTGTGTGTGTGTGTGTGTGTGTGTGTGTGTGTGTGTGTGTGTGTGTGTGTGTGTCTCTGTAAGTTTTCTGTCCATACTTGCCTATAGTACTCTCTCCTCTTCCCTTTTCAGCTATTTCACTCCTATTTTCATTGCATTTCTTCCTTTCTTCCCTCGATTCTTGTTTGTCCTTCATATCTTCCCTCTTTCCATAACTGGTCTTCCCTTACTCGTCTTAGAACAACTCTCCTACTTTGGCAGCTCCTGAGGCCACATTCGCTAATAATCTTCACATGTTCTTCCAAAAATAAATATGTAAAGAAAAGAACCACAGTTACGGGTGAAATATTATGAATTATTATTATTATTATTATTATTATTATTATTATTGTTATTATTATTATTATTATTATTATTATTATTATTTTCAGGAAAGGCAAAACGAAATACGTGCAGAAACTTCCTGTGTCCATTTACTCCACGTCCAAGTGGTGATATGTGAGGGTGTATGTTCCATATGCTTGTGTTTGGGAGGACTTCCGGGCTTCAGGAAACGGACTTCCAAATCTATGCCCAGGGTCTGATCCTTAACCCATAGCACGACTCTCTGTTGTTGTTATTGTTGTTGTTAGTTCATCTGAAATGTGGGCCAGTGGAGTGCAGGATTTATGAGAGTTTGAGAGTGTACATTTTGAGGTCAGTGTGTCGGCTACGATTTCGAAAGCAGTTTCTCTCGCTCATTTATATTTGTGTTCACGGCGACGACGTGTTTTTAATCACTTCATTGCTTCCTTCTGGTCGATTTAATTCAGCTAAGGTAATTTCACGAACTGGATGGGTACTATACAGCTCTAACTAACTTTTTTTGTGATGGTGATGTTTTTTCCAAAGTTGAAATGAATCGTCTGGTGGCAGGAGAATAAAATAAACAAGAGGAAATAACAGTGCATGGCTTTAGTGCTGCAACTCACAACGCCATCATTTGACAGACTAAATAAGGTACCAGAAAAAAAAATGAAAAACTCCCTGAGGAAATATTTGCTTAGATGAGTTCACGACAACACGATACAAAAGTTCGTACCTTTTCGACTTGGCTTAAGATGTGAGCTAATAAAATGACCTTCAGAAAAATCACTTCTTTCATGCCGCCTCTAAATATGATGGTTAGGGTGTGGGTGTGGGAGTGGGATATGGTGAAAAAGGTCACATTAAAAAAACAATCTTCAGCATAGACATAAGTTTAAGGTATAAGATAAAAAAATATATATATGTATTGTACTACTCTGCCCCTTAAGTGAATCAACAGGGACAGTGAGAAATGATGCGTGATTACTGTATGTGATTAGCTTTTAGTACCGTCGATTCAATTACGTTCTTTTATAGTCTGTTTGCTACTTCAAGACGATTTCATTTTGTTTAGAACCCCAGCACAGGAGGAGTTAATGAAAGCTTTCCCCCCCCAGCGCGAAAGATGGCCCCTATGCTGAAGAAAATCGTTTGATGGGAGTAATAATATAGGAAAAAGACTTCATTGTAGTGAGGGGGTTGATTGTGTGTGTGTGTGCGTGTGTGTGTGTGTGTGTGTGTGTGTGTGTGTGTGTGTGTGTGTGTGTGTGTGTGTGTGAGTGTGTGTAGTGTTGTGTTCGTGGTGGTGTGTGAACAGGTAGGCAGTAGTAGCGACTGTTGGTGTGTGGCATGGCGGTGTGTAGTGTGGTAGTGTGTGTGGTGAATGTGTGTGTGGTGGTGTGTTATATGGTTGTGACTGTGGTGTGGCAGTGTATGTGGTAGGGTGTGGTATGGCAGTGAGAGTGGTAGTGTGTGGCGTAATAGTGAAAATGGTGGTTTGTGGTGTGGTAGTAAGTGTGGTGGTGTGTGGTGTGGTAGTAAGTATGGTGGTGTGTGGTGTGGTAGTAAGTGTGATGGTGTGTGATGGGCATTGAGTGTGGTGTTAAGTATGGTAGTGAAAGTTGATGTGCTGTGGAAATGTGTTAGTGTGCAGTGTGGTGGTGGTGTGTGGATGTGAGGCGATGTAAGGACGTGCTGACCTCACTATCTGCTACACCACGCATTAACCACACACCACACCGCGCATCACTACTTGATATTCCCACCACCAGGGTTCAAGGCCAAGGATAGTGGTTGAAGAGTGCCTGCAGGGATTTTTTTTTCTTTTCCTCATGCGTTCACTAAAATGGCAGTACCAAGGATAAGGCTGCGTAGTTGTTGGTGTTATGGTGTACATCTTAATTCTTGGATATTATTTCCCCTTGCGTCCCTCACTGCTGGATTCCATTGATTGACAAGGAGGCGCCAGGCATTTGAGGATTTTAAGAATGTTAGAGAATCGAGTTTGGACGCTATGAACAAATGACACTTCCTTTTATTGAGCACATGTGAACCTCGTACCATAAAAGCGTGGCAAGTAAAGACTCATCTATACAGAGTCTTTTTCCTCTGTGCTTATTTTTATAGAGTTTGTTTCCCCACAGTTCGTTTATGTAGAGTTTGTCTCCATATTCCTTGTTTATATAGAGTTTGCCTCCTCACTGCTCGTTTATGTAGAGTTTCCCTCCTCATTGATCAGTTATATAGAGCTTGCCTCATCATTGCTTATTTACATAGAATTTGTCTCCTCACTGCTAGTAGTTTGAGGAGCTTAAACATCTACATTTACTGCAAGCCCTTAATTAATGTCATAGGGCAACAAATCTGTGTATTTACGACGCCTCAAATGACCGACGTTAAAGAGATATTGGCCATAAAATATGTCCTGTGCATCTGAGCCGGGATTTGTTTATTCTTTTTAAATAAACACAGCGAAAAGTTTCATATACGATTTTTGTGTGCTTCAGATAGCATGGTGCTTGTAAGGTGTTAGATCTCTTCACCGACTGACAATGAATAACAGACTGAGCATAAATGAAGAGAAGAGAGTAGAAATAGGTTACAAATGCCATTATTTATTTAGAATGCCTATATTTGTAAAAAAGATAACGCAGTTTATATGACATTCAGGTGCCAAGATCTTACTCCTCCATATATACTGATTCTGACAGACTGATGATGCAATTACAACACTTGAAGCGCGTAAGCAATGCAAACATAACGTGTGTGATGTAATAAACATTCGGTTAACAGTCTCCAACGTGGGCGGGGAGAGAGTGTGTGACTGTATGTGTGTGTGTGTGTGCTGAATGAGTAGGGAGTTGATGGGAAAACATTTTCCAGTTATGAAATGTGGCTGAGAATCATTAATGAAGAGGACGAAAAGCCATTCCTGAGGTAAAATCGTCTGGCGATTGCAAGACTGAAGTAGATGAAATTTCTCAAGCCCGCACTGGATCTCTAAACTCCTGCGTCCAGAAGTACACTACTTTGTATTTTACGCTGCCTAACGCAAGACAGTATTATTCAGGTGAGCAGAGACCTCTTGCATTGAACAAAATCATCTAATTTTATCTTGAATTATCTATCTATCTATCTATCTATCTATCTATCTATCTATATATATATATATATATATATATATATATATATATATATATATATATATATGCTGTATATTGTAGTCAAGAACAGAGAAATGGTTAAATTATTCTTCCCATGTCAATACCCATTCCCACCCCGTCATTGCCAGGTAGTCTGTCAGGCTTTGAGCAAGATCAATAAATAAATAAATAAATAAATATATATATATATATATGTAGAGAGAGAGAGAGAGAGAGGGAGAAAGAGTAATTTTTGCCGGTTTCAGTCCTAAACTCCGAAAACGAATCATTTTCTCTGTTTCCTTCGGCAAAAATTTTAATTCTTATCTAATACTGGGGTGCTGACAGTAACGCATTAACCTGTTTAATATTCCATCCCTCACTAAGCACCATATTTCCAACATTTATATAACACTATAAAACCTGATTTACACTTTACTGCCACTGAATAATTTTTTGCTGATAATAATGTAAATAATGGCAATAAAAGTCAGTATAAGTGACTCCAACGCCGACAACTGCTATCACCGCCACCTCCCTCACAGTAATTTACATATTTATTGAGAATCAAAAAATTATCATATATTTAATGAGGTTCGTATTTTTTGCCTCTCTCTCTCTCTCTCTCTCTCTCTCTCTCTCTCTCTCATTACGTTTATCTGTCCATCTATCTACTAATCTGTCTATCTATTTATATAAACTATCACTCTTTTATCCATCAGTTATCTGTGCCAATCAGTTCTGCGACCTTCCAGAGAGAGAGACAGTAGAAACGCTGGCAAGACACACAAAAGGGATGATGTGAAGTGCAAATGCTTACTAAGAGACGGAAAAAAATTGAGACGACCAATATGAAACACACACACACACACACACACACACACACACACACACACACACACACACACACACTCACGGCGTTGGGTATGATTTATAGAGCTATTAATTTAGACGGTGATGAAAGGCAGGAAAAAGCTTGCTCAGTGTTGTAGGTAAACTGCGTGAAATATTAGTCAGAAGGGAAGACAAATACTCATAATAATTAGTTGAAAGATGAAGTTTGGGAGTTCTGATTTTTTTCTCCGATGCAAAAGTGCCCCTTCCACAGAAAAATAAAAGAAATCCGAATTAAGCTCCGTTAATTTCGAGATGCCTGGTCACTCTGAGTTTAAATGAATGGAGTTCGTATCGTGGGAAGAGAAAAATACAGACTGATGACAACTGTTCCAACTGGGGGTATGACATATGACTGGGAATACATTATAGACAGTAAAGGGGTGAGAGTACATTGACAGACGATTGTTGCGTGCCCGTCGTAATGGTGCAAGCGTGTGCAAGGTGAGAATTATGAAGAGCGGGATGCAAGTCCCCCTGAGTAACGTCCCTATTCAGTGTTATACTATGCAAGGTTAAGCAAGCACAGAGCAGGTTCAGAACGCCTAACACTGAGAAGCTGATGTGCATGAAGAGTAATATGATCTTTCTAAAACAGTCCACGATAAAATGTGACACCGAGATGTTAAATGATGCTGAAGAGTTGAGATGTGTACCACTGGAGGTAAAGGTATACTCGTGACAATTCTTAAAGTACTAAAAAGAGGTTAATCAGAAGTTACAAGTTGCATAGATCTATCACGTGAATGTTATAGCTGTTGCATCTGCTAAGGAATGTTACGTGGAGCTGAAAAAAACAAAGGATGGGTTCATAATAATTTTTTAGCAGATACAGCCAGATATACAGCTCATAAGATAGCTGTTGAATAATTGGAGGAAAGCTGGTGAAAGAACTTAACCCCAAGGAGAATCACTATTAAGAGCTTTTGAAGCTGAACAGTGGTAGTCTACATTATACCAAGTTGTATTCTAATTTTACCTAACATTACCCAATCTCCATCTTGAATGCTAAGTTGTAAGAATTGATTAACAACAGATTATGACGCTAGTCACAAAGAAGTCGTAGGGCCATAGAATTTTGTTTTTCTGCCGTTGATCTATGTGAAATAAGCTACGGAAGAACAAAAATCTATGCCAAGCTAAGGTGAAAGAACTCTAGGAATCCTTATATGAAGATAATATGAAATGATGGGAAAAACTACTTTCTCCTCGAAGAAAGCTGTGGACTTTGAGATGCTGCAGTTGACGGGATGGGAATGTGAAAGCTGACACATAAATCGACAGGAAAGCGAGTTTTGAGGGGCTAAATGCTTAAATATTTCCTCTCCTCAGCCAGACCATACAAGACTCTGAAGCCCATGAAGTCTTATTGGGTGCTTCAGGGAGGGAAAGTGACGGGTAGAAAAATGAACTTATTACCACTTATTGTATATGGGCAGAGGATAACACACTGCTTACTAGATGACCAATAGACGTAAGGAAATAAAATGGAGGGAGAATATATGAACTCAGATCAGTAATCCCCAGTGGTGCAGGAATAGAAAGGCCATAAGGAATACTGCAGATGGTAAAAAACATAAAAAAAAAGAGCCTCAAATTTATCAAGAGGGTATCATTGGAAGAAGAGGAACCGTAAAAGGAACACTGAAAAAAAAAAAAATGAAGAAGACACTGAGCCTAAGAATTATGAAGATCAGGAAAATGAAAATCCAAAATCCACATTCAGACACGATGAATGGGATGCCACAAAAAATTTTCATGTGTTCCAGAAAAAAAAAAAAAAAACACACACACACACAGGGAAAGGGCAAATGACTCAAGTAGTATAATCGTGTGTGGAAATTACACGAGCCATAACCGGTTTTGGGAAAGACATGAATGGGCTTATGAAGAAGAGGAAGACAGAGAGAGAGAGAGAGAGAGAGAGAGAGAGAGAGAGAGAGAGAGAGAAGGGGATAATAATAATAATAATAATAATAATAATAATAATAATAGTAAGACGAAGAAGAAGAGGAAGACGCAAGCAGATAAGAGAGGTTTTTGTGAGGCTTAAACAGGCTTAAACACACACACACACACACACACACACACACACACACACACACACACACACACACACTCACACACACACACACTCACACACACACATACACACACACAGATAAGAGGGGTAATGGAGTCTTGAGCACCTTAACGAGTAGATTATGCATGATTCCAGTGACAAGCAAAGGGGAAGTGAACCTAGTCACCTCGAGGACCTCTTTTATATATAATTCTTGCTATCTTTAATTAGTTTTATTTGGCGTGGGAGATTAGTTATTATTATTATTATTATTATTATTATTATTGTTATTATTATTATTGTTATTATTATTATTATTATTGTTATTATTATTATTATTATTATTATTATTATTATTATCATTTTTATCGAAGTGGTTTCATAATATACACTTCAATAACCCCTTCACCCAAAAAGTCATTCCCAAATTGAATAAAATCACTTGAGGGCAGGAAAAAAAAATAATAATCTAATGAAATATTGAAGTAAGCACATCTTATCATTTTTATTTATTTTCTTATCTACATTATTTTTTCAAGCTCAGGTCGGGTGTTGCGCGAGGAGAAAAAGATATACCCTGTTCACTTTAACTTGGCCTAAAATTGCCATCTCTCCACCAGGAATGCTGAGATGTAACAATAGATTAACACCAGAAAACATGGTGCTCGTCACGAAGAAGTGCTATGGAATGGATGTACAGACTTAGCATTGCCTTTTTCTGCCACTGAGTTACGTGAATTAAGCTGCAACAGGACGAAAATCTGGGCCAAGTTAAAACAAAAGAGGCACAGAAAACAGTAGGGTTATTTTTTGTTGGTAAGGGATATTTCTGAACACCTATTCTTCAGCGATTTATTTTGCACAGATGACTGGCAATGAAAGCACCCCCATAATCCCCCATATTGCAACACTGTGCCGTCAAGGTCCCTATTTCCGTTGCAAAGGAAAGTGACTGCAAGAACTACTGCCCAGAGGTGTCACGATCCGACTGGGGCTTTGAATATTACACCCTGATATTTTCTTCTGTGATATTATTGATTCTGAAAATAATAGAGATAATACATAACATGTATGAGAATATTAATACTTAGGGCTCTTTGAAAAGACTCACAGATGGATAATAATAATAATAATAATAATAATAATAATAATAATAATAATAATGATAAATAATAATAATAATGAGTTGGTCCGACTTTGCGAGAGTTAATGGCAACGATTTCACTATTGACTCTAGCAGGTTCTACGATTTACTCTTAGCTGAGAGAGAGAGAGAGAGAGAGAGAGAGAGAGAGAGAGAGAGAGAGAGAGAGAGAGTCTGTATCCAATTCTCGCGGCCAGGTGGTAACGTTTATCCAACATACTAATTACTTTTACTAATGACAGAGTTAATGAAGCCTATCTAACCCACTCAGTTCAAAAGGCCAAAATCATCTTAATAAAATCCCCTGAAGATGGCAAGAATCATATAAAGCTTGCGTCACTGGGATGAAGGAACGAAAAAAAAAAAAAAAAAAAAGGAAGAATATAAATCTCAGAAATGGCGCTACGTAGACCAACATAACATCACATCACATGAAAACCAAAAAGTTATATTAAGCGCAGAATTATCTAACATTACGATAGATACCATGGAACTTAGATTTATTTTACAAGAAGAATTAGAGACGTGGGAAATTCTACAGTCCTCTTTCCTTACCCATCCTGTAGAAAAGAATTATAACATGATAATTTCCCTCTCGTAACTTGGAATTGTCTTTTTGTAGGATGAACTGAGAAATGGGAAGACTTTGTACTCCTACTGCCTCATCCTTCCTGCAATAAATCATGGCTAGGAGAGGACACTGATTGTAATTTTGTGGATCAGGGTCACAATACTGGTGTTGTTGGAGGAGTAAGAAATAAACAGAGCGAGGCAGCGAGGGGAATAACACAGACTCCCTTGACCTTTGAGTTGATAGCGGCGGCAATAAATGATTCTCACTCTAGCAGCCACACTCACTAGATTACTCACGCTCGCGCACACTCATATACATACTCGTACACACACACACACACACACACACACACACACACACACACACACACACACACACACACACACACACACACAAACTATGGTTAAAATCATGTCAGCGCTCAGCCACATTTGGTATCTAAAAAGCTAATATTTTTCAGTGTTTGGAGTATTATATTCTTAGAGGCAACAGTCACACGCTTTGAAGTTCGCTACCTTAATTACATTTATAAAAGCTACATTTTGAATTACATTTTGAAAACTGAGGTTGTTCCACTGAGTCCTGTTGTCATTAAAGTTTAATAAGATATATTACTCATTAGCAGAGGAATAGACAGTAATTATTTAACGGCGTGGAAAACATGGGGTTCATGATCGACCTGAGGAAAGGGTAAACAGGCACAGCTCAGTCGTTTCCAGATTACTAGCGTTAGGGATGCAACATTACTGTGAGGGGAGACGGAAAAAGAGTTTCGGAAAGGAAGGGAATTGATTTTAAAAACTTTGATTCCACACTGATTAAGAGAACTGTTTTGCTTGGCACCTTAGTTTTTGGTGTACTGACACCCCAAAGAAACTAATTCAGCATAAAATAGCCAAGGTGCGCAAATAAATCGAGCCGGTTCGTCTTAAGGCGACAAATAACACCATACTATGTGGAGAGCATCCCTGTATATCAAAGATGAACTCAATGTAGGGGCGAACAGCCTTGTTACAGAGCCAGCAGGAATGCGAAGTTAAAGAAAGCACAACCTTGACCCAGCGCACCTGGAATCTCATATGCTACCTTCCCAAGAGACGATAAAGGCATTTGTCTGAGAGGAGGTGTTGCTTTGCTCATGAATTTGAAACTCCCAGAAAGGAATAATATGATGCTGCATGTTCCCATTTATCAACCCTACGAAGTGATTGAGAAGGCTGGTAAAATTTTCACAGGTGCGCCCTCCCCCCAATTGAGTGCGAGGAGATTCGAAGTGTCTGTTGACGGTCTATCAGTCTGTCATCACACACCTCCTACTTAGTTTAAAAATTTGTTATGAAAACTGACAAAACATCTGTGTTAGTTAAAGAAAGCATAGGCGGGTTTTGGTGCGAATTACAAATCAAAATACATTTTGATAAATTTCAACATCAACATTGAATGTGTAGTGTCTCTAAAATTGTAAATCAACTGACCGGGTGTATATATGTTTCGCTTTTTAATACCATGACGTGTTAACTCTGCTATTCAAAACGCTTATATTAATCTATTGTCCACTGAACTGTTTAATAGGCCACAGGAGACCGTTCCTTATCTAGGAAACAGACACAGTTGTGTGCTGACTTTATGAAGAGGTCATTACCAAATAAAGATCAGTCAAAATACCTCAGGAGCAACATTGACTAATCCTGACTACTCTTGACCAAGATTCAGTTTCGTACTGACTTTCGGTGCTCGCAATAACGGGTATCAGCACGACAGTCAAAATGTGATACCAGGAACAGTAAATATATCTTGACTTTTAACGTCGCAAAATCCCGCCTAATATACTGACATCTTGCTTCTCTTGGACCTGCCACCCTCTTACGAGTCTCCCAGGTTTCATTACCCACTTCAGCACGAGATTCTTGTCCTTCCTACGAAAACATGTCATATTACGACTGCGAACTGAAAACATATCTTAGTTGCGACTGGGAACTGAAAACACATCATAGTTAAGAGTGGGAACTAAAATCATATCATAGCTAAGACTGGGAATTGATCGTAAGTCTGTTCGTGAATCTGGCAGGTGATCTTCCTTGCAGCCTCCGAGCCCTGTGTTCAGCCAGTACCGCCAGCGCCTGTTATCATACACAAACGTGAGAGGCCCCGCTCTTCACTCTCCCTTCTCTACCCATAAAAGCCTCTCATCGCGGACCTCTTCAAAGCATTTCGTACTCGTATCCAGGAATCTCATGCAACATTTTTTGCTAACTGGCTGTGTGAGGAGGTAAGAGGCAAGAAAAACAGCTAATTTTCTGGTCTTTCCAATCTCACGGGTATTTTCAAGTCTGCCGGCAAAGTTTCGACATAGAAGTGCTGTGACCAAGAAATAAGTCAGGATGTAAAGAATCAAAGGGCAATATGTAGTTATGATATGCTGTTATTAGGTCTCCAATCCAAAATGAGTGGAGCTACTGTATATCCTCCGTTATTTTTTTTTCTTGCTTCCAAACTCTTTTTCAGTTTGAGACCATGTTTTTCCTTCACCAATTTACCTCAAACTTAGCAAAATTATGGCTTGGGACAATAAGCCACTTTTTTTTTTCTTTTTTTTAAAGGAATTTATGGAGTCAATCGTCAGACCATAACAACACGCGCATTTTGAGATCCCGTGTTTTTGTATTTTTACCTTAATCATCATGGCAATTCCCACAGACAGTCTTGTAAATTCCACTACCTTCGTCTGTTTACGTGGTTCATTATTCAGTATTTTAAAAGTGAAATAATTATCCTCAATACTTGCAGCTTGCTTAGTATTTAGGAACGATTTATTATTACAAATTTAGCTCTGAGAAGAGGGAACAAACCATCCTTCCTTCGGTAAACGCCGGAAATGTGGTGGGGGAGGGTGATGGTACCGTTTTGCTGGAGGACGGAGGAAATTAGCCCAGTGTGATGGCCGCTTTGCTCTCTCTCTCTCTCTCTCTCTCTCTCTCTCTCTCACATTCTCTTACTCACTCCTACTCACACAAACACTATAGTCACTCATACACTTTATCACTCGCTCACTTCATCAAATGCCATCACTCACTCACTTTCTCCCTTCCTCGCTTTCATTATAAGTGACTCTCTCTCTCACTTTCCCTCACAGTCTTTTGCTCTCTTTTCCATTCTCTCTTTCACTCACTGTCAGACTGTGTGTGTGAGTGAGAAAATGAAAGAGAGAGCCATCATACAGTTACTTGCTCTTTAATATCTCACAAGGTCGCTCTAACACTTATTCATTCCTCCCACACTCACTCTCATTTGCTCTCCTCTCTCGCTTTATGATACACTCTCACAATCTCGCATTCTTATATCTCACTCACTTTAACAATCATGTCACTCTCACTAACTCTCACTTCCGTTCGCTCACTCCCTCACGCTACCCACTCACCCACTTTCTGACGCCAGACTGTTACGTTGTTAATTTCAATGTTAATAGGTTTCACTCTGTCACTTAGCTGCATTTGTGTTCAATTAGATATTCATTCATGACACTCACTCGCTCTCACACCATCTCTTACATTTCTGACATTGTCTCCAACCCACACACTCACTGTCTCACTCTGCAGACATGAATTCTAATGTAATTCGTTAGTAAATACAAACTTCTGGTGTAAAGGCTCCCGGCCAACTGAGTAGATGTTTGAATAATTCGCTTCACGTTCCAAATTTCTGATCGCTACTGGTGGAGGATGCGTCTGGGGCCCCTCGCTGGCCTTGGGTCCCTAGGCCATCACCTAGTCTGCCTACCCCAGGAACCGGACCTCCATGCCAGTACTTCCCTTTATAGCCATCCTGTCCTCAGTTATTCAAGTTTTTCTGCGTTTTGGAAATCCCACCAAACTTGCGTGGTCCAAATTTTTACCAGCTTCATCCCAACCATTTCACTTTAATTCATCCAGTCATTTAGCCCACTACGACCCTCGCCCTCAGCCCTCTCTCACACTTCACAAATGTAGTTTCTCTTCGCCCACTGCCCCTCCAAAGACGTACCTCCCCATCCCATCTCCACAGCCATCTCTTTCATACCAATTTTCCTTCGTCCTTCATCTCAATCGCTCCCTTCAATCACATGTCACCTGCTATACCCATTTATCCATCACTGTCTCTCTGATTTACCTCACTTCCCCTTTTCTTCTACACACACACACACACAAACACACACACACACACACACACACACACACACACACACACACACACACACACACACACACACACACACACACACACACACACACACACACACACACACACACACACACACAGATAGATGGAGAGAGAGAGAGAGAGAGAGAGAGAGAGAGAGAGACAGACAGACAGACAGACATTTACCTCAAGATATTAGGTAAGTAGTTCATTGCCATCCCCCACTTTTCGATCTCGTTCTATTTCCAAACAATATTTCTATCACTTTTATTCACTATTCTCTCTTTCTGTCTTCCCTCATCACGTACCCTTCCTCTGGTGACATGTATGTTCATTTTAACGTCTTCACTCTTGTCACTTTTCGTCTCTGCTTCGCTTCTTATCCTTCTCTCTTACGACCTTTATTTTCGTGTCAGATCTCCATCAATTCTCCTCTTTATATCGACTTTCTATCCCTCTGCCATCCCTTTCCTATCACCTTTATGCATTCCCCTTCTTCCTACCTCCCTTCTCCATTCTTGCACCTCCTTCCTCCATTCCCTCTTCCTTCCTCTTCCTGCCCCTTTGCCTTCCCTTCCCGGTCGGTGGGTTGTCACTGGAGAGGCGGGTGACATGCAGGTTGAATCAGGGGCGCCGTTCCCATCTTCACAGATGACTTCCTCTGGTGACAACACAAGGTTACTTCCACCGACCCTGACATCCAGACATCACCTTCGCCCTGCCTCCACGTAGCCCCAGTTTAATAGATGGAGTGTCAGTTGCCAACCCACAGCTCAGCATCCCAGCAGTGAGTTAGTGGCATCGTAATTTTTTTTTTTTTCTAAGCTCCCTCTTACCTGACAACTTACCTCCGTTCCAAGGAAGATTGAGGGAACGTAGGTTGAACGTATAATTCATCGTAATATTGACGTTCACCGACTCTACCTTCCCTATGAATATTCGCCATTATTCATATTTCATCCACCATTCATGAAGCACACTCAGCCAGCCAAGTTGCCAAGTTACGGGGCCAGGCAACTCAGTGCTTATTACTCATATCCTCCATCCACTCACCACCAATTTCCTTTCGTGCGCCCATTTACTCACCTTCACGCATCCTGTCACCCACTCATTCACTCTTTGACCTACTTCCTTCCTTTTTTCACACATCGTTCAAAAGGCACGTACCCCGAACACCAATCCTGTAATAAGCGTTGCCCTGTAAGGCTGATTTAGGCAGAGCTGGATCAGTAACACTACTATTAAACACGAGTACACCCACAGAACCCATCGTCCACTCACTCGCTCACTCACCACAAATCATCCACTCACTTACTCATCATTCTTTTACCCTCTTATTCATTCAACATTCACTAATTCATTCACTCACTTACCTGTCATCCACTCACCCATCACACACTCACTCATTCATCATCCACTTACTTAAATACCATCCACTCACTCCTTCACTCACTCATCACTCATTCATTCACTCACTCATCACCCATAGCTCACTCATTCACTCACATATCATCCACTCACTCACACTTTCTCACCCATCACCCTGTCAACCACTCATTCACTCATTCATACTCACTCATCTTTCCATCGACTCACTCCGCCTCACCACACTTCACGCACTCACTAATAACCTTCTCTTCCTCTAGTGATCCCCCTTCACTTCCCTCCACACCCGATTATCTCCCCTTCACTTCACTTCACTTTCCCACCATTGATTCCACTTCACTTTAAAGCCCCACTAGTGATCCCCCTTCATTTCACACCCCTTACAGTGACCCCTCTTCACACCACTTCACTTCCCCACCAATGCTCCCCCTACACTTCACTCGCCACCAATAATCCCTCTTCACTTCATTCCACTTCCCCACCACTAGTCCCCCTACACTTGCCCACCAATGATCTCTCTTGTCCCCTTCCTCTCGCGTGCGTCACTTGTAATTTCCTTGTTGCTTCTTCCGCGCAGATTTATTCAGCTTAACAAAGTTCTCTAGTGGAGATAGGGTAAATGAATACTCTTTCTAATTACTCCTATTCGAAAAATTGCTCCTAAGCGAGTAATATCATTTGAAAGAAGGAAAATTAACCTCCCCCCAAAAACAAAGGCATCTGAGTGCAAGGGTTAGCTCCTCCATCAGTCACATTCCTCTCATATTCCTTTCATACTCATCCACCCCCACAGCCACCACTCTGTGTACCATTCATTGCCATCATCCACTCATTCTTACCATCTCCTCACCCACCCAGGCCTCCACGACTCCCTCACCACCTTGCCTCACCTTTTATATCCCCCCCCCTCTTCCCACGCTCTCTTTAATCCTCTCTACCTCTCACTAAGAGCCAGAAAAAGAGTAACTGTGGATATTGGTTAAATGAATGACTGAGGGAAGATAATTTGTCAGATTCAGGTATGTGTAAAATAAAGTCTTAGGTCAATCTGCGCCATGGTTCATTGAAAATCTAGGTCAGTGGTTCTCACAGTGGGCTATTTGACCTCCTGCGAGACCCCATTGCACGTCTGGGGGCTCCACAAGGCAATATGGTTCTTAAGGAGGCTATCGTGCATGCCCTTTTTTAATACGTGTCTTGAGAGGGAGCGATATAGAACGTCTACGGTAAAATATATGTCGTTGCTATTACTGTAACTCTTTCCTAATAAAGCAACACCTGTGAGGGAGCCATTCCGTCGTGAGCCTAGTAAAAAAAAAAAAAGTATATAAAAAAATAAAAGGGAGACGCAACCCTCATATGTGTATATTCACACATACTTCATCGATCCAGTTCCATCTTTCGTTAGATCATTTGCTTTCTCTTCCTGGTACCTCAGTTTACTACACAATCACTTACCACATCACCAGCTTCTTGGCTTTCCACCCACCCTTTTACTGTCTCACTCCTTCACGTATTTCCTGTTACCTAACCTTGCCATATCAATTATTTCCTCTCAATTGACTCTTTAATTAATAGACTTCCTTAAAATGCATCTTTTCTGGAACTCAGTATCTTTTACCCCATCCAGTCTTCGCACACAGCGTATCTTCCACAACAGTCCCATTTCCACTGCATTCATTCTTGATTTTCAGTACACGTGCCACACCAGTCTCAAACCCATACAGTGATGTGGGTCAAACACACCCTCATGCAGGCCTCTTGCAGCCTCTGTACTCCGTTTCCTGCTCCGTATCAAGGCCTTCATGCCGCCAAACCACCTTTCTTGCCATCACCATTCTGCTCTCCGCTTCCTTTTCAGATTTCACTCTCTGTTGATCACTTATTCTCTTCCATCAGTTCAGGTTTCTCATCACAATTTGGTTCTCCATCACTCTTAGCCATTAGTACTTTCATCCACTTTCATTTTTTAACAATACCGCCCACAAACATTCACCAAAGTCTGAGTCATTCCGGAAAATTGCCATTCCCAGACAGCAAGTAACATCGCTTTCTTCTGCAGACATCATTGTTTATATATTCTAATTACCCTCATCATCTTCACTCTAGTATTCCCAAAATCTCCGACCCTTTCCATAACCTGCTCCATATCACTACTGAACGACCATGCAGGCATTACATATATTGGTCTCCAACATTGATAAGGAACCATTCACACACACACCCATTTGTCCTTTCACATGCCTCCCTACTGTCTTAAAAACTGTATCATTCACAAGTTTTCCTTCCACACCAAATACGGGGTGTCCCAGGAGGAAAGGGCATAACTTTTGGAAATGGAAGCTGAAGGTATGTTAAGCAAAAAATGTTACATCAACGTGTGTCCAAATCTCAAACTTGACCTACCTAGTGGTGCCGCTTCCCTCTCACCTGACTTCAGCACACACACACACACACACACACACACACACACACACACACACACACACACACACACACACACACACACACACACACACACACACACACACACACACACACACACACACACACACACACACACACACACACACACACACACACACACACTTGCAAACTACCTCCCTGTCGCATATTCTCACATTCTTTTTCCAATATCGGTCTTACTCCAGAGATTTGGTCCATACGTCTCTTGCACCTCTGGAAACCGCTCTTATTACTCACCAAATTTCCTGATCCGCCACACCTTCACAGTTACTGTCCTACTTAACAGAAGATAACATAACATAAAACGGCGCCAGGCTTCCCCTCTCAAGGAATCCCTGTACTGGGGTTGGCCAAAGTACAGCTGATGTTTTCTAGGGACTGGGAGCCAAACCAAATACCAAAACCAGCTAATTACTTACCAACAGTTGCTGAAAACTGTTGGGAAAAAGAAATTTGGGATGTGTATTAAGAGTTTTAAGTATGTGAGAGTCTTAGCTTGGACTCTGACTCTTTTTACTGTCGTTCAGAAGAAAGATCGCCGAGTGACTATCTGTGGCTAAATGTTTCTTTCCTTAGAGTGATGATTGTGTGGCTATTTACCAAGCTTGCAGCCACATTCTACTCTCTTGGCATTACCTCCTAGGGTCGGCGATAATCATCCATCAATTAACTAAATACTGCCCTACAATATTCAAGAAACTTATTCCACGTTAGTATTTGCTCTCACGTTGATCACCTCTTACGTTCTTTCAAGAGTACACTCATCCCAATTCCATCCCATTGGTAACATTCATCTCCACATTTTCGCAGCCCATTCGAAAAACTTCATATATTCGGAGGAGTTTGTATTCGATTGACTTTCATGATTTCCATTAATTATCCCTATTTTCTTACTATTTTTTTTTCCTCAGTATATTTTCTCTGTGTCATCTGAACCTCTTAGTTGCAGCCACCTCATCCACTTCTTCCGCGTGTCCTCTACTGCTGTTTTTCCCCCATATCTCATCAAATTCCTTCACGTGCAACCAGACTTCTTTGTATAACATCACACTGTTAACCAAACACTCTTTGTATGCAGTCCACAAACTTTCAAAATCCATTTGTTCCCAGTATTGACTTTAACTCTTCTATCTTTTTTCCATATTCATTTTTCTTGTTTTTCAGATTTTCAACTGTTTTGTATTCATTTCGTGCTATCCTCTTAACTTCTTTCTCCCACTCTTCCCTCAGCTATATTATAATCGGCCAGTCATTCACTCCACTCCCCCTCAGTTCTCCTGTCACAAACACACCCTAGCGTCCTTCTTTCAACAAACTAAATAATTACTTTCACACCTCATGCCGCTTCCCCAGAACTAAGTAAGCTTATGAACCGCATTGTGCTTAAAATTCGAATTTCTTTTTTCACGCCACACACACTCCACACAACTATATAGGGCGCACACACACACACACACACACACACACACACACACACACACACACACACACACACACACACACACACACACACACACACACACACACACACACACACACACAGATCAGAGATGTGTAATATTATAAGTAACAGCGTAAAAATATCAGCTTGGATTTTACCTATGTGTACCGTGGCTAAGTTCCTTCCTTCAGTATGTTATGCAGGTTAACAAGTTATAGTCGAATATCACCATTTTGGTAGTACCTTCCGTCGTTGGCACCCAGTCGCTTACTACCTAGATCAAAGAAACGTTTTTACTTTTTTTTCAAAGTTGTAGGCGATAAAAACCTTAGTTAATCTGGTCTAGACTGTAAGGTGAATGTGAATGAGTGTGTGAACCAGTTCTTTGGCCATGTTGTTATTAAATTCTCCCTTGTGTGTGTGTGTGTGTGTGTGTGTGTGTGTGTGTGTGTCTTTTTCCGTCTTTTTCCTGGTTTTCTGGACCCTACCTCACCCCATCTTCGGGTGTGAAAAGACGGTCGGGGTGATGATGATAGTGATGATGATGAAGGCAAGTCACAAAGCGCACTAAAAAAACAAAACACGTAAAACTGTTGTGGGGAAAAAACGAAGGATGAATAAAGATACTTTTTTCATAATGAACAGAAATGACAAACGAAAGCTTAAAAAAACTGATGTTCTCTTTGGAACTGAAAAATAGTTGAGAAAACATGTGTAAATGAAAGATCCTATTAGATAAACGGGCAATATCATATCAGTTGAAAAGATTAGGAGAAATACACTGAGGTGGTTTGGACATGTGGAGAGGATGGAGAATGAAAGACTGACTAAGAGGGTGTATGTAGGTGAGGTGGAGGGAGGGAGAGGGAGGGGTAGACCGAGGATGAGGTGGAGGGATGGAGTTGAGAGGTATATGAGGGAGGGGGGGTGAGTTGGGGGGAGGGGAGTCAAATGGTGGGTGACAGAGTGACTTGGAGGCGTTTTGTCTGCGGCCACCCTTTGCGGGATTAGGGCGTCGGGCTATAGATAGATAGATAGATAGATCATAAAATTACATTATTGGAATCATTGCCTATGGAAGTACACAATAAAACGATTGCATAAAGAACTATATAGATAAAATCATTGCCTCTACACTCTACGAAATATTATCCGAAAATGATCATCGTACTCTGATAAAGGCTCTGTTGTAAATTCGTATAATGCCGGAAATTGTAGTTTTTTCACGCATTAACGAATATCAAGCTATCAAATCATGTGAGAAATAAATCAATCCTTCTTCTTCAAAGCTCCTGTGAGCCAGGCGTGACTTGACCTACCTAGAGGCGCCTTTTCCCCCTCACATGACGTCAGCACACACACACACACACACACACACACACACACACACACACACACACACACACACACACACTGCACTCGTTCCCGCCCCCCGCCAGCCACCTACCCATTTCCGACGTGACGTATCGCCCATTGTTCTCGGAAAGGCGGGCAGGCTGTGTCATGCCCGCGATCCCTCGACGTGTGTAGTGTAAACAGAGGAGACGGGACGGTGGCCAGGCGACTGTCAACACATTTCCTCACGTCCTGTCCAGTCACTCGCTGTTTCATCTTGTTGATGTTTAAACTGATGTGTTAAGTATTTTCAACAGTATCTATTCTCACATAAGCAACAACAATCGCTTGCAACTGACTGATATTTCTCATACATTCTTTGCTGTGTATTTCCGTACTTGTCTGTAAATTTAATTATATGGCAAGCTGTCCTAACATACCTAATAATGCTACGGTTGGAGGCTATTAGGATAGGTGAGGTTTGAGTTACACTTGAGTAGATTAGATTAGGTTTAGATAAGAATTTCGCATTTAGGTTGTGTGTGATAACAGTCAACAGCGCGCACTTTTTGGCCTTAAGTCCAACGTGTGTGTGTGTGTGTGTGTGTGTGTGTGTGTGTGTGTGTGTAGAGAGAGAGAGTAGGTCATGCTTTCACCAGTTTGTGTGTTGGCTTCTCTTCAGCATGTCTCAATAAATCATCAGTTGATTTTGTTTCAATTTCGTGACTGCGTTTATTGCGAAAAAATATTCCCTCGCTGTGACTCGGTGAAGACTGCGTGACCTTCCGCTGCCAATGAACTCTTACAGATCTTCCCGGTACAAAAAATATATATAGAACATGAGATTTTACATGATCGCTCGCTAAATCGGTGCCTGTGGTGTGTATGTTGGTAGAGAAAGCAATATTTTGAATTAGTTTGAATTAGTTCGTCTTCATGATATTTTGTAGATGGTCCATTTTGTGTGTATCAATAAAAGAATCAGACTAAACTTCGCCTTTATTTTTATTTAATCACTACGCCATTCCATACACCCCCTCCCTCTCACCTGTTACGATGTCTGTGGAATTTTCTCACGCAAAAAAACGATAGTAAGATAGTTTTGGTGATACAGTCATCCGCACGCCACACAGCACGGCCTCTAATATAACACAATGATTTTATTTGAGATAGTAAAGATTGGTTCCATATTCGATGAGTTTTAATTATATTTCTCCTAGTCTGTGTTTCCCATTTGCTGCCTCTAGGCCCGACTCATTCACTTGTTGAGGTTGGAATGTGATGAGGATAATAATGAGGAAGATAATAATGCTGATGACTACGATAATATTCATGGTGGTAATTATCCTGCAGCAAAACAATGTCTTGCCTCGAAGGGGATTTTTTTCATATGATAAGATTTTGAGATTTCTGTACTGCCTCCAGAGTGCACGAGCAGTTCTTTCTCTTGGGAATAAAGTGTAGTAGTTTTCGTTGTAAATAATGAGTGATCTGGTGGCAGAGAGTACGTTTTGCTGTTGAAGAACAAACTTCTGCCGATCGCGCTTGCTGATACGAGGCGTGATGAAAGTATGCTCTGTATGTAGTGTTCTTGCTGGCAGTGCTTTAGGTCACTACTGAACTGAACACTTTTATTTTGTATGATGACACAGGCCAGTGCTTCGTGTAAGATTTGTAATAGTTTTGTTCTTTTTACCTTTTTCCTGTGATATCGTATGAAGCCAGCAGTGCATCTTTTTTGATCGCGTCAAACACAGGCCCGAATTGAAATGAAAAACCAAGGACTACAATTTCTCCCCGCCTCCTCTAGATGTAACTGGGTTTTGTACTGCGCAGAAAAAGGTCTACAGTGTCCTTTTCCATGTTACCTGGCAGTCTTGACGAGTACTGTACATGGCGGAGGTAAAATGAAAAAACAGAGTCTGAATTTTATTTTCGAATATGACATTAGCTTTGAAAAGGGAAATCGCCATGAGCTATAGTCAACGTTTTATGTCAATTTTGTAAACAGCTAAGCGAAAATTCGGTCAAAAAATGTATAAACTCATAAAGGACTCATTGCAATATCTTCCACCTTCCCTGATCCCCAAAACCGTACGTTAGAAAGGCAATTATTGAACAGGTGTTAAGAGTAGTAATATAACTCCCATAATCCACATCTAGAACAGCGCATGGAGTACAAGTAGTCATTTGCAGTGGCTACATTTACTTTGGCTTGTGTCCTTTCGTTACTAAATCGAAGGGTTCAACTTGTTTTACTTTGTTGTGGTGGCTCTTACGTCACCCCTTCATGATACTTAACCCAACCCTTTATTATCATCATTATCACCATCATCAGCATGCATGTTCTACCCAATCAGATACATAACTTCTCCCTTCAGCATCATCATCCTTATTATCATCATCATCATCATCATCAACCGAAGGAGGCAGGGTGACACCAGAAAGGGACGAACCAGAGACAAACATATATTCTCAGCGACGTAGATTTCACAGTACCTCTTCCTCAGCGCTTCATTTCCCTCGTACTGATGGCACTGCAACAACATTAACGGGATATAAACAAAATTCAAGACAAAATTAACTCCTGAATATAGCTGACGACCTCTTTTCTTTTTTAAGTTTATTCTTATTACTACCGATCGATTTTATTCAACTTGGGTAATGTCTCTCGTACTGACGGAGTTAATTTAGGCTATACCCACCCTTTTCAGTTTAAGAAGCCTAAGCGGAATAAACTCGTCAGGAGATGGCAGTAAGACGAGAAAGACATCGCCGGGCTCTCTAGGTTACGCCATGATAAGGAAACTAAATCGCCATGGAAATTATGTTAGTAGATGACCCACTGTGACAAGCGAAAATTTTTAGTGGGAGAGATAGAGAGACAGGTTTGAGTTTAAATTCTCTGTCTTCTCTGACGTTTTGGGATACACAGACCCATCTTCAGTTTTATTTATTTATTTTTTTCTAAGGATGATTCTGTGTAGCCCCCCAATTCAGAGAAAACAGAGATATTAGCTTCTAATCTGTATCTCTCTCCCACCGAACATTTCCAAACAGTGATAGAAGGTTAACTAGACGCAGTAACAGGCGAGAAAGGGGAGCAATCGGGTGTTAGGCAAGCAGGAAGGCAAACGAGTGGGGGAGGCAGGTCAGTGGCAGGTAGGTCACGGGGGTTGTAGGGAATGATGGTGCGGTGGGGCATCTAAACGCGATATCCAGGTGGGCCAATAGCACCTTTACCACGATGATGCATTTCTTGTTTTAACTTTATTTGCAACCACACCTTTCTTGTTCTTGCTTTATTTATAGTCACATCACTTTATTTTTGCTTACCTTTCTTGTTATAGCTTTGTTACAGATCCATGTTTTTATTTACTTAAGAGAGAGGCTTTCAAAGTGTATCGGTTATAAATACTGCCACATCTCTTTTACCGTGTTGACGCCTCTCTCTCTCTCTCTCTCTCTCTCTCTCTCTCTCTCTCATTATTACAGCTAGATTTGTTACTTAGAGACGCCCTCGTGGTGAAGGGGTTAAAGTGGTCAATTAAGTAGACATATAGTGCTGACAAGTAAGTGAGCAGTTGTAAGTAAATCAATCACTTAACGGAGAATAACAAGCAATTAGGTGGAAAAGTAAACAGACAGGCAGACACAGAATCACACACACACACACACACACACACACACACACACACACACACACACACACACACACACACACACATAGCGGTTTGGTGAGTCAAGTGGGGAGACGTGAAGACAGAAGAGGATAAACAAGGCAGCCACTTAGGTACCGGTAAATAAACAAGTCTGCGGGAAAACAAAGCAAGAAGACCGGAAAGCAGGTAAAGACGTGAGGTGCGAGGCGAGATAGGGAGGCAGATAGGGCACGTAGTCACGCAAGAAAGCAAGCGAGGCGGGTAAACAAGCAAAAAGGCCAGGTAGGTAAGAAATAAACAAGCCAGGCAGAAGTAAACAGCTATGTAAGAGAATAAGCAAATCAGAAATCAAGCAGGTACGTCAATCAGGACATTCGTTCAAAAATAAGAAATCAGTTCCTTGTCCTAGCTTCGTTTTTTGGTGAGGGGGGTAGAGAAAATGGGAACGCAGAGAGAGAGAGAGAGAGAGAGAGAGAGAGAGAATCCTATGTCTGAAGCGGTTGACTATAATGAAAATGAATCAGGCAGAAATAAAATAATGAATAAATAAATAAATGGCGTTTTGTGGCTGAAGAGATTAGCTACACTGGAAAGATGCATCGGTAGGCAGGATATACCACTTCCTCTACGGCGTTGTCAAGGATGCATCACTACCACACTCTGACCTACCACGAATGCAGCTGGTGAGAGAGAGAGAGAGAGAGAGAGAGAGAGAGAGAGAGAGAGTGGGGTGAAGTGTGTGTGTGTGTGTGTGTGTGTGTGTGTGTGTGTGTGTGTGTGTGTGTGTGTGTGTGCCGAATTAATGTTATCACCGGAGACTCCTTACCACCTTACTCCTGAGAATTAATATCCTTATCACTGCTCACCTTAATGTTTTTTTTTTTTTCATATATATATTTTTTTAACATTTTTCAATATATGTCCAAAGTTATACCTGCAGCTTGCATCAATACTCTGGTGTCTTATATCCCATTCTGTATTAACTTTACTATTTGGTTGCTCTCCTACGTTGAATTAAGTTGGTTGAAGGTGGCGAAAATGGAAAAGAGGAGTTTGTAACTTTGAAGAGGTTAAGTTGTAACAGAGAAAACAAATCGCCGAGGAAGAGGTGTTAGGAAATCTTAGCCAACAAAACTGGGGGCCCGTATCGGCGCGCGCGCACACACACACACACACACACACACACACACACACACACACACACACACACACACACACACACACACACACACACACACACACACACACACACACACACACACACACACACACATTTTCACAAAACCACACCACCACCAGCTCGTCTCTCCTCCTCTCCTCCCATAGTCTCATATTCACATCTGTCTCCAATTCAATTAATCTCTTCATCCACCATACACCCCAAGCCTATCGATGCATTAATTACGAGGCTTGCATAATTTTTAGGTGGTAATTGCAGGAGTGTTGCGTTTGGCGTCGTGGGAACAGAGTGGTATTGTTGTGTGTCGCTCCTGTTGTTGCTCTGGAGTGTGTGTGTGTGTGTGTGTGTGTGTGTGTGTGTGTGTGTGTGTGTGTGTGTGTGTGAGATCCTTCCAGGGGTCGCTAGGTGCACATAAATACACTTTCCACACGAAGTTGAAGTTATCTCGTTGGATCTACAGACACAATCAGAGACGTGGCCAAGCTGTGGTGATTGGGGGGTTCTTATTGATCAACTTTGTATTAACTGCAGTGATCGTGTGGATTTTGCTGACCAACTCATTGACCAGGTCTGACCAACCCTGATAATTGTGAGCGCAAACATCGATGGGAATTGGGTAGTTTGGCTAACTCTACCTCCTGTGAGCTGAAACTCTATGTTGTGTTCTCCTCATTCTCTCCCCACCCCCTCATTGGATCCCCAGTCTGTATTTCATAACTTTCACAGGTAGATATCAGATGAAAATGAGACGCAGCTGATAAAATGGTACTGATGGATCGTAGTGTCATCCTGGGTAGCATATTTGAGGAACTGATACTGGAGTGACATGACGAGTGTTTCAAGGCAGAGCTGATGTTGAGTCCATTAGCTGATAAGATACTAAAGGTAAATTATCAGCTCTGCAAAAGAAGGAGGCAGGATGCTATGAGCTTCTCATGGGTTTGGTTATTATTATACGTGGATATACAAGTCTGTATTTTGTCTGTCATCGAACTCCTCCGTTATGGCTGGACAGGTTGTAACCAAACTTGTCAGGTAAGTATATTTATCCTGTGCAAGTGTCAGTCACGAACTGGAGTAGCCTTCCTTGAGCTCCCTGTGTCTCCGGCTCCATTTACCATGATCAGTAAATGGAAATTACTTTGAATGAGACAATGATTAATGTTGATAAAGGACGACTGTATGAGGTGTAAAATAATGGAGTAGAACAGGTGTAAATACGTAAGATGGAAGACAATGGAAGAAGCGTGACAGAATGACAGAAAACTATGGGTACAAAGTAGACAGGAAACGGATCTGCCATGGTTATATCCTGTTGGAGGAGTTCCAAGCACTAGGAAGCGATCATATTACTGATTATATGTATGTCTGTACAGTTCGTATGTATGTGTCAAACCCGTTGGTCCTCCATCTTCATTACATAATAGACAGACAGATAGGTTGATAGATAAATAGACAGACAGATAGGTAAACAGATGGATAGATAGACAGATAGACAGACAGACATAGGTAGACAGATAGACAGGTAGATACGGTAGATAGAAAGATAGATATTTATTTACCTAACTTGTAAAAGTGCTTATGGACTTCTTATTGGATTTCAGGAAATAAAACTTACTTATTTACTATAATTATCAAATTTTTACATGGAATCAGATTAGCATAGTAGATCTGAAAGTCACACTGGTGGCGAAAACTGAAGACTGACAAAGGTCAGACGATAATAACGTTGATGAATATCTTGTGACGCTAAAATTATTGCATACTTGAAGTTAGGATGCCTATTGTCAGAGCGGCACAGAAAGTTAAACCGACAAGCACTTAATGTCAGAGTTTTTTTATTTTTTTATTTTTTTTTTATATGTCCGACTCTGGGCATAGGCTTAACAGCCTGCTATCAAGGCCCAGCAGTCCTCCTACATACCATACACCTCTACATGTCACCACTTCGGCGCTAACACCCACCGTCAATATTGAATACATGCTAGGGCTGTCTCATACAGGACTGGTGTATTAGTATTAGCGGGGGTATTTTTACGACATGTCGGCGGGTCTTCTGGTAGATCAGTAAAGCCTGATTTAGTGAAATTCAAAGAGTGCTCAAATACTGGTGCATAATGGGAGCGTAGAGGTCTGGTTGGCTGGTCACATTAGTAAATCAGTTGGTCTGGTAAAATAAAGTGTCTAGCAGTGTTTTTATTGTTGATGCGAAAAGAAATAAAGCAAAGGACACTTATTAAGCAGCAGTCATCCCTGTATTTTTCTAAGGCGAAAGAAATAACTATTTACTGGTTAAGTACTTAAATGACACACTGGTGGCTCACAGGCCGTCCCATTACAGCTGAC
Source organism: Coenobita brevimanus (assembly GCF_032717465.1). Taxonomy (NCBI): domain Eukaryota; kingdom Metazoa; phylum Arthropoda; class Malacostraca; order Decapoda; family Coenobitidae; genus Coenobita; species Coenobita brevimanus. Next base: position 55,814,609 of record NC_136967.1, on the reverse strand, counting down.
AGCACAGAATTTTGCCACGTTCCTGTCATATTTACGGCTGTTCTGGTACCACACAAGTACACGGTCGACCAGACGCACATCACGCGCATCTCAAACACACCCAGACGTACATCCCAGTGCTCTGTGCTTCTCTGCTCCTCTGTGTCATATTTATGGTTATTTCAGCACGACGCAGGTACGCACTTTACTAGATGCACATCTCACGCACCTCAGACACATCCCAAATAAGCCTCAAACGCCCACCAGACACCACTAATACTCCCCACCCTCAACGCACCCTCATAAGGCCTTTCCACCATCCATCAAACCACTACAGGGACTCAGTGAGCGAGTGACGAGTTAGAGACACACCGGATTTGACCACCTCAGCAGGTGCAGCAAAAAAACAACCGCTCCAACCAGCGTAAATCAAACGAAAGAGAGCCATAATCAAGATCCTTTCATTTCTAGGTGTTTGGACACATTATACTTGAAAATGTGTTGGAGAAAGACCGACTGAGAAAATTGTTCAAAATTCGGCCAGTCGTGCAGGCAAGGAGTTCAGCTGACCAGTAGCGGTATAGGGGAGAATGTGGATCCAACTTAGATGTAATGGACGACAAACCTAAGAAAAAAAAAGTGGCAGAAAAAAAAAAAAAAAGACTCAGAGTGCAGCATCTATCATGGCCTCTAAACCCATACTGACTAGAAATCACAACAGCCAACAAGCTAGCGACACGTTAAACTCATTGTCTTTGTGGAGCTTCACTGACCAAAAAATAAATAAATAATTAAAAAAAAATAATTAACGAGGAACACAAAAAACATATTCGTAATGTATATCTACTCGTATATCTATATCTCTCTATCTATTTATTTATTTATTTGTCATATTTAGCCATATTGAAGTGTTTTGAATTCATCGCAAAGAGATCCATCATTTCTTTCTAGTACTGTACACATCTGTGTCTCTTGTATCTTCGTTTTTCAGCCTGCTACTGGATCAGTCAGTCTGCTTAAGTATGTTAGTCGAGGTCCGATTAACTTGTAGGTTAAAAAGATCTTCATATTGCTTTCGTCAATACTAAGACTGGAGTATTCATATCCATGGAGTATACGAATCTTTGTTTTTGGGATACACAGAACACCTTCAGTTTGGGGGGTTTCTGTGTACATTTATCTCGCTCCACAGCTCGCAGGGCGAGGTTTGGGAGCACCCTTCTCCAGGGAGGAGAAATGGATATATTGGTTTTGATCAAAATCGCTGCCTAGGAACAGTTAGAAAAGAGTTTTTAGGGCAAACGGTGATATATTAAGAGAACGGTTTGGGGCTAACTATTACACGGTAGTCTCTATAGGTATCATTGAGTCTGCTGCTGTGAAGTGGGACGCACTGTTTTGCTATACTTGCAACGTTTTCTTTATCTGTTTTCGAAAAACGCTTTCATAATCATGTACGCCATGAACAAAATATCCCTGACAGTCCTCAGCAAGCACTGTGTTCTGCCTTCCATGTATCTCAGTCCTCCCCAAATGGCTGGGAGCAACCTTCCTTCTCTTACTATTTAGAGTGTGCACTATTGTGCTCACGTAAAACCAGTTCATGTAACACCTTCCACTGCCACAGCGGGGGAATTTTGCTCATAGTTGTATCTTACACACCTTATACTGTTCACAAAATATACTGATGGGATAGCTTAGTTACACGGTATACTGGCGGCACTTTCGTGTCTTAACCATAATCAATGTACAGTAATAAGGTGATGGGCAACACTCGTTATATAATGCCATCTGGGCAATTCGACAAATTTCTGATGACAGTCCCTCTTTAAACTCCAGAAAAAGAAACTTGATGCTTACTTCGTAGACAATGAAAGATAAAAAAAAAGAAAAAAGTTGCATTACCAGACTTGTTCAGCATCGTACTTAGCAGTAATTCATTACCAAACTAATTATAAATGCCTAACAACAAATTTTCTCATCGCTGTCAGATTCTTGTCACTTTACTGCCTGTTATTTTTTATATTGTAAGATTTCAACTGCAACACTGGAATAAAGCTGCAGATTTTGACCCTGCCTAGTTTCGGAAGACCAGTGCAACTGGTAGTTCACATCGGCATAGGTCAGCGTAAAGAGGGTAGGCCTACACGACACTTGGAAGGTTGAGAACCACGGATTTGTGCCATCAGTCACACCACAGGCCTTGTATACCTTAACTTCAAACATAAATCTTAGTTGGCAAGTAATGATGCATTTCATCTTACTTTATTTACACCTGCACTATTAAAAAGATCCTAGTAATGTACAATCAGTGAAGATTACGAGCAGCCCGTAAACCATACTGTACACCTTAAAAGGCCTTAGTTGAGATACAAATAAACTAAGGAATATAAAATTGCTCAGTAATGCACATACCTCCTCGAAGCTGAGAAGTTTTTATTTAATGTTTCAGACACTCTGTATGGATAAATTCTATGGAGTTCAATCTCCTTTATTTTTTGCAGACCTGAGGCCTACTTTCTTATCTACTGAGTGCACAGCTATGTTCTTATATTACAATGATGTACTTTCATTAAAATCTTAGGCCTTCATTCTTGGGTCAGGAGCAACATTTTCACAAATTTTCATCAAGATTCTCTCATCAATAGTTCTGTAAAAAACATAGACAGACGGGAAGATTTGGGTAAAGATGTAACTTTCTTTCATCCTTCATCCCAGAAGTAATGAACAGAATAACATACTCGTATAAGTCCCCAGGGTCACCACTCGGCGTACTGGAGGCAGTCTGGGTCCCATTAGTGGTTAAGTCTGCCCCATCTTGTCCAAGCAAGGCAGTCAGTCTAGAACCAAATTCATCAACTTTGTCATTCCATCGGTTCACCAGAATAGTTATCAATTCCCAGCTCCTTGTTTTGATACTGTCAGCGTAAATACCGCGATATGGTAAAGCTGAGTTACCCCCACCACCCCCACCACCACATTTACTAACCACTGCTACGGTAAGTACGTTGACGAATGTGGTCCCAGTTTGGTTATGCAGCGTTGTGGTGGCCCAAGGCAGCTGTTATGGACGTGGTAATAGCAGTGTAGTGACAGTAGTTTCATCATATTAGTTTCCCACAGTGACTTGGGGTGGGGAGATCCAACTCACGGAACTCTGATTTTACTAGAGGCACGAATACGAAGAAAAATGAATTCCCAGATATAATAATCTCTCGTCCTATATTGTTGGAGGTGCGAGGTTGCTTGAAACTAAGGTGGGATCGACACCTTCTTCTAGTACGGGGGTGATTCTCAATACTTTTCATCCTAACACCTTCCATCAATTGAGTTTTTTCCTTCATACTGTTTCTGGATGATTATACTCAGTTTAGCGGAGACTTTCCCGACATAAGGGGTGGGGTTTGATATGGCTTGCACTGCCCCTCTTCGTAATGGGGCTCCAATAAGATTAATAAAATCGTCTGGAGGTAGTTAGGATAAATAAAAAAAAAATACGTCACCTGTTTCATGGCATGTCTCTTTTCATACGCTGGGTAACTCGGTGCTCTTTAATTGTATATACCCTTCATGTAAATAGTCCTTACGCCTCTTACACACTTGATGCAGGCCTGATGGAAACACTGCAATTACACTCTCCAGCGAAGTAATTTTCATATTGTCATTTTTTACATGTATCCACTAGAGATCATCCAGTTAAGAGATGAAATTAAGTCTCACTGTATTATTTATCGCTGATGCACATACTTCAGCCACTAATATTCCGTAGCTCTCCAGTTCTTGATAGGTGCAGTATTGTTGACGCGATGGTTTCACTGCACATTAATTTATCACTAATATTTCTCATCACACAAGTACACAACACACGCACATAGGCACTTACCTTGTCTCCGTCAGCAACACACCCAGTACACACCACACACACAAGCGAACAACACAATCCAGCAACACGTGGGCCTCAATACCATCAACACAACAAAACCACGTGCCGCCCACCTTCACAATACAGAAGAGCAGCGCCCACCTTCCACGACGTCCACAGACACACTGACTTGCAAGGCCGTAGCCACGCGTGTTTTGAGGTGCGGCCACAGGGGAAGACGGGAAGGACGGGGGGAGGGAGGAAGCAATGAAGGGCTGAATGATGGACAGTGGCGTAGGGCGGGAGATGTTTATCCTTATGTAATGGTTCCATTGTTCTTACTGTACCTCAGGACGGAACGGTAATAATAAAACTGGTATTTAAAACACTAAACCCTTGAACTGTCACTACATTAGCCATGGTCATACATTTGACTACTGTAATGTGAATGGGAAACTTCGTCTTCAAAAATGAAACCCTAATTCACTGAACACGAGGCCTAGTCACCTCTTGCGTTATTTTTCTTATCTTCGACTCACAGAATAGATAACAAAGTCTTAGTTTACTCTGCAGCAAAAAGCCTTAAAAAAAAAAAAATATATATATATATATATATATATATATATATATATATATATATATATATATATGTATAGGATATCTGTTGTTGTTTGCATTCCTTTATACTTCTCTGAATTACTCTGACACACCACACAGACAGGAGTTTGAAACAGGCCGTTAGTCTCCGCCATAGGAAAAACGGGCTGTGCATAAGGCAGAAAGCCTACACAGTGATGTACCTTACGCCAGCGGGTAGTCCAGTTTAATATTCATTTCTGCACAGGTTCCTTCGTTTGGTTATAAGTAACTGTTAAAGGATGTGAATCTACGACCATTGCTTACTTAGATGGAAGACATTCAAGTATACAGAGATTGTGAACTTAATCGCAAGCAGACCAGATTTAGGAATGAAGACTGCGAGGGGAAATGTCTTTTCTACAAATAAATATAAGTCAGTCAGCTACACACATCAACATGTCAGCCATAATTCGAATGGTCTATGTGCTTATGCTTTGGAAATGTATTCAGAGTACAAGGGCACAACACACACGTCCCGAGTGCGTGAGAATGTGCTTGAATCTGGCTAGTCCGGACTGGCCGATCCCCTGCATTGTGATGGACTGTGTGCCCTTGAGGTGATCTACACAGCAGCATCTCCTAGGCAGTGCAAGGTTGGTGCTGTTTGTGGTGCAGCTATGGTCTGCCACTCGTGAAACATGCCTTCAAACGGCTAGTGGGCTGCGTCACACCAACTGAGGGTGGGACGCTTGTTTCGGAAGTAAAGTTATCATGCACGCTATTAAAATTCCAAGAAGAGTCCTTTACTTCTCACTTCCGCGTGTAATCACTATCAGAAAATATCTCGAGTCGTTTGGCTGGTGTCGCGATTAGTACCCCATTAACCCCTTGGCACCTAGGAACTCCCCTAAGCTGAAAAAAACAATCGTCTTGCATTTAGCAGAATAGACAGCAGGTCCTCGGAATGAAAAGATTACTATGATTATTACACATCGATGTCAGTGAAAAAGAAAACTAGGATAAACCAAGTGGACTAATCTGGCAATAATGTGGGGTGGACAGATTTAGTCAGTTCTCACCTGTACTTGTCACTTATGAATATTCTGAAGGTGATGAGCTGGACACTGCCAAGGTTTTGTTTATTCAGATCCATGTTTCTAGTTACGTAGGTACATCAATCATCCTTTCTTCATCGTCAGCATAAATATGAACCATCGCGTAAAAGATGGTCCCCAGGTGCTATGGTTGGTGCTGGGCTAGGTGGTGTGTGTGTGTGTGTGTGTGTGTGTGTGTGTGTGTGTGTGTTTGGTGGTGTTTGAGATTGTGTGTCAGACGGCTTGTGTAGAGGTATGTGTAGTGGTGTGTGAGGTGTACTGCACTGAATGTGGATGAGACTGCATTTCCTACCTAATTACAGAATTCTTACCTTTCCCTGTGTCTTTTACCACTTTTTCCCTAACATGACTGGTTTTGCCCATTACGGTGAATCACGAAACTTTCCCTGTTTTTATATGTCAGCTTCACCATCCCGCTCGGCTGCTCTGATTTTTATACCAGTTCCATTGGTTTTTACTTCCGTTGTTGGCTGATTTGCTTGCCTACTTGTACGGCCCATATCTCATTCAGTATATATGATAGAAAAACAGTAGTGGTTTTCTAAGTAATCGAAATTGTAACCATATTTATTCATGTTCATAGTACTCATATATTGCCCCATGAAATATTTTCTGAATATCCCAGATAAAAGAATGTCATTTACTGCACAGAGTATTGCTAAGATCTTCAGTATTTTTCAGTCAGTACATCAGCATTCAGATCCGAAGCATAAATTGGCTTCTCAAAGTATAGATTGATTTCTGTGTTTTATTTACAGTATTTCCACAGACAGTTTCCTGCCAACAATGTGTCCTGCCTTCCCTGTCTTTCTTCCCTCCCCGAGCGTCAGAGTATCCTTCCTTATAATACTGTTTTACTCTGTATGCTTCACATTGCTGTTACATATTTCGTTAAACCTCTTCCATCGCCTAAGGTGGCTAGGAAGTGTCGGGGTATTTTTGAGCTAAACAGTATTTTTTAACAGATTAAACTAACCAGCTCACCGCAGCACACACCTCCATCATGAGTGTGGCCACGCCGATGATGGCTTGGTGAGTCATTCACTCCAGTCAGAAGATGACAAACCACACTAGGCGTTTGACCCTAAAACCAATATGCGTGTCACAACCACTTGGTGAAACCTACATCATGTCACTTTCAGCTTCATGACAGACAAATAACATTGTACTTGACAGATCTGGATGACGGTCATGCACCACAGTTATTCACAACAAACTTCGGTGGAAGCATCTAGCTTGACAGATTAGAGCAAGCCTGGCATGGCCAGTTGACAGCCATTTGACATGGAATTTGACAGCCAAATAACGTTGTGCTTGAAGACGGTGTTAGAACGCCGTCTGGTTCCGCTTTCTCACCAGGTGGTCTTTTGCCCACCAGGTTGGACTATGAGAGCTGAGTGAATGCATGTTGTTAGTGTTGGCAGAGTGCTGACGGTCACGACATGGGCGAGGTTTGTCACTTCCGAACGTGGTGGAAAAGCCGTCTGTGATCCGGGGCCTGGGAGTGTTATTAACAGGCAATTGTCACCAGAATGTGGGGGACAATCGGAGTTAGAGAAAAGTGAAGCCTAAAATGAAGTGCAGGGTAACAGCACGAAATACGTACCGGTTTTTTTGCTTTACATAACCGTGGAAACTTAATGCAAAGCCTAACTTTTAAAGCGGTTGGAGAGAGTTTAATGGTAAAACTTTGTGAAAAGTGGCAGTACATGAAGAAAGTTGCATAGTCTTCACTGCTGTCAATATTCTGCGCGTACTGGTTTGTATGTTTTAGTTAGTTAGTTTTTTTTTTTTTTTTCAGGAAGTAAATTGTATAGATAGTAATGTTAATCGTGATAGACTGTAGTGTTTTCAAGCGTTTTGTCGACCCAGTGAAACAGCGTAAATAACAATAATACAATCCACCAACACGAGAAAATCGCGTTTCAGCAGGTGTGACAAAACAATTTCTGGACACTTCAAACTGAAATGTGCTAACTCAGCCAAGATTTGAGAGCAATAGTTCACGTGCAGTAGTAGTAGTTGTTGTTGTAGCCCCAGGTTCATCGGAAACGTTAACTCGGTGAACTGCTGGCTGAAGCTGCCCTTCCCTGGTACTTCACCATCCTTCTTTCGGGGAATAGGGAGTTGGTGGTAGTCTCCGTAACTGGGCAGCAAGGTCTCCCGGCTATATCGATGGGGGCGCCCCTCCTCAGCACCATACTCGAAGTGTGAGGCGAATTATCCTCATCACACGTGCAGTATTTTTTTTTTTTTTTTTTTTTTATATGTCCGACTCTGGGCAAAGGCTTCAGGGCCTATATCTCGGGGGCAGTAGCCTATCCCAAGGCCCAGTAGTCCTCCTACACCTCCACATGTCACCACTTATCAGGTAAAGGTAAATAATTCTATAATATCGCTACAGACATCGGTTGCCTGCGTATATGATGCAATGCACACGAAATATTACAGAAAATTCACAGTAAACCTCTATGTATTAAGCATTCTTTGAGTGGAAAAAAACAAATGCGTCTGAAAGCGTGAGAACCAGAACGCCTGAGTAGCCTACAGTCAGCATTGACCAGAAACTGAGAAATTTGAAACGATGCTAATAATAATAATAATAAAAAGAAATCATTTATTGTCAGAGCTAGCGATGAGCGTTAGAACACTATTCGATATATGAGTATAGTAGGGTGGTGAAGCATAGCACAAAACTATTCTATCGGAACTATGATAGCTACAATGGATATAATTATGCACAAGCTGGAGAGAGAGAGAGAGAGAGAGAGAGAGAGAGAGAGAGAGAGAGAGAGAGAGAGAGAGAGAGAGAGCACAACTTTTTTTTTTAGCTGTTGAAGCTACAGCGTTAAAAGGGTTATGAAAGAATAGTATTTTTTTTTTTTTTTTAATATTCACCACCATGTCGCTAAAAAGAGCAAAAAAGTGCCAAATTGAGCACCAAAACTGTGTTGTCTTGAAAACTATTGAACTTACAGCAGATCAACGCTTATTTTGGAAAGCTAAAGAAAAAGTAATACGCGTTACATGAGTGGCTTTTCTCAAAATTCGTTACCTATTGCAAAAAATAAATAAATACATACATAAATAAGGGCAAAAGGAATACTAATTTGAACGTCAGAGTTAGGTTATCTCAGAAACTATTAAAACTACAACAGACCTAGACCCATCGTTGGAAGGCCTACAGAAAAGTAATAGAGGTTACATAAGTGGCTTTTCTTATAATCAGCCTCTAAATTGAAAAAAGAAAAGCAAAGGAAAACGCCAAATAAAGCACCGACACTAGGCTATTTCTGAAACTGTTAAAAAGATAGAAAGGAACAACACAAATAATTAAAAACCTAAGAAAAAAAGCAAACGTACTTACTCGAACATACTGCATAATTTTACGTATATTTCTAGCAATATTAAGTGACATTCTTGCTCAGCTTGTATAAATAACAAGCTTATCTTCGGTGGAACCTATATGAAAAGTTAATTCTCTCTCTCTCTCTCTCTCTCTCTCTCTCTCTCTCCTTTTTTGGGGGGGTGAAGGGAAAGCGTGGAAAGAGAAAGCACTAATAACAATCCTCTGTGTTAAACAATGATATGCACCGTAATTTTCCACCAAAAACTCTCATACTCTTGTGTCTGCCTTTTTCACTCACGCCTCCAGTTCGTGCTGTGCATTAATGTTGAAGAAACTTGATTCTCTCTCTCTCTCTCTCTCCCCTGTGGGTCACGAGGTCTTGAAATATTCCAGATAGGGTCGCACACTAAAAAGTTTGAGAACCGCAGCTCCATATCTAGTGGTAAAACTAATGTGCGTTCTCGTGCATAACGCAGATCGTAGCATAAAGTTAACCTCTAAACCGCTGTGTGCCTGTTAATACACTGGACACTTGGAGGAGGTAATCATCCTTGTGAAAATTCATATATATTTTTTTTTACGGGGTTCATATTAAGGCACATGGCGGGAAATTATGCAGTCGTTACCAGAAATTAAGACGTTATTTTCTGGAAATTAGAGGTAGTCACCAAAATTGGTCGAGATCAGTTATTACTCTACTTAAGTATGTTTCTGATAAACCAAATTATAATAGAACGATAACATAACGACTTTCATATTTCGGTGAAGGGAGTAATTACAGGAATTTCACTTAAGAAAGAAGCGAACTATGATCCACATGATCTCTGCACTCAGGGTCCTCACAGTCACACTAAAGAAGAGGGCTCATCTTTTGTTTTTATCGAAGAGGACTTTACACAAATTTTTCTTTGGCAAAAAGGAATAGTTATGCATCTATGAAATCGGTGTCGAACGAGATGCAATAATGTTAACAGCCTTTTTTTCCCTTTTTTATTATACTTTTATTTTCCATACAATAATAATGTGAAGCATTGTACGAAGGGAGGCTCAGTAAAGCTATAAAAGTTTGAGAAAAGCTTAACTGCGTTCATCATGTCATACGGTCAGATCTCTAAATATTACGTACGGCCACATAACATTGCATGTAGTTAAGTCTCCGAGCCAAATCAGAGGTCATTACGCAACCTTCTATGATAAGAGAGAAAGATTTATAAATAACTTGAAGATTTCTCTTTTTATTATGTAACTGGGTATCTTATAGTGAGCGTGGGAGCTGTACGCAGAAGAAAAAAATCTCATGTCTGTTTCTTTAAGATCAAAAGTTCTTAAACGGGTGATAAGGTAACATGATTCTCACTTTCCTTCCATGACTTCAGTGTTCCGGTGCACAGTATCAGGAGCTTTTTCAGATCTATTTTCAAAAGTATTTTCCCTTTTCCTTACTTTTTTCTCGTTTCCAGGGGGTCTGGATGGAAAATAAAACACAAATTTTCCCCAAACCTCCACTTCTGACACACCAATGTCCATAATTTAGCCCCCCTCCCCCGTGGAAACTACACCTGCACGCTTTTTATGCTCGTGACTCGACGAAGTTGGGGTCCCGGGTTCGTGTGCTTTTTTTCTTTTTTTTCTGACGGAATGTCGAAAAGGAAATAAGACGCATGAAGGTGAATGAAGGAGGCATGGGTCAGGAGAGAATAAAACTAAGGGAAATGGAAAAAGCAGAATGACGAAGAAGAGGATAGATAGAAAGAGAATATTACAAAAAAAAAATTGTAAAATAAAGTAAACGAGTGAGTACCAGAACGAATTGCTGATGATATATTAGTAACCAGAATGAGAGAGTAAATAAATAAATGGATAAATTCGTAACTATAACTCTCTTCTGGATAGCGTTAAATGTAATACCTGCTTACATTTTATTTCGCTTTAGCTAATGTACATTTTGCATGGATAACCTAGCCGTCGGGAGGAGGTAAATCTCTCTCTCTCTCTCTCTCTTTCTATACAATTTCCTCCAAATGTGAAGCACCAAAGAAGAAAAAAGGTGGTCGAATATTCCTTAAACACGATTCTAAGTCATGGAAGTGAGTGGGGTGAAATAACCGGACGCCTTCCTCTGCCAATCTTCTGTGGTCACCTCAGGGCACATGACGTAAATAACCTGTGAATAAACTGACATTGGGAGGGATTTGCACATAGAACTTCGAAAGTAAATGAACGAGAGAGAGAGAGAGAGAGAGAGAGAGAGAGAGAGAGAGAGAGAGAGAGAGAGAGAGACGCTTCCCTATTTGCATGCGGGTGTGCGTGTTTGTGCGCCTGTGCACGTGTGTGCACGTGTGTGCATTTGAGCGCGTGTCTGTGTTCGCCCCCCCCCCCCGTCGTGCCCCGATTTGTATCTGCACAAATGTTTAAATGCATGCACGTGTTTGTCTTTATGCTCGTGCCTGCTCACGTGTTTGGTTGTGTGTCTGCACTTGCGCATGTTGTTGCTTGCTTGTGTGTTTGCGCGCGTGCTTGCGCGAGCACTTATTTGTGGGTTTTGGGCAAGTTCATTTTGCATGTGTGCGTGTGTGTGTGTGTGTGTGTGTTTGTGTGTACAGTATATACCAAGACTGAACAAGTAGAGTGTTAAGCAATATCTGGCCACGCTTAAAAAAAAAAAAAAAAAAAAAAAACGCCGTGCAATCTAAATTCGCTGTTGAGCACAGAAGTGTTCGAAACAGGGCAGTGTATTTCAGGGGTCATCACCCTAGACTAGAGTTGCCCAACCGGCAGTGTGTGTACCACTGAGGGGCGCATGTAGCCTCGGCAGGGGGTGCATAAACGGTACCTGGGATGCAATAGTTTTGTTTTCTTGCTTGCATCTGGTCATCCATATCTCTGTATTTAATTTTATCGTTCTGTTTCCATTACTTTTGATCTACAGTAAAGGAGTAGGCACATGTTTGCCTGATACTGAATGCTATGTATTCTTTGGTAAATTAATGTTTTGTTAATTATACAGTACTTAAAAATTACACTCCAGTACAATATGGAACATACTGTATTATAACCAAAGGGTGTCGCTGAAGGCCAAGCGGGAGGGGTATATCAGAGCAGAGGAATAAAGTGATGCATACATGGGGCAAAACTTATCATACTGAGTACCGTTACAAATACAGTTAGGAAACGCGATACAGCAGAAAAACATACATGACATATTCTTACGCAAGATTGTTATATATATATATATATATATATATATATATATATATATATATATATATATATATATATATATATATATATATATATATATATATATATATATAAACAACATGAAAATTTACACAATCGTAGATATGTACTGGGACCACGTTTTAGGCATGGGGAGACCCCCAGTGGCCACCCTCCACGGGAGGGGGCAATCGCAGGGGATCCTGGCCAAGGCCTCTACAGTATACTCGTTTATTACATGATTTTTAACCTAGGAACACAACATTCTGCATGCTGGCAGACGTTCACCTCGGCCACGTTTTAGTCAGGGTGGGACCCCAGATAGAAACTCCGCCACGGAGGGATTGCTTACAGTAGGGACAAGGCCATAGTTTTTACGTGGGTAGGCCTATATGAAATTTTGCAGAGTAATAGACATTCAGCCAGACCAGGGTATATAGAGGATGGGACCATAGGGGCTTGCGTCTCTGCCTCTCCCATAAATAATTATTTCTTTCCCCTCACAGTACTACAGGGGGGTATCCTTTTTCTTGTTAGCGTGAACACAGTTTCCATTAATTATAAGCAACAGGATACTGAGGCGTAATGTACTAAGTATATCACTAAGGAAGAAATGATACGAAATCGCCAAAGTCGCTTGAAATATGACTCATTGTCCGAATAATACTTGCACGTTCGCATAACGCCATTTATACGTATAGAAAGGAGGAGGCAGGAGATAGCTGGAAGGCAAGGGTGCAAGTAGGGTAAATGGAGAGAAAGTAAACTGAGAGTGAAAGTCTGCCGACTTAACACCTCGATATATATGATGTTTTTATATTTGTTAGACGAGAGTGTGTATTTGCAGTGTTGACGTCGAGCCAGCTAATTCTTTCTGTGTACAGTATTGGAATGAATTTTCTTTTTAAGGAGGGGGGGGCCTGGCATAAGATATGGAAGGAGGTTTTTGCATAGCGAAGGAAAAGTGAGGAAAACAGATGGAAATTAATCAGAACTACTGATGGTCTTATCACCTTGCCATGTGTAGTTGTTAATATTTCGTATGACTGAGATGCTTTTGTTACCTCCAACAGTGAATTTGGAGGAGGTTATGTATCACCTATGTTTGTCTGTCTGTCTGTCTGTCTGCCTCCAGACGATATCTCCAAAAGTTCTCAATAAACTTCAATGAAACTTTCTGGAGGGATCCGGAGTATCCCGCATAATATCTCCAAAAATTCTCAATGAATTGCAATGAAATTTTGTGGGAGGTGGGTTATTGGCCAAGATAAAATTGATCAAATTTTGATTCTAAAAAATGATTAAATTTACCTCCGCCAACGTAAATATCGCCTATTACAGCACCGTCCAAGTTCTTTCTCTCAATTTCTTTCTGTCCACCGAACTATTTTTGGGTCCAGGTAAACCAGATTTTATTAGACAGCCTTAATATGTGAACACCATCCCTCATTCAGCACTCTCAGGGCGTAGTAATCCATTCGTGCACCACCACCACCACCACCCGACACCAGCCCAGGCCATCCCAAGCAATCACCTCCCCCCCTACGCCATCCATATTATTTGGACTGTCCAAAGAGAGGTGCCGCCTCCAATACTTCTGAGATACAAGTTAAGATTGCAGTTACACAGAGGACAGTTGCTATTTTATCATTATTATTATCCTAGTTCTCATAAATAACATATAAAAGAGTAATAACGTGCCACGTACAAAAATAAAAGGGTACAGTGAAGGTACTACGAAGCCTACTAAGCACACAGAAACACGGTAACCAGGTGATAGGCTAGAGATTCTTGGTGAAAAATAATCGCCCCTCTAGACCACTGTGGCTTTCCCGTGGCCACACCTACACTTTTCACCTGGCTTTGATTGTACGATGATCCACTTCTGTTCACTGACTAACGCAGATATCAGTGTATTCTTCTCTGTTATAATCTAACTTTTGTAATGTAACCCTCACTGGATTTTTTATGTAATTTTCGTTCTATATAGAATTGCGTTTGTGTGTGGTCGTGATCCACCCAGTAGAGTGGAATGTGTCGAAATTCTATAAAGAAGTTGGGTCAGTGACTAAAACTGCGGCCAGTTCCACACTCTCCTTCCATTTATCCACACTCACATCCACAACCACTCCCACTCATACACACTCACACCCTCACCCTTTCACCCACACCCTTTCACCCACACCCTTTCACCCACACCCTTTCACACCCATAGCCACGCACACTGACACCCCCCTCACACCCATACCCAGACCGACTTTTACACCCACTCACATCTACATTCACACCTACATTCGCATCCACACCCACACCCACTCACACCGACAGCCGCTTCCTCAGTGACAGGTCTTCAAGACAAGAAAGTTACAACGGAATTATGTGAAATTTCGTGGTTATCAGCGGTCCACGTAAAACTCTCATACCGTAACTCATGGTGAACATTCCTTGATCCCCCCTCCCCCGGTGTGACCTTACCCCCCAGACCACCGAGGATTTCACAGCGACCAGTAGTATCGTCTGCCTCTGACAAAAAAGAAAAGAAAAGAATTATGAGTAGTTTCCAGGGTTTAAGAACAACCTCGCCCTTGAATTAAAAATAAAATACAATATGCAGCTTCCGTGTCATTTCAGGACTCAACACAAAGTGAAGTCTGAAGTAATATTAATGTTTTAATGCTGCTGGCCATTCACGATGCAATAGCGCTCGTAGATATAGGATTTTTTAGAAGTTTGCAAAATATCTCGACAGCATGGGAACTAAAGAACACGAACATCGGTGCCTGCCTCCACAACGAGTAATGTTCTGTAACTTTTGGTGGAGATTTCGTCATGGATTAGACAACTGTTTCTGGCTTTTCCTGAATGACCCAGACGATGTTTTCTTATTTTCTACCTCAGTCCAGCTCAAAACTTGCTTTAAAAGAAGGTCAACGCCTCACTCGTCACCGTAAACATTTCGACTAATTTTTACTGCAAAGCCCTCCATATAAGCAACTAGGCAAACAGAGAGGAGGAAGAGAAAAGTGCTGGTGAGGCAGGCTATTCACAGTGTTGTGGGATATTGACCCCGAGGTGTAGTAAGAGCACTGTCAGATAAATCCTGTTTAGTAATAATGCAAGCATCACACACACACACACACACACACACACACACACACACACACACACACACACACACACACACACACACACACACACACGTAAACTTTTATAGCGACGTTATCAAGCAAACACCATGCATTATAAGTAAAATTCAGCCCACCTGCCACTGCCTGAAGCGAATGTGTGTGTTTAGCTTATTAACCCCTCCTCAACCAGGCACTGAAACAAACGTGAAGGAGTGTCGGTGTAGAGTGTCTGTGAGGGAATATGTTAATCAATCATCATCAGATAATATTGCCTCTTCTTTCATCGCCACACATGCTCCTCCGCCCAGCTCTCCTCTCATTTTCATGTCTTTCTCCTCTTCCTGTACTTCTCCCTTATCGCTACACTGCTTCACTTTCTTCATATCACAGTATTACTACACAGTTATACACTTATAGCCATCTGTCTATCTATCCATACATATATACATGTACAGCATACATATATACATATTAATACATATATACACTTACATATACGAGTATCTGTCAGTCTATCTATCTGTCTATCTATCTATCTCTGTCTATCTGTCTATCTACCTATCTATCTATCTATCTATCTATCTATCTATCTATCTATCTATATATATATATATATAAAACTTACAGGTGAAAATCACTCTGCCATTTGCAAAAACAAACACGCGAGGAAATATGCTACAGAGCCTCCTAAGTCCACTACAATAAGGACGGCCCCTGGGGTACGAAGGGAGGGAGGGAGGTTGAAGAGAGTGAGTGGTGAAGGAAAGAGCAAAACACACACGAAAATTTTTGGGAGATTAAAATAAAAAGAGGAGACAAATGTACAAAAGCAGGGAAAGTAAATTAAAAACAAATGTGAAAAAACGAGAGAAATGGAGAGGAGAAAATGAAAACAAGCGAGGACGGTGAGAGAGGGACCCTGTAAGAGGGAAATGAAGTGCGGGAAGAATGAGGAGGAGAGAGAGAAAAAGCAGATGGAAGAGAGAAAAAGGAGGAAGAGGAAGAGGAGGAAATGACGAAGAGGAAGAGAGAAAGAGGAACTGGAGAAAAAGAAGAGGACTGGAAGGGAAAAGAAAGCAACGTAGGATGAGGAGAAAAAAAGGAAAGAAAGAGAAAGAAGAGGATCGCTTGGAAGAGAGGAGAAATGGAGGAAGAATAAGAAGAGGAAAAGGAAGAGTGACAGGAGGAAGGGGAGAAGAGTAGAAGAATGAGAGGAAAAAATTGGGGAGGAGGAAGAGGAGGAGGAGGGTAAAGAATGTCATAAGAGGAGTGTGGGGGTGAAGATGGAAGGTAACGGTGTGGAGGGAGGGAGGGGAGGGGAGGGGAGAGAAGGGAAAGGGAGAGAAGAGGAGGGGAAGGGAGGGGAGAGGAGGAGAGGGAAACTCGTAGAGAGGGAAGGTGTCCGTGAGATCGCCTAAGTTATGAGAGAAGCGTGATCCCCCCCTTCTCCCTCCAACCCCCATCCTTCCCCCCTCCCTCTATCCACCCTCTTTCCCTCCCTCCCTCCCTCTTTCCCCTCTCATCCCCTCCCTCTGTACACTCTCACCTTCATCTTTGCTCTCTCTCTCTCTCTCTCTCTCTCTCTCTCTCTCTCTCTGTATTTACCTCCCTCCCCTTGTTTCTCCCTCTACTTACCTCCCTCTCCCCCCACCGAAACCTCTCCTTGTCTCCCTTCCTCCCTCCCTACACATTCCCTCACTAACATTTTTTTCCATCTCCACTTTCCCTCCCCTCGACCTCCCTCTGCTCTCTCTCTCTCTCTCTCTCTCTCTCTCTGCTTCCTTTATCCACTAACTCAATCTCTCTCTCTCTGCTTCCTTTATCCACTAACTCAATCGCTCATTCACTTATTCGTTCACATTTTCACTTAATCTATTCACTCACCCATTCATTCATTCATTCATTCATTTATTCATCATTCACTCTTCACCGCATTCACTCACTTCTCCGCTCACTTGTATATCCACTTATTATTTGCCTACTCACTCACTCACTCACTCACTTACTCGCTCGTCCACTCACTCATTCACTCGTCCACTCACTCCTTCACTCGTTCACTTATTTTTTTCACTCCTCCAGTCACTCACTCACTCGTCCACTCACTCATTCGCTAGTCCACTCACTCATTGACTCGCCCACTCACTCACTCACTCACTCGTCCACTCACTAACGCACTCACTCACTCACTCACTCCTCACTAGGGGGGTCCACAATCCACAGGTATAAAAGTCTAAAAAGTACTGCTCCCAAGGCTGCCCCTGTTCCATTTGGCAAACAGACATCACAGGCAAAATTTTAGCCCATTTTAACAAATTTTAGAGGTTGTACAAAAAGACAGATTTTGTGTCAGATGTATGAAATTCTTACTGTGTGGTTATTTCGGTAGATTACTAAAATTTTATCAAAGACTGTATGCTTTTTTTTTTTTTTTTTACTAGATCTGTTCTTCTAATGGCTTTAAAATAATCCTCTCCAAATGCAGAGTTAAGTTGCTCACTGCCCACCTTTCCAGCTCTTAGACCGCTTTTGTGGTCTGTGCATCAAGCTTTCAAATCCTTTTAACTTGAGGTCAGTCATGAATAATCATCCAGATCGTTTCAGATCTGGAACATATACATTGGTGAGTACAGGTGAGACTTTGCACAGGTTTAAAGTTTCGATCACAAACTTTTGTCTTGCTGAGAGAGCTCTTTTTAATTTTGCTTTTGACCATTGCAGTTGTGAATGTGACAAAGTAGCTAGAAACTCGGAAGTTCCCCATAGGTGTGGCTACTTGGAAAGCCAAAGAAAGAAATCACATGCAGTAGATTTCCCACAAAATTACTTGTAAAGACTTTATTGTATACCATTATGTAGAAAACAACACTGTCAGAGAAAACGCCAAATTAGCTGTCAGGACTACTACCCCCTGGGGGTAGGGGGGTTTTCAAGAATACTCCCCCAGTATCCCTGCTTGTCGTAAAAGGCGACTAAAAGGGTTGGCGGAGGGTTAGTGCCCCTCCCCGGAAAACAACTAACTAAAAAAACAAACAAGAAGCCTCGGACAAGGACTGACCAAACGATGACGACCCAGGACCGGACAAAGGACTTGGTAATGAGTACATGGAATGTAAGAGGAGCGAATGATGAGGTGAAAGAGAGAGAGATTGTCCAGGTGCTTGAGGGTGCGAAAGTGGATGTATGTGGAATAACTGAAGCAAAATGGAGAGGAGAAAGTGTGAGAGAATGGGAGTATGGATGGGGTATATGTGCAGGAGTAGATGAGAATGAGAGGGCAAAGGAAGGAGTGTGTATAGTTGTGAGTAAAAGATGGAAGAAGAGCATAAGACCGTATGGATCAGTTGGGTCAAGGATTGTGTGGGTAAAGTTGAAAGTTGGAATACAAATGTGGGCGATTGTGTGTGTGTGTATGCGCCAACGCAAGATCGTGCTAGAAGAGTGAGAGAAGAGTTCTGGACAAATGTGGAAGTGTGCATGGAAAAGTTTGGAAGGAATGAGAGAGTGTTTTTGATTGGTGATATGAATGGTAAAGTTGGTAATGTGAAGGTGGATGGAATAGTTGGTGAGTGGGGTGTGCCTGCCGAGATAGATGAGAATGGGAGTGCGTTAGTGGACATTTGTGCTGGGAGGGGGTTGGTGATAGCCAATACCCTCTTCAGGCATAAAATGATCCACAGGTATACATGGCGAGTGATGAGAAGGGTGGGTGGTGAACTGAATGAAAGGAAGGCAATGATTGATTATGTGTGTGTGGATGAAAGGATGCGAAGGTGTGTAAAGGATGCAAGAGTGTATAGAGTTTGGGGGAGTGGACTTTCTGACCACTACTTGGTGGTGGCCAGAATTAGGATGCAAGTGAGATGGAGGAATAGAAGAAGGGAAAGACGAGAGGAAGAAGTAGTTGCAAGGAGAGTGGAAAGGTTACAAGAGGATGAGAAAAAGGCAGAGTATAAGAGAGAAGTGGAGGAACGATTGGGCAAATATGAATTGGAGCAGATGGGAGACGTGGAAGGTGTGTGTAAGATATTTACAGAAGAAATATGTGCAGCATGTGATGTGGTGTGTGGAAGGAAGAGAAGACGGAGGGGGGTGCAAGGAACAGCGTGGTGGACTAAAGAGGTGAAACAGGCTGTGGCACAAAAGAAGAAAGCATACAATGAATGGGTGAGAAATAGGGGCGTGGAAGAAGTTGAGAGGCGGAAGAGAGAGTTATATGTGGAAAGGAAGAGAGAGGTGAAAAGATTAGTAAGAGAGAGTAAGAAGAGAGTGGATGACGAATTTGGAAGGAATTTGAGTGTAAAGTGGAGGGACTGTAAGAAAATGTTCTGGAGAGAAGTGAAAAGAGTAAGACAGGCTGGAAGTGAAGTTAGCAGGGGAGTGAAAGATAAAAATGGTAGATTACTAGTGGAGAAGGGAGAAAAAGTGAGCAGATGGAGAGAACACTTTAAGGAATTGTTGAACGTAGAGGATGGAAGTAATGCGAGTATAAGTGGCTGGGGAATGGCTGGGAGAAGGAAGGAGGTGAGAAGACAGAAAGAAATCAGTAGGATAGAAGTTGTGGAAGCAATGAAGAAAATTAAATCGGGGAAAGCCCCAGGAATTGATGGAGTGTGTGGTGAAATGCTGAAGCATGGGGGAGAGATAGTAGTAGAATGGATGTGGAAGATGTGCAGATTGGCCTGGGAGGAAGGTAGAGTCCCGGAGGATTGGAAGTCAGGTATAATTATTCCCTTGTACAAAGGAAAAGGGGAAAAAGAAGTGTGTGGTAATCATAGGGGCATTTGTCTTCTTAGTATAATAGGAAAAGTGTATGGTAGGATACTTATAGACAGAGTTAGAGAAAGAACAGAGAAATTAGTTGGAGAAGAACAGGGAGGCTTTAGGAAGGGAAGAGGTTGTGTAGATCAGATATTCATTCTTAGATCTTTAGTGGAAAAGTTTCTAGAGAAGGGAAAGAAGTTGTATGCGGCTTTCATGGATTTGGAGAAAGCATATGACAGGGTGGATAGACAAGGATTGTGGAAAGTGTTAAGAATATATGGAGTAGATGGGAAGTTATTGAATGCTGTGAAGAGTATGTACGATGGTGCGAAGGCTGCAGTGCGTGTGGATGGTGAACTAAGTGAATTTTTCTCTTTGAAAGTTGGTTTGAAACAGGAATGTGTCATGTCTCCATGGTTGTTCAATCTGTACATGGATGGGGTAATAAAAGAGGTACAAGGTAGGGTAGTGGATGTTGGAGTGGCCCTGGTGAGAGAGGTTAGTGTTTGGAAACTCCCTGTACTGTTGTTTGCAGATGATACTGTGTTGTTGAGTGAAGACGAAGGGGAGCTGCAAGGCTTGGTGGATGAGTTTGAGAGAGTGTGTAAGAAACGGAACCTAAAGGTGAATGTAGGGAAGAGTAAAGTGATGGTCTTGGAGAGAGGTGAAGTTAGTGAATGTACAGCGAGGTTAGATGGTGAGGAATTGGAAAATGTGAGTACGTTTAAGTATTTGGGTAGTGTGATGAGTAAGGATGGAGGTTTGGAGGGTGAAGTGCTTGAAAGGGTACAGCAGGGAAGAAAGGTTGCTGGTTCCTTGAAAGCAGTGATAAGAAACAGGGAAGTGAGCATGGAAGTGAAAAAGTTACTACATGACAGTATTGTGATACCAACTCTAACGTACGGAAGTGAAGCTTGGACATTATTGGAAGGACAGAAGTCAATAGAGAGAGCAGTGGAAATGAGTTATTTAAGAGGAGCCTGTGGAGTCACGTGGAGAGACAGGCTGACGAATGAGGATATAAAGGAGCGTTGTGGTGTGGATGTGGATGTGATAGGAAGCGTTATGAGGAACACACTGAGGTGTTTTGGCCATGTGGAGAGGATGGAGGGTGAAAGACTGACGAAGAGAGTGTATGTGAGTGAGGTGGAGGGGGGAAGAGGGAGGGGGAGGCCGAGGATGAGATGGAGGGATGGGGTGGAGAGGTATATGAGAGAGGGGGGTGTGAGTTGGAAGCAGGGCAGTGAAATGGCGGGGGACAGGGCGACTTGGAGGCGATTTGTTTGTGGCCACCCCAAACGGGATTGAGGCGTCTGGCAATAGATAGATAGACTACTATAATGCACTGGGAGAAAGCCAGAAGACCAGTGCAAAGGAATGATTCACCTGAGCACAGAATTTGACACTTGACATCCATAAGAAGCATACATTCCAAGCAGGTCAATGAAACTCTTTAACCTGGTAAATGTAGACAGTGAAGAGTTAAAATTTCTAGAAAAAGACCCTGCTACCTGGCTAGCAGATGACACTTATCTTACCATACAGAAGGAAATCTGTGGAGTTAAAGTGGTGAATGATTGCACAGAAAGAGACATTAGAGTAGTTCCACTAAGTAATGTATCCGTACGCTGACAAAAAATGAAGGCCAGAAGCAGTTGTTAGTCAAAATTCATAGGCAAATGTCTTCCAATAAATCTGCAGTTTGCCACATTAAATTACTACACCTTTCACTGAAGTCGCCATACCTAAACTTTTTAAATTTAATTGTACAATAAGTAAAGGATGTATGTGCATACCTTGTAAGTAGATATTCATTATGTTATACCATCACTGCAGAGCACTTAAGTATAATGAACTCACAAATCATTTATGCATTTTTTATTTATACAGAGTTGAAAGGTGTTAATAATTTGTTAACAGGGAACTTATTTGTACATTTTCTGTTTTGATGGTTAAAAGTGGTTATTAAAACACTAACACATTTGCCTCAAACAGTGTTAGAAATTATTCGAATTGTGTTCACTTTCCATCGAGTATCCCCCCCAAAAAAGCCTTCATTTTGTGCAATATTGTTCAAACCTGATGAAATTTTTACCAACAGCATATTGTCTTGTCTGTAGGAACGGGGGCAGACATTTGGAGCAGCAAAAATTTAAAGTTTATTTGTTTTCTTGGACCACCTTACTCCCCACTCACTCACGCACTCGCTCACTCGTCCACTCACTTATTCACTCGGCCACTCATTCACTCACTCACATGCCCACTCATTCATTCACACGTCCATTCACTCATTCACTCCCTCCCTCCCTCCCTCACTCACTCACTCGTTCACTTAATCACTCGTCCACTCACTCATTCGCCCACTCATTCACTCATTCTATCACACTCTCACTACCGATTTCTCTCTCTCTCTCTCTCTCTCTCTCTCTCTCTCTCTCTCTCTCTCTCTCTCTCTCTCTCACTTATTCATTCCCCTGCTTCCCTCTCCCTCCGTCCCCTCGCTTCCATACCACCTTCCTTCCCCCACTCTCTTTCAAGTATAAATGATAAGGGGGTTAGGAGAAGGGTAAGGTACTGCAGCTTGAAGGAATAGACGGTGAAACACAACACAGTAGTAGCACAGTGGTGTTACGTAGGGTTGGTTATATAACTGTTGCAGACTGGCGTTACCTTGTGAGCGTGCACCGTCCTTCACTCCCTCCCTTCCCCCACTCTTCCTTTCCAGTCCCGTTTTCTCTGTCAAGGTCACCAGCTTCTCTGAGGAGGAGGAGGGGGAGGAGGAGGAGGCGGTGGTGGTGGTGGTGGTGGTGCTGGGGGGACGGGGGACTGACTGGAAGGTTGGGATGAGCATGGCCTTCAGCTGCATCACTCCCTGGAGAGTTTAGGGTTGTGTTGAATGGTAAATAATCTACATAAATGAAGAGGGAATGTGCAGGAACGTAGCATATGTGAAAATGGAGGAAAGGAGCAGGAGAGGAATGGACATGAATGAAGGACACGTCGAGAGAGGAGAAACATGCAGGAATATCAAAGAAAAAAGAATATTCTGACAGGCATTTATAAGAAGAAAATACTTATAACAAGAGGATGATTCGTAATAAAGACAGCATAGTAGCATGGTTCAGTCGTAAAGATATAAAGGGTCTTGACTGATTAAAATTACTAAAGTTGAATGTGTAAATGTTTCAACAGGCTGTCAAGTTTTACAGGTTATTTATGAAGCACTTGTAATTTTTGGAGGTAATTAGACTGCATTACAGAGTGCAGTCAGCAGCGATACAGAAAGGTCAGACATATTCTTACCACTACATGTTTCTGATATTATCCCCCCCAAACTGGGAGCTTGTCCTCATCTTCGTGCTCTCAGTTTTAATAAAGCTGTCCATGTCGGACTGAAAGTGTTGTACCATCATATTTAACAGTTTTGTATGAGAGAATAATATTTACATGTTATCATGGCTTACATAGAATATGGAAGGCATTTCTGTCTGTCCTGTAAAATAAATTATGGTTACGACAGGGGGTTGACCATAAGTCTGTGTATTTCAACCTCAGCTGCAACCCCGTCGCACCATATGAAGACTGAGCTAATTCGTACGAACTGCACGAAGGATAATTATGGCAGATAATGATATATATATTTTTGATAAGCTCCAGTCTTCCCCTTCAGTACGTCACAGAGCGATCCAGTTTATATCTGGGTACCCAGTTGGTACTGCTGGTTAAACAGGGATATGAAGGAAACAAACTTCGTCCATCAGTCTGACCGGCAGGAGAATCGAGCTCCGGGTCTTCCTTAGGCGAGCTGGATATTCTACCACTGCACCACCTACTCCCCCAGGTGTGTGAGAAGGGGGTTATGGTGAGAAGGCTGGGGAGTTGGCAAGAAGATAGAGGAAGTTGGGATGGAGAAACACAAAGAAATAAAAATAGATGAATGGAGAAAAGAAAGAAACAGTTTGGTGAAAATGAGAATAGGACAGAAAATAATACCATAATCTTAATAACGGACTTCATGGGGAAAGGTTTTAATCTAACACATAGATCTTTTTTAAGCTGGATTTTATTTGTGTAAAGGCAATCAGCATGTACCCTACTTCAAGTAAACATGCACCTAAGAGCAGGAGAGGTTAGACTGTATGAGCTTCGATACTTTCCCCGATTTGGCTCACACTCCCTTCCTATCTTCTCTGCCAGCGACCTGCTCGTGTGCCCGCTCCTCCCCTTCCCACCTCATCAGTCTCCTCCTCACGTCCACACTTAACTGTGTACATCGTTCCCCCTACCAGTTTTGCGTCCTGTGCCGTGGATAGCAAGCAAGATGGCCCAGGAAGCTTTTATTTTTATTTTTTATCCATCTATATCCCGTATCTCAATATGTCATCCTTTTTACATTATTCCCTCTCGTTGCTTTTATTTTCTTTCATGTCATGTTCTCTCTGCTGTCTGGTAATCAGCGACTCACTCACAAGTTCTGAGTCATGTTTTCATTTTGTTGCATATCAATTAGTGAAGCGACTAACAAGTGTGAGGATGTTGTTGACTTTCTGGGATAGCTGTGTATGTTGACATTTAGGGCTTATATTCTGGCTACCATGAAATTTCTATTAGTAGTAGTAATAGCAGTAGCAGTAATAGTAGTAGTAGCAGCAGTAGTAGTGGCAGTAGTGCTAGTAGTAGTAAGATAGTAGTAGTTGTGGCAGTAGTAGTAGTGGTATGGCAGCAAAGCTCACATGACAAGTAAAAGGTTAATCAGCTCTTACGCAACATTTTTTCCCTAACAACGTTCTCATAGTTTTCGATGACTTCTCACTGTTCCCACAATATTCTACCTTCTTCGACAGAGGATATTCCTATAATAATGCGGTTCCGGCCAATTTCCAGTGATGCCTAGTGAACTGCAGCTTCAGGTAATAAATCATTTCGGCGGCATTGCATTCCCATCGCGAGCCGAGTTGCACAGAGTTCTATAATCTAGAGACACGGCCAAGTAATCACAAAGAATGATAACCAGCATTTTAGAGAAACAAGGGTCCGTTGCAGTATATTATTATCAGAAAGTCTTGAAGATAAATTTTTCATCTGAGTTTATTCCAGTATGGTTGTGGAATAATTGGTAGCTGCGTGCCTGAAGACAACGGTATAAACAAGCAATCTTATACGCGACTTGTGAGTAAGAAAGCTTATGAATACAGCCCTTGTTCAGTATCATAATAAGAGACTGAGGTAAGAATGCGTGGAGTGCGTCAGAGCGTTCACCGCGGCAATGATGGGAGAAATTATTGAGCAGCCACATCGCCATCAGGTGTGTTCGTGCACTCAAGGAGGGTTCCAGGTTAATATAATGCTTTGGTTTCTGTCTTGGACTTTATTAATTCCTTCACTACAATGACATCTTATATAATTAGGTTACTCTTGTCACTGTCACACGATTTTATGTGGTTTAGTGGAGCCCTTAGTAGTGACAGGGCTAAAGAAGGTTCTGTTTAATCCATCTAGTTAGAAATGTCTCTTCTTGGGTGACTGAACTCATGTAGGTGTATCAATGACAGTATGAAGAGATTAATAAGATTTATTTATAGAAACTGTAATATTCCTGAACTCATCCATCCATATCTATTCCCTGATATTAGTGTGGGTGTTTTATGGGTATATGACTACCAGCTGTGTAATGTCTTAATTCAGTGTTTTGGTCAGCAGTTTATGAGACGGTCTTCTGCATCCCGTACTTAAATATCTATCATTTTACAGTCTTTGGTGTGGTCAGGTTATGCGATTAGGTTTGATGGTATTGTTTCCTGTCTTTGATCATATATATAAGCTTAAATCATTGCACTGACATCATTCCTTATCTCTTTCTTGCTTTCCTTTGTAATACTCTTAATAAACATTGTTGAGGACCTTTGTCATCACAGCTTTGCATCACTGTACCCTCAGAGCATAACCTATGGTCAGCCCTGAGAATGAAGTAACAAGGTTGGTATAATTTTCACAGGTTCACATACACTCCCACCCCCTCACCCACCCCCAAACCCTAACCCACCCCACCCCCATACCGTAAGGGGAGACTCACACCCCCAACGCCACCCCCATCCCACCCAACCACCATACTGTAAGGGAAGACTAGGAATGTCTGTCGTAATGACTGTATATACGAGTATACTATATGCTGGTCTGCTTGTCTGTAAGTATGTTGGTATGTCTGTTTGCAAGTATTTCTGTCTGTCTGCATGGATATCAATCTGTCTGGAAGTGTGTCGATCTGTCTGTCAGCAATTATGTCGATTTGTCTGATTGTATGTCTCTCTGTGAGTCTGTCTAAAATCAAAATCTTCTTACATGCCTTGACCGAGATTTTTTTAAAATTAATTTCTTTAGGAAAATTCAAGTATCAGAATTTTGCATTTGCCTCGCTTCCTTCCCCCATCCCCTCCCCCCCCTAAAAAAAAAAGCAACAGAAATTTTGACGATAAAGAACTTAACCAAACTTTGACTCTGCGGGGAGGGTCATGGTCATATTGCGGTGTTCTGGAAAATATTTGGGCTGAAAAGGTGTGAAATAAAGGTCACTGGTGGAGGTCATACTGTTTCATTATAAACTAAGGGAGTATTGAATTTATTTGGGCAGTCTGTCTTGCTCTCTCTCTCTTTCTCTCTCCTTACTTTCACACTCATTCTCTCTCTCCTTACTTTCACACTCACTCATTCTATTATTTTACCATTTACTGTCACATTCGCTCATGCACTCATTCTCCCAGACTCATTCTATCCCATTCACTCGCTCATTTACGCACTCACTCAAACGTACCTCTCGTGTGCACAGTGAGCTGAGAGAGAAGCGGCGGGAATGTGGAACAATGAGAGAAAAACCGCGAGGACACGAGAGTAGCGGGAGGGAGGAAAAGAAGTACAGTACGCGGAGGGAGAGAGGTAGGGAGGGAGGCCGTCTGGGGAGAATTGTAGGTGAAGGAGCTTGATGAGGCAGAGATTATGGCCAGTTTAGAGAGAAGCGTAAGGGAGAATGAGTGAAGGTTAAGACACCTTTCTACTCACACAGTCTCATCCCTTTTTCTGTCTAACACACTAACGCGGGAATGAGTCGGCATTAGCAGCCTTTCGTACATACAGTTGATGAGACCAAAAACAGCCTTCCTTAGAGTATTTTTGCTGTATATTAACTCATCCCCTTACTCGCACCTGACCTGACTAGTCTGATTAGCTAGTTACGTCAGGTGCGAGTAAGGGGATGGGTCTATTATGATGTGGCAGGGGTAAACCAGCTCTGCTGTCGGGCCCTGCTGCGGATGTCACTGATTGCACTGCGCAGTTGACCCATGTGTGGTGTGGTGCGGTGAGGATCTGTCCCTTCTCCCCTCTGGGGCTAAGATGCGAATGAATGTGTTTGAATGGATGAGTAAATGGAGAGTGTGTCGTCCTGTCTCGGCTACCTCCCTTTCCACGGGGGAAGCAGCCTAGGTATATAGATAGACAGATATTAACTCCAGTCTCTTAAATTCAGTGTAGGATGAACAGATCTTGAACTCGGATCTCTGCCGTCTTTGGAGGAGACGGTTTTTCTCGTGATCTGAGCTCTTGGACTTCTCTGCATGGAAAAAGGACACACCCGCATCATACCATTACACATACTCCAAGTTAGACCAGGGAAATACATTAAGTTTTTAATGGGTATAGTCGCACTTAGAAATTACAGGTAACGCCAGATGATTTTACTTAGCTTTGGGAATTGCCTACCAGTCAAAGGGTTGTCAGATTTAACAGGTACCGTAGGACAATACAGCACAACAGAACAGTACCAGTATGGATGTGATTACCGTAGAAAAAATTACACAACCTGGTGGACGTTTGAGGCGACGTCCACATCTCCAAGGCTGCACAACTGTCTGAACCTCCATAAATACCACAACGTCCTTCCACATTACATCATAAGTGAACTAGAACCCTATTTATGCCGCCGCTCGCTTTGTTGATCTCCCTCATTGTTATGCAAGTTCAGACACGGGAACTGTTTTGCGATCCCTTGCATTGTGCCTTATATTACTGTGGTGATGGTCCTTGTTCTCCTTGTTGCCGAAAGATTAATTGGGAACTATTGTTTTTGTTCTGAGTGTTTTTGTTTGGCCATTCTGTCTTTGTTATTTCCGTTATTTTCATGTTTTCTGTCTCTCTCCCTCTGCCTGCCTCCTCCCCCTCCCTCATCTACCCTCTGACCTCTGTAACTGTGTCCTCTTCATTTTTTTCCTCTCTCTCTCTCTCTCTCTCTCTCTCTCTCGTTCCATTCCTTCTTTTCCTCCCACTTCCCTTCTCCCTCACCGCTCCTCCCACATCTCTCAAATACTTCTCCTTCCTTCCTTTCTTCTCACTTCCTCCTGCTTCCTTTACTTCTTATCACTTCCCTCCTTCCTCCCTTACTTTTCACTTCCTTCCTTCCTTGTCCGTCATCTGCCTGCCTACTTTCTTGCCTATCTCACCCTACCTGTCTGCCTCACCCTGTTTGCCCGTCGATCTGCTTCTGTGCCTGTCTGTTTGTGCGTGGCGCAGTACGTGTCCGTGTGGTCTGCTCTGAGGAAACTATCTTTTCTCATCTCGAGGTCAGGCGATGAATAGAAAGCCACGCCAACTACCATTATCAAGCGGGGTAAAAAACACGGCTGCTCTACACCCGCTCTTGTATTGTTGGTCTCTTAAAGTCGCAGACGACGGCCTTGCTACAGACCACCAGTAAAGCAAACTAGGTACCAACTGATATTTCTTTAAAAGCCAATCTGTGCCTGCATCACTTGGGGTAACAAGAGATCCGCCACGTCCTACTGCAAAGGATTCGGTGGTGTACTGGTTAACACATCCGCCTCGCAACTGGATGAACCCGAGTTCCATTCCCGAGTCGGTCAAACTGGTGGGCTATTTGTTTCCCTTTTGTCCCTGTTTACCAGGCAATATAACCGGGAAACTGGATGTAAAACTGACAACTGCAGGTCGTGTTTTGAAGGAAGACGGGCAGCAAAAAACTGATTGACTGCCTTAACGTCCCTCGAGAAGTGGAAAGGCATAACTAAGCATCTACAGGACATCAAATGCGTGCTGAGGCGGACGGGAGTTCTGCATCACTGTAACCCATAAAGTTTTCTCCCGCATCCGCCCGCGTCCAATGGGGACACTTGTATGAACTAGAGTGACACATAATTCCTGTCCACAGCCGCCCATGCCAGCAGGTATTTGAAGCACTACAATTCACTATTTTTGCTTTAATTTGGCCTAAAATTGCCATCTCTCCATCATAAATACTAAATTGTAGCAACAGATTAACACTAGAACACGATGCTAATCACGAGAAAATGCTATGGAAAGGACGTACAGCTGTAGCATTCTTTTTCAGCCACTGAACTACGTCAAATAAGGTACAATAGGACGAAAATCCAGACCAAGTTAAGGTGAAAGAGCTATAATCGCCGAGCCCCTTTGACATGATGGAGAAAACTCAAAATTCATAGAAAATTCCCAAGCCGCATCATCCCGAGTCTGCAATGGTGTGACAGTGGCAGAGCGTGACGGCAGTAAAGGCTTCGCCACTCACGCCCACCATCGCCTTTACAATTTGATGCTCGTGTAATGCCAAGGTCGCACTACCGGGACTGTGTGTGTGTGTGTGTGTGTGTGTGTGTGTGTGTGTGTGTGTGTGTGTGTGTGTGTGTGTGCGCGCGCGTGCGTGGGTACCTAGTTCATTCATTTTAAGCAATCGCAAATTTAACTGTTTTGCAGACGAATCCATCATTTCTATTACATAACTCCATATGTATTGTTAAATGATCAATGCTTTCTATTCTCACTGGAACTGAAAGTCTTCCATTATTCGTACAAAAGAAAAGTAATAGCCTATATATATTTGACTGAACTTCACAACTATGTCGTTCTCCACACTTTTTTTTTTTATTTTAACCCTGACGCGGGAATCCAGCGTGATGAAGTAGCATGTTTCCGCCCAGGTTTAAAAGTGAAAAGCAGAAATACGCACAGTACCGTGAAATTAGCTTCTAGCAGTAGTGATTCTCATACAATGACAAACTCCCAATGAACGCTTGAATTTTGAACCTGTCGAACAATGGAGTACACTGTTTCTGCTACATTGTTTTAGTTTCTTCATTCCTCCCAGTTTTTCCCTTTGCCTTGTGGAATTGGTAAAGTTACATGTATTGCGAACTCCAAACACCTTTTGTTACATAATGCGTCTGATGTGCAGCGCAGCCACGCATGAAGAATCTCTGCAAATCACAATGACTCACACGGTCGTGCTGGCTCCGATATTCAACCTTCATTCATATAACAACAGCGAGAGTACGTGAAATAACCATGGGAGCTCCAGTCACTGACCTCAACCACGCAGCCCTAGCATGCAGTCAGATTCGAAGAGAAAAAATTAACATGGTGTTTGAATAAAATAAGTGAGGGTAACAAAACACTGCATCTTACTTATGTTTATCCACCGCAACCCCTTCTATATCCTATTTGCAGCCAAATAATTATCTCAGCTTATTAAAATCATCTGGTGTTGGCCGGAGTAAAATGCTTAATTGGGCCTGGAACAGTGATGAAGATTTTATAAAATGTATATTCTCTGTTTAAGGGTACCGCAAGTCCTGTCTCTGGATAGAAAATTAAAATATGGTCTTAACAAAGGTCAGTTCACATAAGAACTTAAAGAGATTATTTTTATGATGGGGCGTGAAGTGGCAAAGTTAATCACGCCTTGACCTTTTGTAGTCAGTGACCTATTAAGGAATTTCTGGTCATATGAATATTCAGTGCTTTTCGTGTTTCTTTTTTTATCAATGCGTGTGACATCAGGTGAGATGAAGAGCACAGGCCTATTAGCACGTGAGGCCGCTGCCAAGTCTGTCGTCTTTTCACCATACAGTTCTTAGGTTTTAAGATGTTTTCGTAAAAGCAGTTATACTGCACTTATATTCGTGTCACTGCCCGAGGTGTCTCACTAACGATTGTCAATGCCCACATCTACAGTACAGCCACACCTGAACCACACCTACATCTGCACCACATCCACAACTGAACAACACTCGCACTTACACTTATCCGAACCACAACCTTATCTAAGCACACACACACACACACACACACACACACACACACACACACACACACACACACACCGCTCGCTGGTGCAGTGGTAACGTTCTCGCTTGCCAACTGGTGGACGGGAGTTCGCGCCTCGCTCGGGTTGCGAAAAGTTTCACTGACGAAGTGGGTGGTTACTGTCCCCCTTGAGCAAGGGGACGGGTGTGTGCGTGTGTGAAGGTCACAGCCTTGCCCTTAGATCGGACTATATGAGCTCTCAGCTCCCTTCCGGGAGGGTAAAAAGCTGACGATCACGACCATCAAGTGATCCTGATCCTGACCGACCCGGTGAATTACACACACACACACACACACACACACACACACACACACACACACACACACACACACACACACACACACACACACGAGCCTCCACACATATGAGCACCTTCATTTACATCCATACCCTCCTAGATTTATATTGTTACTCGTGGCAGTAATAGTATGGAAATAGCCGTTCCTAGAACCTCCGAATTCTTGAGTGAATCCATTTTCTTATTAATTTTCACCGATACTGGTAAAGTTTTTCAGTATCTGGGTAACGGAAAGGCCACAACCACTGAAATAATCTCGATAAAAAACTTCTGGTATCACGCATACTAAAACCAATTGTTTCGGCGGATACCACGAATTTGTGATACATGTAGTGCAGTATGCCTGAAATAGTACTCCTGAAAGAAGAGCATTGTGGTGAGATGAAATATGAGCTGTGTAATTTTCATCCCGTACGGAAACTAATTTGTATATGATTACAATTCTGAGCTTATTGTATTCCCACGCCCCTCCCCCTACCTACATTCTTCATTCCTTCACGTCTTGTATCTGTGCAACGTAACTGTGCAAAGGTAGACTTCTAACTCGTTTATTGTGGGAAGTGTGTGTGTGTGTGTGTGTGTGTGTGTGTGTGTGTGTGTGTGTGTGTGTGTGTGTGTGTGTTTTACGATGCATGTCTATATCACCAACGTCGTGTGTGTGGCAGTGTGACCCCGATAGAACAGCAGAGTGTGACCTCGACCGCCTCTGACCATCAACCCCCCCAGCACACACACACACACACACACACACACACACACACACACACTCAGTCACGCCACCTGCTGATCTGTACAGTATATTATTTCTCTCTCTCTCGCCGCTATGATGGAAATTGCTCAAGTTCCACAGGGGGAGATTTTTTTCATGTTTTCTTGTGTGTGTGTGTGTGTGTGAGAGAGAGAGAGAGAGAGAGAGAGAGAGAGAGAGAGAGAGAGATGCATTGCTGGGGAGGCTGATTTCTTTCCTCTGCCTTTAATCTTGTTCTTTTTCTCTCACATCAGTAGTTTATTACGCCATTCTCTCTCTCTCTCTCTCTCTCTCTCTCTCTCTCTCTCTAACACACACACACACACACACACACACACACACACACACACACACACACACACACACACACACACACACACCTTTGTTGATTATCACAGAAGCCATTGCTCGATTTGTTTATAAATTTAGCAGTAAACTAAGATGAATATTCTTTTTTGTAAATCTCAAAGTATCAGCCAACACAACACGTTAATTGTATATCATTATTACATTCTCTCCTTTTTTATTCAATCCTTTAAGCAGTTTCTTCACCACTTCCTTCATTTCTCTTCACTTGATGCTTTACTTTATTTCTGTATCGATCTTTCCTGAACAGTGACATATTACTTTTATTTTGCCGTCACTTTAATTCTTTTTTTATTATAATGTTCTACAGTTCCTTTTACCGCTGCGTGGATTCTTGTTACTGAACTAACTTAATATATTTCTTTAAGTTATATATCTTCATCTTCTTTTTCCATTTTTTTTTTCTTTACCATCATTTTCTCTACCAACTTAGATATGTCTAGTGCAGTTTTTGTTGTCTATCCTTCCTGCCCCTCTTACCCTTTTCTTTAACTTCTTTTTATTACCTTTTCGTGTTAATTATTTATCTGAATGGTTGAAGACTCTAATTAGCAATCTCTCCACTCACCAAAAAAGAGCATAAGAAACTTTTTTTTTTCGTCAGCACAAAATCTTGAAAAATTGTAGTTTTAGAGCGCTGATGTTTCTATGTCAAGGATTTTCACCCTTAAGGTGGACATTGGTCGCCATGTTTCTGAATATTTTGTCTTGATTATAGTCATCCACCTCTTACTCTCATCCTACCCTCTTTCTCGCTTCCTTCCCCACAGTGAGTTTCCATATTCCTATTTGTCAGTCATGTGCCAGACATTATTTCCTCTCATTCCCTCTGTCTTCATTTCACTTTTATCTCCTCTCTATTTTGCGTTTCTTTCCTCTCCTCTCTCTCTCCTACCTCTCTCCCTTTCCCATTTTCTGAGCTGAAGATGCCCATTTTCGCCTTAATCCCTTTATTCCAATGACATATTTCTTTCATTATTATTTTTGCTACCTTCGGATGATTTTACGGAGTTTGTGAGAGACTTTTCAAACTGGAAGGATTAGATAACAACCTCCATAAGCTCGTTCAGTACGTGAGATCTTTCCAAAGCTGGGAGAAATCGTCTGGTAGCAGCAAGAACAAATATGAATGACGAAGCTGGAGTTAACCGAGGCCAGATACAGAAAATCCGCGGTTCAGAGCGGGATGCGGTCCCGTGAGCAGTGGAGAAATGATGCTGTCCAGTAAAATGAGCTTTAGTTTGATTTCTGATTGTAATTTTACATAAGTAGGTTGAAGGTGGTAAGTATAGTTGTACGATATTATTCTGTGTACCTTGCTACCTGATTTAATTCCTTGTATATGGTGACGTACTCCATATTTCATTCCAGCTGTCTCATAACTGTTTTATTCAGACTAGGGGAGAGGTCTAGAGCTTGAAGAATTTTGTGTAATCCACATACCCCCGTTGCACGGACTGGGTGCTCTCTAAAGCTAAATAAAGTCGTCTGATTAGTAGCAAAAGCAAAATAAGAATTAAAGATCGTCAACATTCCTAAGATAATGCAGGATGGGCTTCCCACAGCTAAGTACACTGATATTTTTGTGCACAGTTGCATGTGCATCATGGATATGCAAGGGCACAGGATCACAAATGTTGTCCCTGTTTTGAACTTAAACCCCCTGAAGCCCTTTAAAAGGCCCAAACAAAAATGAAGAAAAAAAAGAGAAAGGAATGGGGATATTTGTCCAGGTAACAACCGTACCAACTCTGAAGCGAAATGGTGAAGGCATGAAGTCATGGCACCAAAGTGAATGTTTGGAGAAGAGAAAAAAGAAAGATATAACATGGTCTCCACCGGCTAAAGGAAACCATAATCATGTACTCGTACTGAAGGAGTTAGAATTCCACTGGATATGTACTGCAAAGTAAACCCGACAGAATTTCATTCCTTTTGTTTCATAATTATTATCATTCAATATTTGCTGCTGACATTATATTCTCTGATGGACGGCGGCTACTGTGGTACTTCTCTATGGCGCACAGTAAAATCTGCCGTGAAAGCCAAGTAAACAGTGAAAGTGATGTGGCGTGCGGGTGGGGTTACATTGTGGTCAGAAGTGGTTATATTTTGTGGTGGGGACTGAGGGAGCGCCGTGACAGCCTGTATCCACTCTCTTCCCCCAGAAAACATTACTTTGTGAGAGGAAGATATATAGGAGAGGTTTAGATGTAAAGTATACAGCTGCAGATTTGGGTTGAATATTTCGGCTGCTTTGTCTTGTTTTAATTTTGCATTTTCGAATCTGAACTGTTAGACTACATGTATGTTGACTACCATGACTTTAAATTGTATAGTGTGCCAGTACACCAGTGAATGCCTCTACACACTTTATACTTCTCCCATCAGACCCTAACACACTACGGTAAACTTGTACTATGATGGGGGTAATATGACCTTGGTGTATACGTGGAGGAACAACGTTACTGAATAATGAGCATCAGTTTATGTCTCGATCACTTTACATTATTATCGCTGGTGCGTAAACTTCTTCACGCCGTGACACCAAATATAACCAGGCGGCTCCACTGTGCGTCGTACAAGCATCTCTTTAACTGCCTTCTTATCACCCGGAAAGAGGATGGACTGCAGGGGAAGGGCAAATTCAGCCTGCAGTCCACAGGGTTTGCGTTCATATGAGCCTGGGGCAACAAGAGCAACAACAAGAACAAGAACAACAAGAACAAGAAAAAGAACAACACAAACAACAACAACAACAACTACTACTACTACTACTACTACTACTACTACTACGACTACTACTACTACTACTACTATTTACTACAATGAAGTGCGAGAGTAGGTTGTCTGTTTCCATGTTAGTTTTAGAATCATGGGAATATACGTGGCTGTAAACGATATGCATTTTCCAGTCGTTCAAGGTGCTTTAAGTTTTCAGGTAACTAGTGTACTGTTTCTCTAAGCCCATCTGAAGCACCATAAATCACTGTTATGTAGAAAGGTTGCTTATAATTTGAAACTCATTAGTTCACATTTATTTTCCTTTTGGGACTGTAGAAGAGCACACTGAACTTCAAATGCGTGTCCGGCGAGTATTCCTCAGATAGTTGGATATTTGTGCGTGTGCGGTTGTACGCTGACGAGAAATTAGCTAGACATCTTCCATTCTGGTGTACATGCTTGTAATCAGTGTTTGCGGAATTGTTTGTCATGGTGTCAAAAGACCTGATGACACACTGTGGGAAAACACTTCTTGCAAGTTGTTGGTTGATGCGAAAACCACTGAAGATATGTCGATAAGTACGCGGTAGGATGAGTAAACCGACGGAAAATGATCGAGAAAAATTAGGTAAAGTTTTAAACCAAAGGTCATAGAATACTTAGGGACTTTCAAGGGAGATGCTCTGGCCTGTAAGATTTGTGAAATGGTGGGAAATATGCAGGTAGTGTTAACGGAAAGGGGTTTATGTTTGTAGAACGATCTGCAAGGAAGTCAAGACGCTATGGTATAGGATGATGAAGTTGAGAATGAATATTTAAGGAATGGCCAGTCATTGTTTTGCATCCTGTGTTTAGTGTAAAGGTAGATGATATAGTTTATGGTAACGGTAATAGTTTTAGCTGCAATTCTGATATTCTTCAATTGCATTTAAATACCTCTACGAACATGGCTTGATACCATGGGAAAGAGAGGGAGAAGTGGACCTCGTTCCCATGTCCTGATGCCTTCACCTCTCAGTGCCCCATCCACACAGACAATGAAGTTATGGTGACATGACAGTCTCGTTTCAGTCCGATAGGTTTATGGAATTTTGCTCTACAAGTAACTGTTCACTCGCTGGGATGGTTTTCTTCATAAGGTGAACTCTGGATGGAAGCAGTTTTCTTCATTCCACTCTACACATTTTCCCAGTAACCACTCCATAACGCTGATCTATCTGCTTTATCATATTCCATTTCTGGGTGCATTATTAACCTCTGTCCACTTCCAGACCTATTGTCATACCAAATAGCAGTTAACAGAAAATATCGTACAGTATTACTCTCTCAATCGGCACTCCACTACATATCTTCCTTATCTAATACATCATTCATCTAACAGATAGCCTCAGGCCCAGCATTCTCTCCTCTCACTTTACAGATTCACAAACAATACAACGTTCTATTCCCCGTAGCAAGTGTGTTTTTTATTCGCAGGGAAGACAAAAGAGGAAGATTACAAAAACTCCCCATGTCTCTTGACCTTCGATGAAAAACGTCTTTAGTACGAGGGACAATCATTGATCTTAAGATTTTTTTTTTTTAATTGATTTCATGGTTGTTACGGTCTGCCTCTGACGGCCTCCTTCTCCTTGTAAACAGGTAAAGATATATTGTAATTACGACGAGGATTTGACCCTAAGTGTGTTTGTGAATCCTGACTCCTTCTTATACGAGGGATCACTCTTCCACTCCTTAGATACTGTTTCGTTTATTACACTTTACCACTTATTATCAAGGGTTTAAATTTGTGGAACTTCTCTCCCCTCTCGTACTATAATAGTATTCACACACACACACACACACACACACACACACACACACACACACACACACACACACACACACACACACACACACACACACACACTTACCTTCTTTCATCTCACTCATAAGTATCTGTTACCATATCCCTCTGTTGCACAGCATTCTCTCTCTCTCTCTCTCTCTCTCTCTCTCTCTCTCTCTCTCTCTCTCTCTCTCTCTCTCTCTCTCTCTCTTTGTCTCGCGTTCCCGTACTCCTCATTCTTTGTATCTCATGATTAGCAACAGTCTCGTCTGATCTCTCAGAGTGAGTGAGTGAGTGGGTGGGAGTGTGGTACTGTATTACACGTAGGTAGGCAGGCGGTACAGTACATATACAGTAGTAAGACTGTCAGAACTTCAGGTAACCGAGACGGAGTGAGAGACAGGAAGAGGCACATACAACCTCAGAACAGCCTATTTACGGCTACAATCACAGCCAACAGATTGCACATTCTGTGGTAATTTTCATCCAGGCAGACTCAAAGGCCCCATCTCTCCGTGGTTCTTGTGGCCACTGTATCGCTGACCGTCTACTTTCTCGTGGAATATCGGATTGTATTTCTAGTTGGTCTCGGAGACTTCGGTGACACGTCTTGAGCTAAAAAAAAAAAAAAGTTGAAGATGAAGGTTATAATAGGCCGACTTCAAATTTTCTTCAATTATTTGGGCTCATTTCGTAAGGTGTGTGTGTGTGTGTGTGTGTGTGTGTGTGTGTGTGTGTGTGTGTGTGTGTATTTTCACAAGCCTTGGTATACATAAATCGAATCACGAAATTTGCACATAAATTTGTTAATAATTAGTCTAGATATTAATTAAAGGATCAGGTTTACCTGCAGTTCTGGAACTGGAGGTGAAAATTAATGAGAGAGAGAGAGAGAGAGAGAGGGAGGGAGAGAGAAGCAATACAGTCTGTGAAAATAACTGTTACGAAGACTCGGCGTAAAAAATGGTTAGCCGTGGACCTCAAGACATGTGCGGCCATGAAGTGCGTTTGGTGGCGACGCCGCGGGTGCCTCCCAGTGTGAAAGCAGCCACTGGACAAGGCTTCTCCAGGTGCTTAGCGAGGGACCAGCCACGCCCCTCCTGCACGGTTGTGGGAGCCAGTGGTGCAGTGGTAGCATATGCAGCTCGCAAAGAAAAAAAAATTCGATTCTCGGGCTAGTCAGACTGTAAGACAATGCTTGCTTTTTTCCTTGTCCCTGGTCACCCAGCAGTATACTAGGGGATCAGGATGCATATACGATGTGTGTGCGTGTAGTATTCAAGGGGAAAATTAATCCTTAGTAAAAATAAGGAGCTTTCTGGTAGTATAATACTCGTGCAACCTCTACTTAAGAAGTCCACATATTTGATTTTGCCCTGTGACCTTGATCTTCGACCGATTACTTTTAAAAACTAATTCCTTCAACCTTGCTATGCTCTGAACCCTCCCACAAAGTTTGGTACAAATCAGATCGAGCGATGCTCATGTTAACATCGTCATGTGACCTTGACCTTTCACCTTTCTCTGTGCCCTTGGCATTTAACGGATTGATTTAAAGACTGAGCTTCTTTTTCTCTCTCACACACACACACACACACACACACACACACACACACACACACACACACACACACACACACACACACACACACACACACACACACACACACACACACACACACACACACACACACACACACACACACACCTCATCCTGAACCCTAATACTTCAGTTCAACAAAATTGTCTGGGATAAGCTGTAAAGGAATACTAGAGCTGCTCTGACCACGACAGGGCTAATTCTCTCTAATATTCCTTAAGTACTGCTGACGATACAGTTGTGGGCATCAGTATCGTTAATATTCCGTTACGATATGACCAGTTGTGAGTGATAACTTCTGAAACCCAATAATGAATTCCTCTGTGCCAAACAAACGCGTTGGAATACTGTGTAACAATTTCTTAAGTATTCGACTAGGGATTTAATCATCCCCGAGCTAGGCAACTATGTCCATATAGCCCCGCTAGGTTACAGGAGCGCGCTACCACTCCCGGCAACGGTGGCTTGTGAGAGACTTGAACACAGGACCTCACGATCACGAGCTCGGCGCTCTACCTCTGAGCCACCGCGCCCCCAGTATTCGACTAGGAAGTGAGGCGATAATCCTGTTCACAACTGTACCTTGTAGATGAGCGGGACAACATTGCAGCTCCGGGAGAAGTGACATTCCTATGGCTGTGTTCTTTATGCGTGTCACGTCGTTTGGTTATGCGGGATTCAGATCAGTTACGGTATTTGTGTTGCCCAATCGCCTGTTTAATAGGGGACTTTGCGTAAGTGAGCGCCCGAGCGCGCACGCACACACCCGTGTACACATACACAGACACACACACACACACACACACACACACACACACACACACACACACACACAATTTTCATGCCGATATGCCGCTTAATCTTCATTGTCAAAGTTATTGTCACCACTTCCGAACTGTCTGCTTGCATCCCTCCACCACTACGGCTGGCGCGTAGCCCCGTCTAGCAACAAACCCGCATCCCTTTTCTGTCCAACTCTTTCATGCAAGAGTAAACCGTTACTCCCAGTCATTCATGTATGTAACAGATCATCTCTGGAACTGTCTTCGTTTGTCTGTATTTCATACTGCCTATAGCCTCCAATCTTTCAAACGCAGTGTGTCCAGGCATCTCAAAATGAACAGATCTTGAATTTGACTGTGTTTTCTTCTTTTTGTCTTTTCTTGGAGGGAGCTGTCTTACTGGCTTCTGGTCTTTTCTTCCCTCTTCCTTGCATTAAAAAAAAAAATACTGTAACTTATTCTCTTCAACGCAGTGAGGTCTTAAGTCTTATCATATTATTCATTCGGCTCAGAGAAGCGTTCTCGTAATGGAGGGGTTTACTGAATTTAGGATGCTAGAATTACGACGGAATCGTGTCGTGTAGTTGCACACAAAAAACATTGGTTCAGTTTCTTTCATTTTGTGTTTTACCGGTGCTGTTTATATTGCAGCGATTTAAGTTTCTTCGTTGCTGGCTTAACGGCTTATGCAACAAGTGTATACGTAGTACTTAGTCACATACTAACACTGAAAATTAGACCATTTCATGACACGGAGCGCAAGATATATCGATGAATTTAACTTAATTGTAGAAGAGAAAAATTCTGAAGGTTAAAAAAAAAAAAAAAAAAAAAAAAAAAAAGTCAGGCTGTCCGGTAGAGAGGAAAGTACGGGTAGGTCGTGCACATACCTTAAGCCCCACCACTGTGTTCATAACAACCAGTGAAACACATGGTAAGGCTGAAGATACTTGAATGATAAAGAA
Organism: Coenobita brevimanus; assembly: GCF_032717465.1. Taxonomy (NCBI): domain Eukaryota; kingdom Metazoa; phylum Arthropoda; class Malacostraca; order Decapoda; family Coenobitidae; genus Coenobita; species Coenobita brevimanus. The sequence continues at coordinate 55,774,139 of NC_136967.1, read as the reverse complement.
AAAACAAGACCTGGAAAGCAATCGGACAGGATCCCAGACTATAACCCTGAGGAACACCTGGACAGTGTGATGACCGCGCCTCAAGGCCGCCAGTGGGAGGGGGCCGAGGTGGGGAACCTGCTTCGTGATGCCAAGCTGACCCCTGGGGTCAAAGAGGCCACCAGGTGGGTAATGAGGGAATGGAGTGGGGAGGAGGCAGAGGGACTGAAACAGGTACCGGCGGTGGGTATAGATAAGGAAGGGACGGTGGAATCTTGCAGTAGATAAGAAAGGTAAATTTCAAAACATTTTTTTATTCCAGAATATGTTCGTGGTTTAAAAACTAAGTATTCTACAGAAGGATAGAGAGAGAGAGAGAGAGAGAGAGAGAGAGAGAGAGAGAGAGAGAGAGAGAGAGAGAGAGAGAGAGAGAGAGAGAGAGAGAACGAGAACAGGAGGTGGGCAGGCCATGTAGCTAGAATAAGGGACAACCGATGGAGCAAGAGGCTGACTGCCTGGACACCAAAAGATTGTAAGTGTAGCAGAAAAGGGACAGACTGGAGGCGGAGAGAAGAGATAGAGAAAATTGCAGGGAAAACGTGGCAAAGATTGACTTAGTCAAGGAATTCGTGGGGAGGTTGGGTGACGCCTTTGTTCGGCAGTGGACTTGTAATGGCTGCTGCTGCTGATGATGATGATACATATACAGAGAGAGAGAGAGAGAGAGAGAGAGAGAGAGAGAGACTATATATATAGATAAAGATGGATAAATAGATACACATACGAGCATTGTGTGTGTGTGTGTGTGTGTGTGTGTGTGTGTGTGTGTGTGTGTGTGTGTGTGTGTGTGTGTGTGTGTGTGTGTGTTAAATATTTATTGTGCTTATACGTGAGTATTTGCATAAAATATAGTACTAAAACCCAAATCCTGTTTTAACATCTTATTTGATGAAACTTTGCAACTCGCCTAAGAAAGGAAAAGAAGGGCGGACTGAAGATGTTAGTAAAGGTAGGGGCAGACGCCATGAGGCGCTTAGCCGCGGTGCTTGTCTCCGTTGTATAGACCATTGAGCCTGTGGCGGGTTATTCAACGAATATCCTGGGATATAAGCCACTGAACCATCCAGGCTACCACAGTTACCTCCCCTATGTGTTACCCTGGGTACTCATTTTAACTAGCAACCTATTAAGTGTGAATGAACACCTGAGTCGAGTGACGCCTGCTGCCTGCACCAGGATTCGAATTTCGAACCCTGCAGCGAACGGGCCGGCAACCTCGCAGTCGGCGATGCTAACCACTCAGCCACCGAAACTGAAGTAAAGAAGAAATGCAAGGGGAAGCAATGGCTGATGAGAGAGGAGCAGGGCACAAGAGATTAAAGAGGGACTTAAGGGTGACAGACTCACCTCTAACAGCTCAAAAACAATTTGGCAGACGGCTCGAGGTTCAAGGTCAACGAGTGTGAACATCTAAGGCTCGCCTCCTTCCCGCGGGCCAGCCTCCGTCAAGGTCGCTTTTTCATCAACATTTATCTTCGCCCTCGTGACCCCATCGATCCTCTGCTATACAGGAGATGCAAGTTTTTTCTGTGCGTCGACTTTTATGGTGCTAAGACGACAGATACCATAGAAGCCTGAGTCTGTGTTGTCGTAACTCTTTGGCTGCGGATTATTTCTTTGAGTTCCATAAAATCGTCAGCGTTAGGTGGAATCAGGACCCATAGGTGGGTCCTGGGTGGAATAATTGATAGCTCTTTATTTCCGACCAAAACGTTTACCGAAAGACATTAAGACCTTCAGCAGCAGCGGGTTTCTGAGCTGAACAAAATCGCCTGAGACGCAAGCCGAAATAAACCAGAGTTTTTATGTCACTGCCAATGAATAGTTTACGAAGGACGTGTTTTGGCAGTTCACCAATGAGACACTGATGGGGCTAGCAAAGCGTGCTCTTGTCACTGTCAAAAAGTGGTCGAAAGTAAATCCCCAGGTCAGTGTATCACCAGCTCTTGTACAGCGTCTCTTCACACTGAGACCATAGTAGAACATATTTTGACGCAAACTTGCTCGGCCGTGTAGATCTGAATACAGAACTGGAAGGACGCTTCGTTTGAATGGCCCACGTTCTGAACACGTTATTCTCACTGTCAGCTTTATTGTCGGAGAGTGAGAAGCAGCTTGTCAAGAATGTGGACCAATGAAACGGGATGCTCCTTCATCATTTAGGCCTATCCCGACCTATTTCCGATTAAGGATTCAGTGTGTTGAGGCCCCCAAGCAATAAATTCCAGACAGAGGGATGTGTTTTATTTCAGGAATCATAATGCCAACCTTCATATCTGTGAACTACTGTACACCGTGAAAAGCATAGTTCTACAAAAAAAAAAAAAAAAGTATGTAGCATACTGTGTAATGAAAATGTGAAAAATGATATATCGGCAAAATATGGTCATGTTCTACACTTACGTAACCTGTAAGACGCCCAGGCACTTCCATGTCCCTCCCTCCCTTCTTATGGGACCTGTTATTATGACCCGAGTTTTTTGCTGTCTTCATGTTAGCTTACGTGAAGACTGACGTCAGGCTTCCTAGACGACGTATTTTTTTCCACTTTGCTGGCGGGTTGCAACTGTATGGTGGGGGAACCTATTGTCCTGAGTCCTCTGCGTGTGGGAGGGAAGGTGTAATTTTTCTAGCAGGGGGAGGGGATGGGCGAGAGAGCCAAGGACAGTGGTTGTAGAACGTGATGTAATGAGTAGAAGCTCTAGAGAATCTACTTCCATGAGAGGTAAATCGCAATACAAGCGGTACTGCTTCCGACCAGACATCACTCCTGTTTCATTCTATTATCTCTCTGTCTCTCTCCTGTTCCATTCTGTTTTCTCTCTCCCTTTCGTTCCATTCTATTCTGTCTCGCTCCCTCTTGTTCCAACCTATTTCTCTTTCTCTCCCATTCTATTTATTCTCCTGTACCATTCTATCTTTCTATCTCTCTCGTTCCATTCTGTTCTCTCTTTCTCTCCCTCCACTTCCCTGTTATATTCTATTCTCTCTTGCTCTCTTGTTCCATTCTGTCTGTCTGTCTGTCTGTCTGTCTCTCCTCTCTTATGTTCCATTCTATTTTCTCTCTCTTTTTCCATACTCTCTCTGTCCCTGTCCCTCTCTCTCTGTACTGTCCTTAACAGTACATTACATAACTTTGTTATTACGAACGTCTGCTAGCTGTCTTTTTTATTTATTTATTTATTTTAAAGCATTTTGTAGGGATTAGTCAGTGGATAAGTGTTGTAGGGTTGTGGGGTTAGGGGCCCACATGGGGGACTTTTGCATAATCCTGGATTTTGTCAGTATCCGCAGGCCTTTGACTCTATTACACCGGATAATCGGGAGTTTACTTATACATACATACGTATACATTATATATATATATATATATATATATATATATATATATATATATATATATATATATATATATATATATATATATACTGTATGTATACATATATATATATATATATATATATATATATATATATATATATATATATATATATATATGGACATGTGGAGAGGATGGGGGATGATAATTGGGTGAGGAAGGCGAGAAGTGTTAATACTGGGGGTGGGGTTACGAGGGGTAGACCGAGAAAGACATGGGACGAGGTCATTAAGTGTGACCTCAGGGTTAAGGGACTGAACAGGGAGGCTGCAATGGATCGTGCAGCATGGAGAGCCGCCATTAGGTGACCAGGGCCGACGCATGCAAGCATGTTGGAGCCTTTAAAAACGAAACGAACGAAACGAAACGTATATATATATATATATATATATATATATATATATATTTTGTGGTAGGTGGGGGCGCTCACCATCCACTCACTCAATGTAGTGCTGCTCTCGGGTGTCTGCCCTGTCCTCTCCTCCATCCTTCTTTCCTTCCATCTTCTTCTGTCTTTCTTTCCTTCATTCTTTCCTTGTCTTTCTGCAGCGGGTGACTTTACACTCCCTCTTCTGTCTTTCATTCCTTCGTTCTTTCCTCTTCCTTCTGCCCGTGGGTGATTCTACACTGAGTGACAAGCCAAATGGTTTCCTGTACACCAGGAAACCATTAATTTTACTACGCTGGGTGGTAACCATATAACCAAATTTTGGCGCCTGGTGGTTTAGTGGGTAGTTATTGTGCTCCAATTGGATTGAGCCGGTGAAGGTTTATATCCAAGGGGTGGTTGGGGTTTATTGCTCACGTAATGCCACTCAGGGATGAGTGAGGCTGGTCACTCTCATCTTAAATGTCAGGACCAACTGCCTAGCCCTGGGCTCCTACGCTCCTCATGGGGCAACGTAGGATTGGATGATGGATATATATATATATATATATATATATATAGCATATACATAAAAAAATATGTACTATATATAACATATATTACATAATATACATATTATTCCGTATCCTAGTCTATCCACTCTCAGTACTCTACATACATTCCTCAGCAGTCCCATCTCCACTGCTGTTACTCTTGGCTTTTCGTTTTCATGCCACACCATAGTCACACATCCATATGTTAAAGTTGGCACTAACACTCTTTCATGTAAGCCTCCCACAGAGAGAGAGATTGATAGACAGATATAGATAGATGGAGATTTATATGGATATAGATAGTGTATCCATATATTCAGGTGCAGAGGGACACTTTCATGTGAGAGCACAGATATGACTAGGTAGTGGAGCTGCCTGGCTGTACAAATTCCATTAGTTCTCTCCCTTTCCTGGAAGCACAGATTGGTTGACTGTACAGTAGTATGAAAAAAGCTTCAGTCCAGTCCACTAAGCTCACTTCCAGATTGGCCTGGACCACAGCAGCAACAGCAAAAATACCAGTCTATTTTTATATGAGGCATTCTGTTGATGAAGGGCTATCCAACAAAAACCAACAAAAGGATTAAACAGATTTTAACCCATTTCCCTGGAATAGACTGCATGCTTTTGCCCCCCAAGGAAAAGAATACTGACCCTTTTAATATGGTTGGATGAAAGTTTTGGGCGTATCAGATAGAGCCAGGATTCCGGGGGCTTGAATTTTGAGTGAATGGAAGTGTGGCTCATTGGAATGGGCAAACTTGGGCTGTCAGGACACTGCTACCCCTCACCCTGCCCTAGGGTGGGAAAGGAGATCCGGATGATGATGATTAATATGGTTGAGAGTCCATAGTCTGGACCCCCTGCAATCTTCCCTGTCGCATTCAGTTGGTCCTACAAACAGTGCTCCCAAGTGGGAGGAAGAGGGGCCACCTGAGTAAATGCCTCCCAGGCAATGAGGCACTTCTTAGCCTGTGAGTATAGCATTCAATGCCTATTACCTGTCAGTTTTATTGCTTAATTTACAGGCTAACAGCTATAATGATTCCTAACAAACGGCATTTTTTTTTTTTTTTTTTTTTTTTTTTTTTTTTTTTTTAAGACCACAAGTATAGCTCCGTATATCAGTAGTCTGATCATTTCATAACCTTCTATATGGGATAGATTTTGGCACTGCAGTGTACAAAAACAGGCACCACTGCCCACATGCCTCCCCTTTTATCACACTGTAAATAGTTACCAGGATAGTTAATACATTTACCAGTTATAATATGAAAGGTTTTTCATCCATCCATCAAGTATCCAATCCTTTGTTGCCCCACAAGGAGCGTAGGAGCCCAGGGCGAGGCAAGTTGGTCCTGACATTTAAGATGACAGTGACCATCTCCGCTCATCCCTGAGTGGCATTACATGAGCAAGAAACCCCAATCGCCCCTTGGATATAAACCTGCACCGGCTTAATGTGACTGGAGCGCCTTAACTACTCACTAAACCACCAGGCACCAAAATTTGTTTATATAGGTACCACCCACTGTAGTAAATGGTTTCCTGGCGTACAAGAAACCATTTGGCTTGTCAGTTTTTGGTGAACTGGAGCAAACCAGTACTGAGATTTTAACTTTCATATCCTTCCATAGAGTTTTTCCCCACACTTGTTTATGGCTGGTTGGCTCTTCTTCCATGGAATGCCTCATTTCTAAACAATTTAATTCTAGAGAGGGCAATCATAGACATATCACCTCCATGTCTCTCTATCCTCCCTGCAACTTGCACCGATTCATCACTCCATCCTTCCACCTCATCCTCTGTCTTTCTCTCCTCCTCTGCCTGAATCATATAAATTCTCCTAGTCTACTGGTATCTCTCCATTTTCTCCACAGGGACAAACTGTCTCAGGCATTAGTTACAATTAGGCAAAAGAAAACTTGATGGGGTGGGGAGGGGAGTGTATCCCAGCACCCCCTTCAGTCCACTGGTATCACTGAATTTAACAAAATAACCAAACATCCATACATCCCTTTGTAATCCCCAGCAAACCAGCCAGTTCCATTCAGCTACTAAAACCACTTATTTGACTACATCTATCCTACTGGAAATGAAACAGGTTGAGAATCCTCCAAATTCATATATGATTTCCATTAAAAACTACTCCACTATCCAACAGCTTGCTTAAGCACTTCCTTAACAACCATGTGGTGATGGTTTTCATTGCTCTTCTCCATTTTTCCTTTGGACTCCCCCCTTAAAATGGTATAGGAATTCACACACAAAATATTCAGGACTGATTTTAAATGCAGTATCTTTTTATTTTCTGATTCATTCTCCTTGTACAGAAGCTATGATAATTCATCAATTACTAAAGTATAAAATTTCACAATATACTGTACAGCTGTTCTTCAAATAAAGAACATCATGAATATCTATATTAAATCCTAGTAAAATTGCATTGATAGTTGCTTAAGTATTTCAAATATATACAATTTGCAGAACCTGTAGCACTCATAGCTGCTAAAATGTTTGACAAACAATTACTGGTATGTATCTACAGCATATACTACGTGTGAAATACGTGCTGTAATACACTGTCAAGAAACTGGACAATTTTTGACAAAGAGTACAGTAAAAGTCCTGTAATCCGAATGGCAGGGGACCAAAAGTCTTTCACTCTATTGGAAGGGACCTCTGAAAACATCAGAAATATATACATGATCATTAAATAAACACTTAAAAAGATATGGGTTATTGTTTTACTCACTGGAAATGCATAGAACTGCAGATGAATAGTTGCAGGCAGGTACATCCAAGTTGAAGGGCAAGTCCAAGCCAAATAAATCCTTATATAAAGCCCAGAAAAATTTGAAAAATTTCACCTTGAAGAATTTGGAGTATTGGGATATTCAGATTACTGGTGGTCAGATTGGAGGACCTTTACTGTATTTACTTATTACATGCCAGAGGTACTTGAAGGTGACCATCACCAACTTACACGATGTACTGCACCCTACTTCTCATTTCACCTTTATCATTCCTTTTCTATGTCTGCCTTCCCCTCTTCCAATTTCTCTCATCCTTCATGTAACTTTTTATTACTCTTCATTTCAGATGACTACACTGAATGACAAACCTAGCTGCTTCCTGTAACCCAGAAAGCCATTTACAATGTTGGGTGGTAGCTAACCATATAACCAAATTAGAAATATGTCCATAAGACATGAATGCCCTGCCGCTGGCATCCTTTGTAGTGTTCGTGTTCATTAGCTAAACGCAAAATCAAGAAATGTGAGGTCAGGGTTATATGGAAGGTCAATGTCATCAAAGTTTGGCATGGCTGAAATGCTCTCACCAATATGTATCTGTGAATGAAGTTCAAACTCTTTCACATCAGGTGGCACATCAAAGTGCCACAAAGGAAATGTCTGTAGTCACTGGGTGGCACAAGCACATTTTCTGGACTTTTTAAAGTTACCCTCCAGTACTGAGGGCCCAATAATAGTTCAGCACCAGGAGGTGGCAAGACTGAAGAGTTGCCATCACAGAAGGACTATTTTATTGTCTATTATTTTCATCATGTCGAGAAGTATGTCAAGGCATGCGGTATGAGATGTTTTGCTGCCGTGGCAGCTTACTTGGATCTGATAAAAGCAATGTCTGATGACTCAAATTATGTCGTCAGAAGAAAGTGAGAGTGAAAATGAAAGAGCTACTACTACTACTACTAAAAAAAAAAAAAAAAAAAAAAAAAAAAAAAAAGCTCTGAGTTTATCATTATGCCAAATGGCATATGTCTGGCAATGATGAAGCTCCAACACCATAGGTTTTGACAGCTCACCAAACAGGTAATTATTAATTTTTTAAAAATCATGTTAGACATCATTTTACTCAGGAAATTATGGTCTATTTTTTGGTGTGGAATATTTTATCAAAACAATTATCTTTGTATACCTCAAAACTCCTGTGTGTGAGACATCCAGCCAAAAGAATGCACCTGAAGTGAAGGGGTTAATGAAGGTATCTTTAACTGTTTCTTCGGAAATGAGCCAAATGAAAAACGGGGCGGACGGACAGGAGGATGAAAAGACGGACATGACCAAAACTATATGCCCCAGCCATATACTGTGCATGGTGGGCCATAATAACAATGATGTGGAGCCTACTATGGCGCCCCTGTTAACTGGGTGGAGAGATACAACTGTGGTATCCACCTGGGAACCAAACCTCCAGACCCGTCTCAATGCCTTGCTGTGGCAAGGCACTGTCTGCCGCAAGTGAACACTGGTTCACTGCATAGGATGCCCCTGCAGGGATGGTTGCTTGCCTGCAGCTGATGAGTCTGCTCAGCCAGACAGACTGGGGACACTCAATAATAAGTTTTTACATGCATGAACACACTCATTATTAGTAACATAATACTTAAGTATTATGGGAATCTCAGAATTTATATGACATTATAATAGGGATTAAAATAAGTATTTGCACCATAGTGGCATATACCAGTAATTACTGTATGTTAGTAAGAGCTAGCTAAAATGCTACATCAGATGATTTAAAAAAAAATTTCGTGTGTACTGGGTTCATGTAAAAGTATAGTTCCTTATATCACCTCATGCAATCCTAATGCTTTGTTTTAGTATCACTACCCACAACAAGAATGTAGATTCCTTTAAACAAGTCCCATTTTGGCACGGGATAGATGTTCTCGGGCAATGATTAGTCTCTGGATCTGGGCTGTGCCTTCATAAATCTGGTAAATCTTGGCATCTCTCATCAGTTTCTCTACTGGGTACTCTGTGTTGAAGCCATTGCCACCAAAAACCTGCAGAAAATGTTGAGAAATTACAATATGTTGCATGTTACTTTCTGTGAAACAACTGTGAACCCACATTAATTAGTATAAACTTAAATTTGTACAGTAATAAACTGAGGCCTACCAATGACCCTAGGGTGGACTCGAACCTCTGACCCTTCGGGCAGAGTGGAGAGCTCTAACCCAATGGGCCATGGCTGCTGCAATATACAGTACCGTACTGTATACAGTATATCTATCTATCTATCTGTGTGTGAGTATATATAATATACACACACACACACACACACACACACACACACACACACACACACACATATATTTAAATAATAATCAGTAAGAGAGAGTAAGAAGAAAGTGGATGAGGAATTTGGAAGGAATCTGAGTGTAAAGTGGAGGGAACGTAAGAAAATGTTCTGGAAAGAGGCAAAGAGAGTTAGACAGGGTGATAAAGAAGTAAGTAAGGGAAAGAAAGACAAAAATGGTGTATTACTAGTGGAGAAGGGAGAAAAAGTGAGCAGATGGATAGAACACTATAAGGAATTGCTGAACACAGAGAATGAAAATAATGTGTGTATGAATGGCTGGGGAATGGCTTGAAGGAGAAGGGAGATGAGAAGAGAAGAAGGAATCAGCAGGATTGAAATAGTGGAAGCACTGAAGAAAGTTAAAAATGGGGAGAGATCCACGAATTGATGGAGTGTGTGGTGAAATGCTGAAGCATGGAGGAAAGACAGTAGAACAATGGATATGGAAGATGTGTAAATTAGCCTGGAGGAAGGCAGAGTTCCAGAGGACTGGAAGTCAGGTATAATTATTATCCCATTCAAAGGAAAAGGGGAAAAAGAAGTGTGGTAATCACAGGGGCATTTGTCTTCTTAGTGTAACAGGAAAAGTATATGGTAGGATACTTACTGACCGAGTCAGGGAAATAATAGAAAAATTAGTTGGAAAAGAACAGTGAGGTTTTAGGAAGGGAAGAGGTTGTGTAGATCAGATACTCATTCTTAGGTCTTTAGTGGAAAAGTTTCTAGAGAAAGGAAAGAAGTTGTATGCATCCTTCATGGATTTGGAGAAAGCATATGACAGGGTGGATAGACAAGGAATCTGGAGAGTATTAAGGATATATGGAGTAAATGGGAAGTTGTTGAAAGTCATGAAGAGTATGTATGAGGGTGATATGGCTGCAGTGTGTGTGGATGGTGAACTGAGTTAATTTTTCTATTTGAAGGTTGGATTGAAACAGGGATATGTCATGTCCCCATGGTTGTTCTATCTGTATATGGACAGGGTTATAAAATAGATACAAGGTAGGGCAGTGGATGTTGGAGTGACCCTAATAAGAGAGGGCAGTGTTTGGAAACTCCCTGTACTGTTGTTTGAAGATGATACTGTATTGTTAAGTAAAAATGAAGGGGAACAGAATGGCTTGGTGAATGAGTCTGGGAGTGTGTAAGAAATGGAATCTAAATGTGAATGTAGGGATGAGTAAAGTTATGGTCTTTGAGAGAAGTAAAGCCACTGAATGTACAGTGAGGCTAGATGAGGATAAAATGGAAAATGTGAGTGCGATTAAGTACTTGGTCTACAGGTGACTTTACACTCCCTCTTGTCTTTTTTTCCTTCATTCTTTCCTCTTCCTTCTGTCTGTGGGTGACCCTACACTAAGTGAAAGGCCAAATGGTTTCCTGCACACCAGGAAACATTTTACTATGCTGGGTGGTAACCATATAACCAAATTTTGGTGCCTGGTGGTTTAGTGGGTAATTATGGCACTCCAATCAGACTGAGCCTTTGAAGGTTTATATCCAAGGGATGGTTGGGGTTTATTGCTCATATAATGCTGGTCACTCTCATCTTAAACGTCAGGACCAACTTGCCTAGCCCCGGGCTTCTACGCTCCTCATGGGGCATCGTAGGATTGGATGATGAATGGATGGATCGATGGTAGTGTGATGAGTAAGGACGAAAGTTTAGAGAGTGAAATGCTTGAAAAGGTACAATAAGGAAGAAAGGTTGCTGGTTCTTTGAAAGTAGTGATAAGGAACAGGGAAGTGAGCATGGAAGTAAAACAGTCGCTGTATGACAGTATTGTCATACCAACTCAAACGTATGGAACTGAAGCTTGGACCTTATTGGAGGAACACAAGTCAAGAGTGAGAGCAGTGGAAATGAGTTATCTGGGAGGAGCATGTGGAGTTACATTGAGATACAGAGTGACAAATGAGGAAGTGAAGGAGCACTGTGGTGTGGATGTGGATGTTACAGAAAGCGTTAGAAGAAATACACTGAGTTGTGGTTTGGCTATGTGATGAGGATGGAGAGCACAAGACTAACGAGGAGTGTGTATGTGAGTGAGGTGGAGGGAAGGAGAGGGAGGGGGAAGCCAAGGATGAGATGGAGGGATGGAGTGGAGAGATATATGAGAGGGAGTGTGAGCTGGAAGCAGGGCAGTGAAGTGTCATTGGACAGGGCGATGTGAAGGCGATTTGCTTGTGGCCGCCCCTTATGGGACTGAGGTGTCTGGCAATGGTTAGATAGACAGAATAATCAGACACTGCTCAGCTTATCTTGTGGAATGCAACAAATGAGACAAACCTAACATCTCTGTTGGCATGTCTATTTTTGTGTACTATCCTATTCCTGGGCAGCAGACAGGCACAGAGGATGTTAGACAGGTTGCCATTCACCATCAGAATAATGTACTGATAAGTTAAGTGTTAAGAGTATTGTATTTAGAAACAGATAAAAATTATATTACACAATGAAGGAGTAGTATAGGCTTTTTGGTAACCTTTTCATTTTGGTCTTTTGTTTTTGAAAACTACATAAACAAATAAATACAAATAATTAATAAAAAAAAATAACAATCACAGGCAACTTGGGGCACCCCATACCTTGGCACCCATGGCAACTGCCCCTTCTGCCATCCACTAGGTAGAGGGACTATATGAACTGTGGGAGCTGAGAAGTGTCTGTACATTTGAGCCAAGGAATAACTGTCACTTCAACCTTTAATGTTTTTAGTCAATGGCACTATTTATCTACCTATATGCACTTCTTTGTAAACCAGTGGTAAGTGACTGTTCAATCATTACTGCTTGTGGAGGAAGTGATGAAACTACAAGCTGTCAGCAATGCATCTGAATATAAATTAGATGGACATATATGATCCATCCATCCATCATCCAATCCTACATTGCCCCATGAGGAGCACAGAAGCCCGGGGCTAGGCAGTTGGTCCTGACATTTAAGATGAGAGTGATGATATGAAATTTACCTAACACTAGCACTCTGGTAGACATGTCCCTGTCATATTTCTGGGCTTTACTGAGTTTTGCTGTTGTAGCTAATGCTTGCTGAATGTATTCAGCTATACAGTGTTACATATATTTCATGAGCCAAGGCCCGAACTTGGGCTCACATGGGCACCACCAACCACTGTTAGATAACGGGCTGTCAATCTTTTGTAGAGTTTTCCATGGTGTAATTGTAAAAATCAGATTTCCTGACGAAGGGCATGGCAAGCTATGAAGCCAGCCTTCTGGCACCACTCCATGCTCATAGCTGTACTTTCTTCAGGATGATAGTAATTTCTTTTATTTTCTCTTCTAAACTCTATTTTCATAAGGAATGCTCAAGAGGCACTACTAAACAGTTTTCTTAATCAGTCAAAACAGAATGTGGAATTTATATTTCCATGCATGGAGAGCTAAGACTTGCCTGGACAGCATTTGTGGCAGCTCTATTGGCAGCATCCCCAGCAAAACCTTTAGCTATAGAGGCATAGTAGGTATTGCGACGCCCTTGGTCCACCTCCCATGCAGCTCGCATCCATGCCAATCGACCCAGTTCAGTCTCCATTGCCATCTCAGCTAGTATGAATGACACTGCCTGTGGGAGTAATTTGAGAAATACACACTTTTACAATTCAATGCAAGGACCTAATGTAAAAATCTATTCATCCACCATCCAGGCATGTGCTGACTCATCGGGTGTGTAGGAACTTGGGGCTAGGCTTCTCATTCTAGACACATTAGGGAAGTGACCAACTGCTCACTCCTAGGCATCATTACATGAATATTAAACCTCAATGACCCATCAAAAGTAGACCCATAAGGGCCACATTAGGTTGGAGCACCTTAACTTACTAGACAACCGAGATTCTAAAAAGCAGAAGGTGGGCAAGAGGATTAATGTTTCAGAGTACATGAACTGAACTGAAGAGCTTACAGTATATTACATATTTTGAGTTAACTGTAAAAACACAAAGATTTCAATCCAAAAGTACAGTAAAGATCTGTAATCCACTGAGTTTATGGCCAAATAAATAACAAATGATATTACAAGTACTGCTCTGTATTCAATTCTGGATGTCACTAATCAAGGAAAAACTTCCATTCTTCACCAGATGATTTAATTTTCAACATCGAAGTCAGTCAACTAAACCCTGTTCTTTTCAAGTGCCCTCTGTGTAACTAAATGAAAAGGAGAAATTATAACAACATTTTTACTCACTGCCATAGGGAAGAGAGACTGTAATATAGTCAAACAGAAGCAAAAACCGATGGTCAGAGTCTACCATCTCAGTTTTGGGATGGATGTGATTTTCCCATTCTTAAATATCAGCGCACTTTATTTCCCATCCATTTCATGTATTTGTCCAGCAAATCAAAAATAATCAGGCTTATAAGAAACATGTAACGATTCTTTGATACAAAATATTGGCACAACACGACAAAAACCATGGTGTGTTGTCTGCCCCACTGGACCAGGGTTGCTAGGTTGGCTATTTTTTAGGCCAAACTCTTCAAATTAGGCCTTTTTTTATTTTAAGTGGTTGGCTTCCAAAAACAGCTGGTTGGCATTTTCTTGCTATTGGCATTTTTCGGATTTTTCTCCTAGTATGTAATATAATTTGATAATTTCTCAGTGATCCATTATGTTACTTTTAAAATCACAAACTCAGCTGTTACAAACTATGTTAATATCCCATAAAATTAATTAAAGAAACTGAAGTCCTACGTTCTCTTTCTATCGCAAGCTGTATCTCCGCATGATTTCAGCTTTAAACACTACAATTTTCATACAAAAAACTTTGCAGATTTTCTTCAGCATTTTTTTGGGATGAAGCACTGTTCTTTTAGAAAACTACATTATATGGGTTTCAAACCAAATGTACACCTAGACATGTATATATGTGAAGAATGCTGCCATACCCGGTGTGTTTTATGGTTTCTAGTAACTGTATTACAGTATTTATCACACTAAAACATACCTTGGAAATTAATATAACTAATGAAAAATAAGATCATGAAGAGCTTACATATGGTGTATCAATAACCATCACGGGGGAAATTTTAGAAAATATGCAACTGCAGGGGTAGCCCAACTTCCATAACGAACTAGCTGGTGATCACTGGCAACTGTACAGTTAGTGACATAGGGAATGTAGTTATTTACTCAAAACTGAGCATGGCAACATACTTGCGATATCACACCCACTTCCAGGAGTCCAGTACAACGTTTCCCATCCCCTCAGATTTCACTTTTTTTTGTACACGACTTACATCCAACATGTCTTGAAGATTATTGTGGCATAAGTCTCTTAAGAGTTGCTGTTGTTGTTGAGTAACCCCAGTCTGTCTGGCTCAGCATACCCATCTACTGCTGGCAAGCAACTGCCCCTGTAGGCTGTCATAAGCAGTGAACCAATGTTTCCTTGCAGTTCACACTGCCTTACTGCTGTGCTGTTGTTTGCTGCATGGGACTGCCCTGCAGGGTAGTTGTTTGCTTGTGGTTGATGGGTCTGCTCAGCCAGACAGAGTAGGGCTGATCAACAACAACAATTGTCACTGTACATGTTGATTAATGCTATCTTTGCCTACTTTCTGAGAAGAAATGACCAGCAGCTTCAGTCTCATGCATCTACTATGCAGAACCTCTGATGATGATTTCCCTATGGTGCAGTGTGGCGTGACCCTAAAGTATGCCAGTTAGTGGTGCATGATCTCTGATAGGAATGCCAGAACATACTCCATGTAGCCAGGTTTTGAAAGTAAAGTTGAACCTCTCGACAGCCTCATTACCTCTGAGCCACCAGACACCTAAGCAGGACTGCTTGATCCCATACTGCTGCAGATAATTCATAAAACTCCTTGCCGATAAACTGCAGTTTATTAAGAGACTACAGTACTTCGTCTCGATATCCATCTCTTGCTTAGACAGCGTTCGAGAATGAAATAACATCCGAGGTAGTCACACGTGAAGACAATGCAAGCTCGGTTCTGCAGTGTGGCAACAAAACAAGCGCTGGGTGCCAGTTAAGGGCAGAGGGAGGGTACAAGTGACATGAGGCAGCACGAGTGAAATGAGGCAGTGCAAGCGACGTGCAGCAATACCATGCAGTAAGGATGTCATTCACCTCCTGACTTCAATGCCGGGAAAGACATGCTAATTTATCATTCAGATGTATATTTTTTGTAATAATTATTTAATAAAAGCATTTTTACTATTCTGTGGTTCTCTCAGGTACCAACCTATTTAATTCCATTAAAACACTTTAATTTTGCGAGAAATCAATTTTCAGCTACTTCTCAAGGAACTTATCTTGTGTTAAACTGACAATGTGCTGTACTAGAATACGCTATTGTACTCATTTTCAAACATGTGCTTGAGATCCCACCTCAGGAGGGGGACCTTTGGATATAATGAATTTTGGCTTTTCCGGATCAGGCTTCCCTTCAATTATTCCATTACAGAGAGGGTCCAGTGTACTTAATTTCACTCTCACTAAATCTCCTGCTCCAGAATGAAGTGACGCACTCCTTTCCATAGCTGTCAATGTATGACAAAATGGCACCCATCCCCTTGTCACTAGCATCTGCTGTCACATATTTTGGAAGGGGTGCATCAAATGAGGGAAGTCCAGGGCAGTTGGTAATAGTATGGTTGATGGCCTGAAAATGACTCTTCCACTTCTGTGTCCACTTTACAGCAAGGCACCAGGTTTCGTGGCATCCAGATTGGCGAAGTTGCACTTTGGTGGCAACCATCAAATATTCCAGTACAGTAACTGCACATTCACGACTAAAAAACGCACTTTCGCGTCGTCTGGCAGCACAGATTTTGGATTCTAGCCACAGCAATGCCTGCAACAACACTCAGTTTCAGCCTGTTTCCTGCACGTGTTCAGTGTCTCCGTGAGTTGAGTGTTACCCTCTTGTGTCCTTGATTAGTAACTGACAGAAAAATGTCATCATGTGCTTCAAGTGGGGCCAGAGGTGGACTGCGTCATAGTGGAAATGGGCACTACAAGAAAGGAGTGGTGGTGACGGAGGCGGTGTTGGAGGCAGTGGTGGGGCCCACTAGCCCTACCCAAAGCCTTGGATACCCCCCAGCATTGAGTCCATTAAGCCCTTCATCCTGATCTTTCTGTTGGGTGTTATGTTTGTAAGAAGGGAGTGTGTGTATTACATACGTAAGTAATATTGCTAATACATACTGTATTTAAGTGTATTTTATGATGCTTTTATGTTTTCTTGTAAATATACTTTATGATTTGATGTGTCAATAGTAACATTTCAGGAAACTTTAGGATGTATTTAAAGTAAGAAATACACTAGGGGGGTGAGTTATCTTATGGACTCAGTTTCCTATTATCTTATTTCCCTTAAGGTCAATGCCCAAACTATGAAGGCACTTTTCATAGTCCCAATAGATGGTATGCACGTGACGTCACGGTCCCCTGATAAACAATAACAAACTGCCGCTGGCCGTGGCCGCCCCGTGAATCGCAAGGATGGTGAAGTGGTGTTGTGCATTCAGCTGCTCAAATAAGGAAGGTAAAGGCAATGTCTCCTTTTACAGATTTCCTGTCCAGACTAGAAATAGAAAAGGAGGGCCTGAAAGGGCTATAAATCACAGGAAATTGTGGGTAAATGCCATCAAGAGAGCAGCAGTCGGTTTGACTTCCAAGGTTTGGCAGCCTTCACGACATGACAGACTGTGCAGTGCACATTTCATATCAGGTAAGTTTTTAAATACTGTACTGTATTAAACTATTAACGATACTTTATAAATGCCAGGTTTTATTTAATGCAAGATATAGAGACTGGGCTTAGGAAAATTTCAGGTGCAGTCCAGTTAGATAGGATAATAAAATCATGTGAAACTAGGTGCAGTCCAGTTAGGTAGGGTAATAAAATCATGTGAAACTATCATGTGAAACTATTAGTAGTGTAGTTATCTATGCAATAACTGAATCGATTAGTGTATAAAATTGCAGGAGAGAGGGAGAGACTAAGAACATACATGAAATTAGTTACTAATTTAATGTCTGTCCTTAGTCACTCCCTCTCTCCTGCAGTATTACACACTTATTCAATTATGGCATAGCTAACACTATAACCAATCTGTGGATTATTTTATTCTTAAGACTGGGCAAGGGTAGGCATTTCTCCACTGCGCAGACCATGGTCCACACATGAAGCCTAACTCTGAATTATCACCGTGCTCCCCTACCATGTTTTGTTGCTGTTTTTGAATGGATAAAAGATAAAGGTTAAGTTTGGATAATATGATGGTCATATATTTTGGGGGGGAGAAGGATTGTTGTTTCTCCACTGTATTACTTATTAGATGACAAATAATTTCAGAAGAGATGTACATGTGTTGCTGTTATGCTTCTGTTAGACAAATTCTTAACCATTACTTGATCCTTCAGCATCTTTTATGATTGATTGATTAGCTTGGAGCTCTAGTATCCTAGAACACCCAAGTGCATTTCCACCCTAAGGGAAATTCAACTGAATTTCATGATAATTTATGAAGGTTTTTGGGAAGAAAAGATTACCATTGTTATAAAGTCAAAAAATCTAACATCCTGGACTTCTCAGCTGTAAATAAAACCAGCGAACGGTCATTATGTTATAGCTGCAGCTCAGGTTAGGTTAGGGTTGGGTAGGAATGGGAAGGATAGGGTATGGTAGGTTAGGTTAGGTTAGGTTAGATAAATATGAAATATTTGGGCTTTCATCAAATTTGGATTCATATGGAAATTACATAATTCAGGACATAAACAGACGAACTTCATTAAAGTACCTTGGCTGTTATGATGCACACTGTAGAAGCATTCCTTTGCTTGATGTCTGCTATGAGTAAATCACTGACCCATCCAGCAACAAAGTACTTACAGGTTTCCAGACTTCTGCATGCTCTCAGTTCCTTATGATTATATACATTTTTGAAGTTTATTAAGTACTGGTATATGTCACTGTGGATAAGTCTGGCAGATCACCATCAAGCAGAGTCGTGATGTCTTTCCACTTGTGCCGCGGTGTGTTATACAGGTCTATATTACCTATTTCCTTGCACTTTTCACAATATCAAGACGCAGATTCAGAGTTCAACACCTCAAGAACATAATTTGATATATGAACACCATCAATAATTTTTCCTGCCATACTGAATGAGCTCAATGTGAGTGACTGTTATGCATCTAGAGGGGAAGAAACCCTATTTGTTTACATTTCGCCACGGCCAGAGTCGAGACCACGCGTATTAGGGGCAGGGCTTAATGACATCAATGCATACCATCTATTAGGCGCGAAACCTGGTGCCTTAAGGTAGCTGTACATCCTTCCTGAGTAATTGTCAATGGATTCACAATACAGTGATCCTTTGGTTACCACACACTAAGTTATAATGGCTTTTGTTATCACTGCTAGACAAAAACCTGCACTCCTGTCATTATTGCACATTTTTTACTAAAAAAAACTTTGCCAAGTACACCTGAGCTGATTTCTGCCAACAATGACTGTGTGTGTGTGTGTGTGTGTGTGTGTGTGTGTGTGTGTGTGTGTGTGTGTGTGTGTGCCTGTGTATCTGTGTGTGTTTGTCCAAGTGTTGGATGGCGTGGATGACAATACGACTGCACTGAGAACATTGCCCAAGTCTAATTAACTCCTGCCAGCCTGATTCTTTGTAAGGTAGTTTACACTCCTGAGTTACTGTTTAATAACCAATGTACTGTAAACTGTACTTCATATGAGGCTTGCACCTTGGTCAATGCAGACCTTCATTGTGCCTCATATGAGGTCTGCAGCTCAGCAGAGTTTAACCCGGGGAACAGTCCTGCACGGTCAAATAAGTTAAAAATATGCATTTAGGTATAACAACTGCATACGTACCTGATGATCAGCAATGCTTGTACCAAAAGTCTTTCTCTCCAGACTGTACTTAGTGGCCTCATCCAAAGCACGCTGAGACAAGCCCACAGCACCAGCTGCTACAGGTGGTCTTGTCCGATCAAATGCACCCATTGCAATTTTGAAACCAGAACCTTCACCTGGTAAGTAAAAAAATAGGACAGTTACTTTCAGCAAGAATCATCATAATCATCATCATCATCATCATCATCATCATTATAACAGTCCTCTTCCAGGCTCTCATATAGGAAACTCACACACAGCACACTCTCTTGTACAATATGGATGCAATTCTCAAAAACTGACTGCATAACAAATTTAGCGTTGTAGTGACCACATAAGCGAGAAAAACAATTGTATAACTAAGAGAAATGCTTAGTTACCTCTTAAATTAAAATATATATATATATATATATATTTTTAATATGTATTTCACAGCAGCAGAACCAGGTCAAATCAAACATTATTGAAAACATCTTAGACCCACAGCCACAGATGTTCTGACAGGAATCTTTTACTTTACTTTACATTTCTTTTTACACAGGACCTACAAAAGTATGCTTGAGGGCCACCTCCTACACCTGCATCATTCACATGCTTTAAATGGTGATGGGAGGTACCATGTCGTACTTTGAGAAGAATGGAGAGGTGCAATACTTGCTCCCTCTTAAACAAATTAAAAAATGATACATTTTAATGTATTATACCTGCAAGTACATTTTCCTTGGGCACAACCACATCCTCAAGAGTGAAGCCAGTAGTGCTGGAGCAGCGCTGACCCATGTTTATTTCCTTGCGGCCTCTAGTAAGTCCAGGAGAATCACCATCCACAATAAATCCAGTAAATGCCTTGGATGCAGGGCACTTAGGATCAGGGCTGCAATTAGACGCAATATATAACTGGACACGGTTTCAATAAAATAAAAGCCAGATGAAGTCAGTCTGCTATAAAACAGACTTGGGAGAGCAAGTGGAAAGTTAATGTGCAATCCAGTATTCAGCATAAATTTCCTTCAACAGAAATAATTCAGGCTCTTTTCCTCAGTAATGAGGCTTTAGTACTGTACAACCAAACTCTGGGAGGCAGATTTTATATGGGAAAATGGTGATCTTCCCATGGTAGAGTTTGAGAGAAAGAAATTCCAAAGATACCAAGAAAAGATGAAAGGCCAAGTTCTGTCCTATTGAAAATTAAGGGATATTCTAATCCTGACTGGGTGAAAAACTGAAAGACTGAGTTTTTTGTTTGTTCATTCATAAAGGCTCCAACATGTTTTGCATGTGTCGTTTCTCCATGCTGCTTAATCTCCAGCAGTCTCTGTTCAGTCTTTTAACCCAGATGTCACACTATGACCTTGTCTCTGGTAATTTTCAATCTGCCTCTTACATCATAACCCTCCATGTTCACAACTACCATCCTTGGCACTCAGTAGTCATTCTTCATCCTCTCCATATGCCTGCACCATCTCAATCAGCTCCTACTCATCAAAACACTAATACATACTGGTTCCCTTCTTCCTCTCAACTTTTCATTTGAAATTCTAAGACCTCAGACCTGTCATCCATCTGATCATCCTCACCTCCATACAGCACATTTGAACCTATGAATATACTCCTCTTTCACTGCCCAAGTCTCAATACCATACAGCATTTATACATGCTGCATACAAGGGTCCATTAGCACAGAGGAAGAGCCCACTCAATGTCAGGAGAAGCGACAACTCCCTGAACTTCTTTCAACAACTCCTTATCTTTGCCACCAAGCTAGCTCCAGCCCATTCTCCAGCACATATCACATCCCCCCAAATAACAAAACTCCTCCACATGCTTGAGAGACTCTCCAGTGATATTAATCCTTTCTCACTTCTCTGCCTCTGCATGCTCTCCCCTACATACTGCACACACAAAATCACCATTATTTTTCAGCCTACTTCAAATACAACTATTTCTCTTACGCACCCACTTACCACAAACACTGCACAAAATGGAATTACTTCCCTTTTGACAAATTTGCACACAGCCACACTCCCTCTGCTTTGATAGTACCACATCCTGCCCGAAATATCCACATTTACTCTCAAAACCTTGTGCTCCATTCCTTTGAAAACTCATGAGTCAGTGTTATCACCACGGAGGATGGTAGGGACTGAGGGAGTGAGGGGGTAGCTGGAAGGGTATGGAGGAGGGACGAGGAGGGGGGGGGGGAGAAGCGAGGGTGTGAGCAAGATTCTCCCCCTTCTGTCTACAGGCGGACGGGCACTTTTACCGCACATTTACTCATGGCTTGCGGTCTGTTAGATGTCGAATACCCATGCAAAAACAAAACTCACCATGACCGGGAGATTTTCGACTTTTGGTAGAGAGGCAGACAGCTGCTGTTGCCGAACATGTACTCATGGCTCGTGGTCTGTATTCGATGGTGGTGGTGGTAGGGAAAGACTTAGCCTGTTAGCTGCTCGATATTGGGCATTCGGTGGGGATGCGTACGGACGTTTTGACACCACTTGCGGGATACAGTTGTATTACTCGAGTGCTGGAGGTTTGCTGGGAGTGATAGGACGAGCGCGCGATATTGACCATTAAGCACAGGGGCAGCCGGACATTTTAGCTCTGGTTGTGGGTTATGGACTACTTCCCGCTCACAGCTCAAGCCCAGCGGCCATGATACTGAATGTTTGAACACGTCAGCTGGCCAGCTGAAGTTCTCAGAGACTTTTACAGCTAGATAATAGCAAGTAAATTCGGATAATGGTTTAACAGAGCCAAGGTCCAGCATCCGGATAATGAACATATCCGGATGCTGAGCGTCCAGTAAATGAGGGACTACTGTGTATGTATGTATGTATATGTGTGTGTGTGATATATATATATATATATATATATATATATATATATTTATATATATATTACTGTAATTTTCTTGAAAGAATGTCATGTGCTAATGAATTTGTTATTGGAAGAACTGGCATGTTGGAGAAGAAGTAAATTATTATTATTATTATTATTATTACTGTTATGATGATGATGATGATGACTACTGTGTATATATACAGTATAAATAAATTACTGTAATTATCTTGAAAGAACATCATGTGCTAATGAATTTGTTATTGGAAGAACTGGCATGTTGGAGAAAAAGTAAATTATTATTATTATTATTGTTATGATGATGATGGACCTGGCATTTTTGAGAAACAAAAGACCAGATTATTATTATTAATATTATTATCATGACAGGTCTCCCCCCCTATTCGCTGGGGTTAGGGGACAAAGACCCCCGTGAATGGAGGTGATCCGTGAATTTTGGATGCAACCTCCAGAAAATAGCCATAGAGTGACAGATTACCCCTGCAAGCCACTAAAAAAACATATCAGGGACCTGAAACTAGCATAAAACATTACAAACATATACTGGACTACTGTATACAATACAATAATAAAAAAGTTGTTAATATGTACTGCTATCAGAATTTTGGGTAATTTTGTTGCTGATGACTGCCATGGAGTCCCCGGGCAATGTGCACAAAGACCTTTAAACCATTTCCGGGACCTGAAAACATCATAAAGTATCACAAATATATACTGAATCATTGTATAAAAAACTGTAATAATGAATAAGTTTTTAATGGGTATGGTTATAAGAAGTTAGGGTTAACTACGTAGCACAGCACTGCAATACCGGGTATTGTGACCTTTGCACATGTGACAGCACTATAAGGCACAATAAAGACAGAAAGTTTGATAATTGTGGGAGGCTGAAATGCTCACAATGGTGGCTGGGCAAAGAGTAAGACAGAGGTAGGGTGGTGTGGTAGCGTGGTGGCTTTGTACGGAAGCAACAGGACTAGGCGAGCGGAAATGCACAGGATGAGACTGATGTCACGAATCAGACCTGATCTACCCTGCAGATTCCATCTGTAAAATCTGTTCACGAGGGACAAACCCACGAAACTGCGGGTACCCGAATCATGTGGGTTACCTATACTGTACTAGTATATGATGTAGATGATGATGTTATTGATGGCAATGATGATGATGATAATGAATGTTGGAGGAGCAAAATATAAGGTGACAGGTTTTGTCATGAATACAGTATGCATTAGCTTGAGCTAAAGTTGGTTAATGTTTACAGTAAATTAGTCTCCATATACACTGCAGTTTTGGCATTGCTGGGTATGCAGTTTTTTTAATACAGTCATCCCTTAACATCCGCGGTTTTAACATACACGGTTTTGAATATCCGCGGATGGCTACAGAAAAAAAAAAAAAAATCTCGTTGAACTCTGCTGACACTAACATTATCCCAGGCACAGTTTGTGACTGTTTTAGTACAGTAATGGCATTATCCAGTGATTGAAATATACTGTAACACTCTTCCTTTTGGAGGGAGCTGGGATGAGCGCAGTTGTCAGAGGAAGCCATGCAGGAGTACACTATTCATTATTTTTAACTTTTAGTGTTCTTGTATTAAATAAAGTGGTTGTAAACATGCACACAGGGTTTTCTATATAAGGAAATGGGGGGTCCAGAGGTGTTTTTAAGGGGGGGGCAGCAGATATCCGCGGATTTTTAACATTCACGGGTGTCTCTGTTACCTAACCCCTGCGGTATGTTAAGGGATGACTGTATTAACTTGTAAGGAATATAAACTTTACTTTAACTCATAGCGTCCGTGTGTCTTGTATACATGACGGACCGGGGACATCCGGGTGTCATGCATACATGATCTAGTGTTTGGCGGCATTGTTTGAATATTCTGGGGGTTATTTCCACCACATGCAGCCACTGGTAACGCTCCTTCACGCATCCCAGTCATGCTCCAGTTGTCAGCATACCTCCATAAAGGATAGACATAAGCAAAAAGTTTTCCCTATGTCCAGATCCTCAGCTGAATGCCCACAGCTGCCGACTTCAACACCAATGAAGTCCAAAGGCCAGAAAAGAAAAGGTCTTTGTGATAGTGCGATTGGGAGAGAACTCGACATTATCGCCAACCGCAAGTGGGGAAAGTGGTTCTTCCTCTGAGGAAAGTGACCTCGCCATGATGAGTGTCGATATTTATGCATCGGATGACGAGGGTCGATCACTTTAGTCCTCCACTGTGTGCTCATCGTTTCCCCCCGTATATTCATTGGTTATTTTCGATGATCTGCTATTTCTGATGATGGGAATCGTGCAGAGGATACTGACGATCCTGGAATGGAGGATATTGGCACGGATGAAGAGATGGAAGGGAAGGTAGGGAGTGGAAAAAGGGAGGAGGTGGAGGAAGGAGGGAGGAGGAAGCGCTGTACAGCAAGTCTCGCACCAGTGCATGTCTGACGTCCTACCACAGAACTTTCCACTCGACCTGCCTTATTTTTCATTGAAAGTTTTCGTGTGTGTACATATTTGTTATGAAGAAAAGGTACAAATCACAAGAAAAAATTCTGTTATAGTGGAAAATATAGTGGATTATGGATAGCATGTGGATGACTATTTTGTTCACAATATTATTACAGTATTTGGGTTTTATGTAGTAGTAGTAGTAGTAGTAGTAGTTGTAGTAGCAGTAGTAGTAGTCATAGTAGTATTTGTAGTAGTTGTAGTAATACCCAGACTTCTAGTGGCACAGCAGTGCTAGAACTGAGTGACAATGCAAGCCAAACATACATGTGTGTGTGTGTGTAAAGCACTGGTGGAAGCATGGAGGAGCAATGGTTAGGTGAGAAGGTGCATACTGCTGTTGGTGAGCTGAGCCAGCCTACCTCAGTTGCTATAGTAACTGCACTCACGCCTTCTGAAAAACCTACACGGAAATGGTGTTTGTGGTTGATTGTGGTCTTCTGGAAGCGTTATTATTGTGGAGGGCTAGTATAAGCCTTAGTTGTGCCACCGCACCTCAGCCACGCATACAGACATGGGCAAGAAAACACCAAAAGTTGCCCCAATTCCCCACTCTATCTCTCCAACTACACACACTTCACGGAGAAGCTGAGGCCATCAGTTTGAAGTGGAAGGATTGGTGAGTATTATGACCATTATTATTATTATTTTTTTTTTTCTGGTTAAGTATTAGCTAAGATATTAAGTAAAAAAGGTGATTTCTTTCTGAAATGACTGGCTAGGAGAAGGGTCAGCAGAATTATTGGCCGAACACCATGGGGAAAAAAAAAAAAAAAAAAAAAAAAAAAAAAGCACTGTTACTTACTCAGTACGAGCAAGGAGAAAGTACCAATTAGCAACTCCTCCATTTGTAATCCACATCTTTGATCCATTAATAACATACTCATCTCCCTTACGTTCAGCCCTAGTTCGTATTGCAGCAACATCAGATCCAGCCCCAGGCTCCGTCACACCATATCCCTGTTCAAATTAAATTCCGTTTAATAGGGGTGCAATCAGCTATGTGTGTACTGGTGCATATACAGAAAAATACATTCATCCATGAAATGCAAAATATATAAAAAAGTGCAATGTTCTTAAATTATATAAAAAAAGCATAATGTACTCATTTTTTTTTTAAAGCATCAAATATAAATGCAAATACTGTAGTCTCACATACTTTGTACCATGACTATCCAAATATTCAACACATGATGTGGCTGTACAAGATGCCTTAGTTTAATATGTTAAATTTTTGTTTGTTAATTTTTGAAGGCTTCCATATGCTTGCATGCGTTGGCCTTGGTCACCTAATGGCGGCTCTCCATGCTGCTCAATCTCTGGCAGCTTTCCTATTCAGTCCCTTAACCATGAGGTATCACTCAATGACCTCGTCCCAGTCTTTATCAGTCTACCTCTTGCAACCCTACCCCTACATTAACACACTTTCTGCATCCAATTATCATCCCCCATCCTCTCCACATGCCCAGACTATCTCAATCTAGCCCTCCTTATCACAACACCAATGCAGTCCAGTCCCATCCTACCTCTCAAATCTTCCATCGTAAACCTAGCCCCTCCAGGCCTCACACTCAGGGACACACTGCATATCCACCTAATCACTGACATTTCTGTACGTTTGAGCCTGCGAATATATTCTTCCTTTACTACCCAGGCCTCACTACCATACAGCATTACACTTCTAACACATGCTACATACAAAGATCCCTTAGCATGTAGGAAGAGACCTCTCAGTGTCAGGAGATGCGACAGCTCCCTGAACTTCTTGCAACCACTCCTCACTCTAGCCAAAGAACTGGTTCCAGCCCCACCTCCAGCACATGTCTCCCAATAACAGACCTCTTCCACACACTCAAGAGACTCACCAGCACGTTCAATCATTTCAAACTTGACAATCTCCACCTGCTATCCCTGACACACCACACACATGAAATCAGCATTATCTCGCAATCTACCTCTGATACCACTATACCTCTTACTCACCCACTTATCACAGACACTGTACAAGATGGAATTACTTCGCATGCTCTTGCGGCAAATCACAGGTGGCCACAATCTCTCTTCTTTGACAGTACTGCCACCAGCCCTGGATACCATCACACTTGTTTTATATGCATTTACTCTTAAGCCCTTGTGCCCCATACCATTTCTCTATTCCCAAGTCTTTCCTCCAACTCCCTTTCATTCTCTGCAATCAACACTGAATCACCAGCATACAACATCTGCCGCAGAAGTCCATACCTGAAGTCACATGAGAGGGCTTTAAGTGCCATGATAAATAACAAGATGCTCGAAACTGACCCCTGGTGCACACCAATATTCACAGAAAACTCATCACTCAAATTTCCATTCACCCTTACTTGGGTGCAAGCACCCACATGCATGGCCATAACCACCCTAACCAGCCACTCCTTGATCCCAAGCTCTCCCATTGCCCACTTCACCACCCCTCTAGGGACTCTGTCAAAGGCCTTCTCCAAATCAACAAAAACAAAGTACAGTTTCCTTTTCTTTCCTATAAATTTTTCCTGAAGCTGTTGAATAATGAATACGGCATTAGTGCTCCCTTTGCCTAGCATAAAACCAAACTGCATCTGAACAATATTCACTCTTTCTATAATCACACCTTCTAGAACTCTCTCCATTACCTTCATTATCTGGTCTAAAGAATTTATGCCTCTGTAATTTCCTCTTTCCAGGGCATCACCCTTCCCCCTGTACACATTTACAATTACACTTTTCAGCCAGTCATCTGGGACAACACACTCATATATGATTTTATTTATCAGGTCAGTGACAAACCTCACTCCTGTATCTCATGAGGCTTTCAACGTTTCAGCAGTCAACCAAGACACACCTGCTGCCTTCCCCTCCTGCATCCTGTCTATTGCCCTGCTCAATGTAGCAGCATCAATCAAAGGCCATAGGCCAGACACTGGATCTGCTGGCTCCAAACCTTCCCTGTCCCTGTCAAACTCCTCATTCAACAACCAAATGTAATGTTCTCTCCATGTGTCTTTAATATCCCCACTGTTCACCACTAACCTTTCTTCATCATTCATCATACACCGTTCATCTACGATATCCCTATCCTCCCTCATCATCTGATTTGCCACGTTAAATATCATATTCTTCCTTTCCACACGATTTAGGTTCTCAAGTAAAACTCTCTGTGACTCAGCCTTCGACCTGTAAACTTCTTTTCTAGCCCCATGCTTGGCAGCCAAGTATTCCTGTTTGTTACCATCCTTCTTCCATTCCCAGAAAAGCCTTCTTTTCTCCTTAAAAGTTTATGTATATATATATTTTTTCAATGCCATTAGGTGACCAAGCTCGATGCATGCTGGCAAGCTGAAGCCCTCAAAAACAAAATGAAATGAATAATATGAGTACTGTACTGATAAAAAATGGGCTATCAATTAAAAAAAAAAAAAAAATGGGGTCTACTTACACACATCAGTGTCTCCTCAGTCATTCGGCCCAGGTACTTCTTTTTCTGTTCCTTGTTGCCCGCAATAATCAACGGCATTTGCTGCGAACATCATCATCGTTAATGGGTATATTATGATCCATTTAAAAGGAGAATAATCAGCAACTAATTTTCCACTCTATGCTCTTCCCTTCTGGAGAAACATATAAGTGGTTATGCTGCTTATGACACTAAGCTGCATTACAAGTGGTGAACGAGAGATATCACCCCAGACTCAGACCTGGGGAGTGGGTGCACTACCTCTTGTCTCAAATTATAATACTTCACAAGGCATGGCAATCTTCTCTTGAAGTTGTCAAATGATCTCTCATATACAATTTATATATACTGTATGTGGTAGGTGGGGGCGCTCACAATCCACTCACTCGATGTAGTGCTGCTCTTGGGTGTCTGCCCTTTCCTCTCCTCCTTCCTCCTTTCCTTCCATCCTCTTCTGTCTTGCTTTCCTTCATTTTTTCCTTGTCCCTCTGCCTACAGATGAATTTACACTCCCTCTCCCGTCTTTCTTTCCTTCATTCTTTCCTCTTCCTTCTGCCTGTGGGTGACCCTACACTGAGTGACAAGCCAAATGGTTTCCTGTACACCAGGAAACCATTTACTATGCTGGGTGGTAACCATATAACCAGATTTTGGCTCCTGGTGGTTTAGTGTGTAATTATGGCACTCCAATCGGATTGAGCCAGTGAAGGTTTATATCCAAGGGATGGTTGGGGTTTACTGCACAGAAGGCCACTCAGGGATGAGTAAGGCTGGTCACTCATTTTAAATGTCAGGACCAACTTCCCTAGCCCCAGGCTTCTATTCTCCTCATGGGGCAGTGTAGGATTGGATGATGAATGAATGAATATACACACACACACACACACACACACACACACACACACACACACACACATACATATATATATATATATATATATATATATATATATACAGTATATTATAAATATATATATACTCTATTTATTATTCAATCCTGTGTTGCCCCGCGAGGAGCGCAGGAGTCTGGGGCTAGGCAAGTTGGTCCTGACATTTAAGATGAGAGTGACCAGCCTCACTCATCCCTGCGTGGCATTATGTGAGCAATAAACCCTAACCATCCCTTGGATATAAACCTTCACTGGCTCAAGCCAATTGGAGCGCTGTAATTACCCACTAAACCACCAGGTGCCAAAATTTGGTTATATGGTTACCACCCAGCGTAGTAAATGGTTTCCCAGTGTGCAGGAAACCAACTGGCTTGCCACTCAGTGTAGAGTCACCCACAAGCAGAACGAGGAGGAAAGAATGAAGGAAAGAAAGACAGAAGAGGATGGAAGGAAAGAAGGATGGAGGAGAGGAAAGGGCAGACACCCGACAGCTGCGCTACATCGAGTGAGTGGATGGTGAGCGCCCCCACCTACCATACATATATAGATAGATAGATAGATAGACAGACAGACAGACAGATAGATATAGATATATATAAAGAACCTTTGGTCCAGTTTCGTTTCTCTGTACCTCCAACTGAGACACCCCAGCTGGTGTGTGAGAGAAACTCATGGTGACCACTTGTATATACCACTTCTGGTCTCCCCATTATTTTTTTCTTCAGTGAACACGTGCCCACACTGCACTGTAAGGTTATTCTGTCCCGGGCCGGTAGCCTATGGCAGCATGTAGTATGTCTCAGACATTTTCGTTTGCTCTGTTACATATATGCATCTTTATTTTTACCACTTGCATGACATTGTAGCTAGTATATTTTTCTACCTTTTTGGCCATTAACATACAGGTACCTTCTAAGCCCTATTATGCATTAAAATCTTGAGACTTCTTGAGCTGGTATGCCATAATTTTTACTAGATCAATTACTTCTGATTGTGTTGCTCATTTTCCTCATTATATTACTGGATTTACACTTTCTGCTCTGTGTTTAGCCAGTGTCAGGTAGCCTGGTGTGTTCAGTTCTGCAAAACACAGGTAATGAGCTAGCCAGGTAGGTGTTTACTGTATGTCTGCTGCATCACCATCTGCAATTATTTACTGGCCTCGCAGATGTACTACCTCAGAGCTATACAGTACATCCAGAGCCAGGCCTAGGAGAGGTTTCATGCACTTTTAATTTGATAAACAGCAAAGAAAGTCTTCAACAAAAATTTATCACTGAGGCATCTACTTACCTGTGAACCTACTCTGAAACGGTGCTGTGAGTCAAAGCATGGCCACATCCTGAAGGCACTGAGTGCTGTTCACTAGTTTTCTTATGTGTTCATTCAGTCCAATAGACTACAACTGTCCAGTGATAATATTTCTCTACCTGTTTGTTCTGGCTTTTAGGAGACTATTTACAGTGTTATCACATCACTATTAGGCTATGACCTACAGTATATGACATTTCAGAGTTTCTTTGGCCCTTCCTTTTAATCAAGTTTCTCTTTTGGTCTATTTTGTATTTACTTAGGGGACGGTTGTGGTAGGTAGTGACATTCATCATCCATTCACTTTATGTAGAGCTGCCTACTTCTTCATTCATCTGTATCACTTTCTCTCTTGTGTCTGTCCCTCTCATCCTACCTCTCCCACCCTTCCTGTCACTTTTATTACTCTTCTTTCTGCTTCAGGCAGCTCTGCACTGACTGGCACACCTAATGGTGTCCTGCAACCTGGAAAATCATTTACAACACTGCATGGTAACCATATAACCAAATAATGGGGTGATATGGATCCTACAATGGAGCCCATGTTAACTGGATGGAGAGATGCAAATTCAGCATCAGTCTGGGAACCAAACCTCCACACACTTCCCTATGCCTCAGGTGCTGTTTGCCAAAAGGGAATACAGTGTCAATTCATTGCATGGAGACCCTGCATGGGCAACTGCTTGCTTGCAGTTGATGGGTCTGCTCAAACAGAGACCAGGGTTACTCAACAACAATTTAGAGGATAGTCTGCTCACACTTGTGGACATGACCCCCACAAACCACTTTTCCTTGATATTCGTACCTTTGGGTAGTGACCCTTCCATATGTGCGAGTAAAGTGTTAACCTAGGGTTCCATGCATTTGGAGGCCACACACATAGATAACTTGAACCAATTATATTAAAGCTAATGTGTTAACCAACCCTCTGGCCTGACCCCAACTTGCCCAATAAAAACCTTTTTGTGATCTCAAGTAGTTACATATATACTTCATGACAGCACAGCCAACCGTATTTAGCTTGTTACATACCCTGGATCTGTATAGTTAAGCAGACACACCAACTGCAGGCAAGCAATTGCCCCTGCAGGGGTGTCCTGTACAGTGAACCAACACTCCCTTGTGGCAGACAGCACCTTGTAGCACGGCATGGGGAGGAATATGGAGGTTTGGTTCCTTGATAAATGCTGCACTTGGGTCACTCCACCCACTTAACAGGGGGAACCACATAAGATACCACATCACCCTGTTTTCTGGTTATATAGTTACCAGCCAGCATTGTAAAGAGTTTCCTGGGTTACAAGAAACCACTGGTCACAGTGTAGAGCCATTTGAAGTGGAAAGAATAGTAATAAAAAGTGACACTAAACATGGGACAAGTAGGAAGTAATGAGAGAAGAAATGAAGGGTGAAGTAGGTAGGACTACATTATGTGAGTGGATGATGGTCGCTACCATCTACCATTAATGTACGTACATTATACAGTATAAGTAAACTGTGAAAACTGTGCAGCACCCTGCAAGTGTCATGGTTTGGGGACTTTCACTGGTAATATGGGAAGAGGTGGGCTGTATTTGTTACCAAAGATCATAACAATGAATGGGACATGATATCTGGATGTGCTGATGGAATATTTGCTGCCCTTTTATCCTACTCATCAATGTGATTCTTTTATGCATGATGAAGCACCAGCACACAGGGCAGAAATGGCTTGCAAGTGGTTGCAAGACAATGGGAATGAAATCCTAGAGTGGTTAGGTAACTCACCTGACCCCAATCCTGTTGAAAATGCTTGGAACAGGATGAGGAAGATGGTTAATGAGACACACCCCACAAATGTGAAGGACATGGAGGAATCTCTCAAGAGGATTTGATGCACTATGGGCAAGGAATACTGTACTTCGTTAATCTTGCCGATTCCATGGTGTCCAGGCTGAGAAAAGTGTTGGTTGCCAAGGGCAATATGACTAAGTACTGATGTAAGCTGCGTCTCAAAAGTTTTTGAGTTTAATCTTAAGAGAAAAATTTTAACATCTTTCCTATCACTACCTTCTTTCTGATCATCAGTGTGGGTTCTGTCAAGGACACTCCACTGGCGGTTTTCTCACCTACCTCTCACATTCCTGGTCATCCTCCTTTCGGGACTTTGGTGAAAGCTTTGCCATTGCACTTGACATCTCAAAGGCTTTTGATCGAGTTTGGCATAAATCTTTAATTTCTAAACTGCCCTTTTATGGTTTCTCTCCTTCTATCTGTGCCATCATCTATAGCTTCCTTTCTGGTTGTTCTATAGCTGCTGTTGTAGATGGCCAAAATTTTTTTCCTAGATCTATCAATAGTGATGTTCCTCAGGGCTCTGTCCTATCACCAACTCTCTTCCTTTTATTCACCAATGACCTTCTAAGCTGTATATCTAATCCTATCCACTCATACGTTGATGATTCCACCCTTCACCTTTCCATTCGGTTCCCGCAACGTCCCTTTCAGCACTTACTTCAACAAACAAGAGAAGAGGCTACGGCACACCTAATGTCTGACTTGGCTTGTATCTCTAACTGGGGTAAAAGTACCGGTAAGCTTGTTTTTAATGCATCAAAGACAGTTCTTACACCTATCAACCTGAAAAAATCTTCCACGGGAGTACCCACTAATGTTTGGTAATATCCAGCTCAATCCTGCATCATCCTTAAACATACCTGTGGTATCATTCTCTCGGGATTTATCTTGGAAAGATCATATTACATCTCTTGTAAAATCTGCTTCCAAGAGATTAGGTGTGTTAAGCCGACTCCGTACCTATTTTACCCCTGCACAGTTGTTGGCTTTATATATGGGTTTTATTTGTCCCTGTGTAGAGTACAACTGTCATGTGTTGGGAAGCTCCCCACATACAGCTCTTCTCAACAGGATGGACTCAAAGGCTTTTCGTCTCATTAACTCTCCTCCTCTTACAGGCTCCCTTCAACCTCTGTCTCTGAGCCGCTCTGTTGCATCTTTATCTCTTTTCTATCGCCACTTCAATGGTCACTGCTCCTCTGAAACGTCTGCTTGCGTCCCTCCACCTCTAGCACCCGTCTAGCAACAAACTCTGAGTCGCACTGTTGCATCTTTATCTCTTTTCTCTCACTACTTCAATGGTCACTGCTCCTCTGAACTGTCTGCTTGCATCCCTCCATCTCTAGCACCCAACTAGCAACAAACTATCATCCCTTTTCTGTCCAACCCTCTGATGCAAGAGTTAACCGTTACTTCCAGTCCTTCATTTATGCAACAGATCAACTCTGGAACTGTCTCCCTCTGTCTGTATTTCCAACTTCCTATGATTTCCAGTCTTTAGAACGCAGTGTGTCCAGGCATCTCAAAATGAACGGACTTGAATAAGGCTCTCTTTTATATTGTTTTTATTTTTTCTTGGAAGGAACAGTTGGTGGGCTCCTGGCCTTTGGTTCCTTCTTCCTTGCATAAAAAAATAAACAAATGAATAAAAATAATGTATGCATGTACTACTGTATTTTTTTTCCTTTATTTTCCTTATTATCAAGTATGTCAAGATTTCTATTGCAGGCACTGTACATACATCTGCCTGATATTCAATTTGTAGACTGCCAAGGTAATCTACATCCATTCTCTCCAAATGACCAAACCATCTTAGCCTTCCTTCATATCACTGGTATGGCACCACTCATCCAAGTTTTCCTAAATATTTCCAACAACCATTACATTCACTGTCTCCTCTGCTGTACAATTTATCATCTCTGAATATACCTCATCAACATATCCTGCCTTCATATTTTCAATTCCTGCAGAGCATATTTCACCTCCGCAACAATGGCATAATCAAGCAATATCATTATCAACTACTAATTATCAATCGGCATTACAATGTGCCATTCTTAAAAACTATGCAATTTAAATATTATTCTAAGATTCATGTGTGCAAAATATTCAAACTTACCCCAAGGTTATTGGCCTCCATTGCTGTTTGAACTCCAGTGCAAGCATATGCAATTTCCTCAGTGATGAGACATCCTTCAAATGTGTGAAGACCCATCCCACCAAACTCACTAGGAATGTGGGGATTCAACAGACCTAACTCCCAGCCCTGAAATTAAAGACCAATATAGTTTAAATACAGTTCTCTACTATTTGTTGCTAACATACTGGCTGCAAGGGTGTGTTGCCAAATTACTCTGGCTGTTTTATCAGTAAAACTGCTTCTCGTCTGCTTTATTTTCCAACACAAAATGATACACAGTGCAGCCAAAATCCAATCACAAGGGAGAAATACAGGTACAGTAAATGATCCTGCCCCGAGTCTTACATTAACTGTAAATTCTTCTTATAATGACTATGAAAATTCTTCTGTCATCACGCAAATTTAACTGAAGCAGAGAACAGCAGCAGCAGAAGTACATGTATTGCATTAAATAAAACAGCTGCACACTATTTAATTTTTATGATTGGTGAATGAACACATTCCCACATCACCCTCATGACTAAGGAAACAACTGATGGAACAGAACCAAATACTGTACAGTAAAATTCCGATTATCCAGTCAACTAGAGCCAAAGGCTTGAAGTATACTGTCAGAAAGTCGG
The DNA here is from genome assembly GCF_032717465.1 of Coenobita brevimanus. Lineage (NCBI taxonomy): Eukaryota > Metazoa > Arthropoda > Malacostraca > Decapoda > Coenobitidae > Coenobita > Coenobita brevimanus. Next base: position 55,739,134 of record NC_136967.1, on the reverse strand, counting down.
GTTATGCAAAAGTTCCCCCTAGAGGCCTCTAACCCTCAACCCTATAACACTTATCCACTGTCTAACCCCTACAAAATGCTTTAAAATGTCAAAAAGCAGCTATCAGATGTTCCTGAAAATAAAATACTGTAATACAATACTGTTAATGCTTTTACATACAGAAGCAATTTCATGTTGACGTTGGGGATAATATCAAAGTCCCCCCAGCTGGGAGGCCCATTTTCTTTCACACAGCAGTATATGTACAGTACCGTATAACGCACATTGTAAACACTATAAATCGTCAAAAATCAGCTAAAAGACTTTCCTAATACTGAAATACTGTGAAGTACGATGTAATCTTATGTACAGAAACTTATTTCACACTGATGGTGGTGGTGAGAAGACATTATTGGAGAATACTGTACAACAGTATCCCAAATAAATAATAAAAACATCAACAAACAGAAGAAAACATGAATAAAATGAAGCATGCTTCATTACTGTACTGTGCTGTGGACACCATACTGTACTTTCTTCATTTGAAATTCTAGCACTCTGCCACACAGAACACAACAAAACTTCTGTCTCATAGTAGCAAGGACAAACTTCACTTGGGAAGAAACAGTTGCCTAAATGACTTTATATATTGTGTTAACAATTCGTTTGTAGCACAATTAATATGCTTAGTAAAATATACACATTATTATCAACTCTTCTTGTTCCGTAACCCAATTTAATTAACTTTTCTTTCCATTACACTTTCATCGGTGCCTTAGCAGAATCCAACAGTCACGTACAGTGCAGTAATATACACTTCAGAACACTGTAAATTGTACTTACTGGAGAGGAGAGGAGAGGAGGGGAGGGGGGGCAGAAGTGTGACATGTCAGAAAGACATGGCTGCGCTAGAAGGCCAGCCAGGTTTTGGAGGGAAACCCATTGCAATGCTGCCATTCAATAATAATAATGTTTTGAAAGTGACATAGAGTGCAGTGTAGGTTCGTTTGAATACCGGCATCATTGTGGCGGTGGAATACAATGGAATGTAAGAGAAACTCCACCTTCCTCCTGGCAGCCAATGAAAACTCTGCATTGCAATTCTCTCTCCCCTGCCTTAGCCAATCAAAACTCTTCTACTGTACTCTCAACCACTGCATCTCCCCTCCCTACCCACCACCAAACACCCTGTGAGCCTAGGCCCACCAACCATCAATCCTCCCTCCCTCCCTCCCTCAACACTCCACTCCTTTCATATTACAATATGAGTACTGTATAACCCCATTCTTTTTGTGTATTTTTATTCCTTTATTTTCTTTTTTTGTGATTGTGGCTGGAGGTTTGATGACAACATGTGTCTCATGCAAGATAATAATGTACTTTTAGCCAGAAGAAAGGGGTCCTTCATGCTGGGTAGTGCCAAAGATTTTATGCTTTCTGCCGGATACCATTTTAATTTGGTCATTAGCTACGCCGAATGATGTCGTATGCCGGGTAGTGCCGAGACTGATAATCAGGGGTTTACAGTACAGTACAGTACTGTATAACCTAATGCATGGGTATGGGGGAGCACTTTCAGCGTGGAGGGAGGGCGAAATTTCTCTTCTCCATCTTTACATACAGCAGCCTCTAAATATCTGGCATAATTCAGCCAAACCCCCTGCCGGATATTGCATCGATACTCTCAACTGGCTACGATGTCCATTTGGTGTTGAGCTGGATAATATGTCACCACCCTAAGCTATCCATCTTGACCCTCTATCCTAAAAACTTTCCTACCATATTACCCATGAGTAAAGATTAAAATCAAGCATAAAATACAATACAGAATTGATACAGTACATACATTACAGTACTACAGTACCTGCAAACACAGTCTGCAGCAACCAGGGCACCATCATAAAAGTCACAACCTCAGTCATCATGCTGAATTAGGCTACAGCAATTGGAGCAATAGGGCATGGAACACTGAGGCGCCACAAGGAAAGTTACAGCGCTTCAGCAACAAGTGAGGCACAGGGGACCACAGGCTAAGTCACAGCACTGGGGGGTGGCCACCGCGTGGGTCTCAAATGCACAAGGAACGAATACAGTAGGTGCTCACTATGTGGTGTCCAGTGGAGAGAATGAGAGGGCAATGATTGGCTTGGTGAGCTGAGTGGGCCGCTCCCGCAATGCACTGTGATTCGCTAGAGTGTGTTGTGGGCTCTGCCCATGCACTGACTGGGTCCCATGCCTGAGCCAGATGATATACATTCATCCATTCACCCATCATCCAATTCTGTGTATCCACTGCGTGAGGTTGCCTGGGCTCAGCTGAGAAAAGTCGAGTGGATGCCCACTATGTCATACGGCACACTGACATCACAACCCATGCCACTTCCTCGCGCACTCTACAAGGGCAGGTTGCACTCTGTGGTGCGACACCAGATTCAGCTCACTTTGTCACCCCAATTTCACATTTTCAAAACTATCTCACACACTACCAATTATTTACTTTTTTCACTCCCTGTTGTGCTCTAGGAATTTTGCAACATAGAAACTCTCGTATTAACCCATGCCGTGCTGGGGAAAAAAAAAAAAAAGACATACCACTCTATGCCGGCCAATTTTAGATTTTTTATTCTGGCTAAATGGTCTTAATACATCAATATAAGATTCCTGGCACTAATAAAACTAATCATCAAAGCCAGAAAGTTGGTTGAATCGAGTCAGGTTGGTGCCACTCTACCTCTGAAATTTTCAAGATTACTGAGAGAGCGGAGCATCTATGAGCTTGTGAACCAATTTTGGATTTTTTTTGTAGGTAAATGGGCTTAATACATCAATATAAGATCCCTGGCACTAATATAAATAATCACCAAAGCCAGAAAGTAGGTTGAATCAAGTCAGGTTGGTGCCATTCGACCTCTGAAATCTTCAAGGTTACAGACAGAGCAGATCAGCTGTGAGTCTGCTAAGACTCACTCGCCTCCCATGCTCCTAAATCAGTGTTGTAAGCGTAGTGGAGAAATGTCTGAAGTTAGCAAGATACAATATTACCTTCCATTTTACTTCAGTTGCTTCCAATGACTCCTCAATGCTGCAGGATATAGATCTACGTCACCGGCGTTTTTGAAGGGGAGGTTGATCTACGTTGCTAGTATGGTGCGGGTTAAGCAAATGGACTGTATTTCATATTTTACTTTCACATATCATTTCCCTACCCATTTCTCTCTACTCCTTCACATGAGAGAATAAGTTACAAATCATAAGGAGTTACTAGGAAAAGTTATTACTGTACAGTATCTCCAAGACCTTGTGGTCCACACCTAGGAGAAAATGCGCATTTGCTTGGGAATGCATATCCAATTTGCAATCATTCTAATGTAATTAAGAACCTACTGGGGTTTCTTTTAAACTGCTCCATTGTAGTGCTATTAACAACATCCATGGGGAGTCAGTTCCAGGTGAAGCAGATCTTTACATGAAAAAGGTTTTCACATATGCTACTGTTAAATCTTGATTCTAACCATGGTTGCAAGTTGATTTCAAGCTGAGATTTATTCGCCCCTGTGTAGAGTACAACTCCCATGTGTGGGAAGGCTCCCCACATACAGCTCTCCTCAATAGGGTGGAATCAAAGGCTTTTCGTCTCATTAACTATCCTCTTACTGGCTCCCTTTAACCTCTGTCTCTTCGCCGCGCTGTTGTCTCTTTATCTCTTTTCTATCACTGCTTCCATTGTCACTGCTCCTCTGAACTGTCTGCATGCATTCCTCCACCTCTACGACGGGCGCGTACCATCCGTCTAGCAACAAACTCTCGTCCCTTTTCTGTCCAACTTTCTAATGCAAGAGTTAACTGTTACTCCCAGTCCTTCATTTATGCAACTCTGGAACTGTCTTCCTCTGTCTGTATTTCCTACTTCCTATGATCTCCAGTCTTTCAAACGCAGTGTGTCCAGGCATCTCGAAATGAACAGATCTTGAATTTGGCTCACTTTTGTATTGTTTTTGTTTTTTTCTTGGAAGGAAGTGTTTGCGGGCTCCTGGCCTTTGGTTCCTTCTTACTCGCATTAAAAAAAAAAAAAAAAAAAAAAAAAAAATCTATGCTCAAGACTGTCAAACCCACCCAGTATTTTACACACCTCATTGAGCTTGAACTCAGAGTCTACAGATTTCTAATGACAACAGTCCCAGAGCCCTCAGGCAATCCTGATAACTCATACTCCTGATGGACAGAATAACTTTTGGAGCTCTAGCTTGAACTCTTTAAAAATTATGTGTCTTTCCCAAGTGCAAGTGACCAGAACTGCACAGCACACTCCAGATACAGTCATATTAAGGTCTGCTCTACGTTGAGGCAGAACAGCCAGTTTCTTTTGTGGAGTCTGTACTGTGAAAATACAGCAATGATAACGGTACTGCTGCTAACTTAGAAAACATATCCCAAGGGCAACTGATATTCATGGTTAGAACAGTTCCTTCCCCCCCCCCTCCCATACAGATTAGTGTCCTTCCTTTAAATGATTTGAAATAAGGCATCCTTTACACCAAAAAGGAGTAATATAAACTGGCTGTCACTGATCACTGCTACAAAATTATTATCAAATATAAGTGCTCCAACTCACCTGCCTGATTAATTCCCAGGGATACTCCATGGTAGCATCAAGTTCAGCAGCCTTAGGCAGGATTTCCTCTCGGGCAAACTTGCGTGCCAGCTGTTGAATTTCCTTTTGCTCTTCTGTTAAATCTGGGGAAAAAAAAAAAATTGGTGTTAGCATGAAATGTCAAACCATAATACCATGTACCCTGCTACCTACAGTTACTACATTATACTTATCCTCTCATGACATAGCTACCAACTCTCAATCAAGAAAAACCGCAGGGCTCACCACACAGGCCACATCTTAGCACAAAAATGAGATACCAAGAAAGCATGATACAGACTTTACACCTCAAAATGTTATTTGAGTTTAAATCTATAATTTAGCTATCTACTCTGATGTCTTTAGTAAATTTTCAAGAATTTAAAATAATTTGCATGCATTTATCAAATTAGGTGAAATCTTAGATCATGAATGAAGTACAGTACGGTATCAATTCAGTATGATCCATCACAACATTGCCCATATCATGCTCTCTTCTGATGCTGCAATTACCATATTATTGGCATATGACACTGCATTGTGTAAGACACATCTTAATTTTGGATGAGCAAACCTAAAGAAACTTTTTTTTTTCACTCTTAACCAATGCGCACTGACACCTTAGCTTCATACAGTAAATTTCACACTCATCATGCAATACAATGCAATTCCCAAATCCCGATATGGTCAGGATCACAAGGCTTTTGGAAAATGTGATTTTTTGGAAAACTAGAAAAATTTCATTACCAAGTCACATGTATAGATATCCATATGTCCCTTGTCATACCTTTCAGTAATCACAGTATTCATACTACAATTTACTATCTCATAATAATGGTTTCACTGAATATTCATTTTTTTTCTTTTTTTAACTCAAAAATACTGTAGGCCTCACTCATGATCACTTCATGCTCAGAATCCCACTGCCCAAGTAGACATGCACAAATTATTCTCTTCGAGGACAACAGTAATAAAAACAGTTCCCTTGACTACAGTATATTATGTTGTACAGAATTATCTGATTATGAGAGAGCACATCAGTCATGCACTGGTCACCAATTTCATGTTGCTGCTGAGTTCAGTCAAGCCAATCTGAGGACTACCAAACATACTGGGATTGTGAGTTTAGTGATTTTAAGTTAAAAGATCTCAAGATAATTTTCATCTTAATATGCCAATATCTTAGAGGCTGAAAGGAAATTCTTCATTCAGCATTTCAGGCCCACTAATTTTGAAAAATTTGTGCACAAATTTTTCGGCAACATCTTAGTCATAAGACATCCCCCCCCCCCCCAAACCTTCACACATTTTATTCTATGACATTTAAATTCCATTGTTACTCAGCCAATTCCAATATGATTCCAACTACAGTACTGGATAATATTCCCTGTAACTATGTAGAGATTTCACAAGCTTTGATGCAAGGCAGTGGAATGCTACTAATCATTGGCCTCATGACCAGTAGGTGATTGGATCAGACAGCACTAACTCTGTACTGGACAAAAAATAAACCTCGTGGGTAAAAGTATTTAGATCAAATTAAACTAATTTAAGGCACAAGAATCCCCAGAATGTTGTAAACAATGATAGGCAAACACACAAAACTGAAATTTGATATGATGAATATAGGCAGAGAGGGGGGACAAAAAAAAAAAAAAAAAAAAAAAAAAAAAAAAGTACAGTACAATACACTGCACAGTTATGGTTTAAGCATGCTGGCAAACATAAGTAGAATGACACTCGGTGATGTTACCTCTACCGGCCAATGCATGTTCTCATGGACTGTGACACCTCTCTGCTACCCAAAATAATGTCCCCCCTCCACACACACACACACACACACACGATTGGATTTCATGTACATCCGAGGAAGAAATCTGTACGAACATAAGTTTTCTGTAATACGCTAATTTCTTTTTTTACTGAATATTTTGAGTGTCTACCATACTAAAAGCAATGACTACTAATGCAATGAGTATCTGACAGGAGACCACTGTACCACACTCCATCTGTTCAACGAGAGATGCAAGTTTCACATAGAGAATAACTGATTCTTAAAAAAAAAAAAAAAAAAAAAAAAAAAAAAAAAAAAATAATAAATTAACATGAAACTTACCGAAGCATACACCTCCCCCACTTGATGTACTTGTAACCCCAGGAGATGGCTGTATGGCTGTGCTGCAGCATCGTGACCAAGGCTGTTTCCTTGGTACAATACGAAGTAACTGTGCAAAAATTAAGAAGTATCACTGCCAGCATTACAAGAAGCTTACACTAGTCTGATGAATACTATAAACAAAAATTGCTCCACAAAACACACCATTTATACTATGAAAACTAACCTGTTCCAAATTGGGCAGGTTGTGATCACAGGTTCATTTGGACATTAGCTTAATGGACTGCGAGAGCAATATACCATTTTTATCTTTTGCTACCCGAACTACTTCTTTATCACCCTGCCTAACTCTCTTTACCTCTTTCCAGAACATTTTCTTACATTCCCCTCACTTTACGCTTAAATTCCTTCCAAATTCCTCATCCACTCTCTTCTTACTAATCTTTTCACCTCTCTCTTCCTCTCTACATGTAACTCATTCTTCCATCTCTCAACTTCTGCCACGCCTGTGTCTCATCCACTCACTATGTGCTTTCTTTTGTGCCACAGCCTCTCTCACCTGGTCATTCCACCATGCTGTTCCCTGCACCCCCTTTCATCTTCTCTTCAACCCACACACCATCTCACATGCTACACAGATTTCTTCCGTCAATATCTTGCACACACCTTCCACATCCCTCATCTGCTCCAATCCATATTTACCCAATCACTCCTCCACTTCGTTTTTATATCTCCTACTTAATCTAATTTTGTCTATATTTAACCATACTTGAGTCAGGAAAATTACATCATTTTTATCAGTAAACAGTTGTTTTATAATCTTTGGACATGCATCTGGATATTTAAAAACCTCATAATATTATACTGTACATACTTTTATCATCATGGGGCAAGTAAAGGCCTAACAGTCTGGAACTCCGATTTGATACCTGTCTGTGGCTCTGGCTAAGGAATGTCTATTTTATGCAAATCACAGAATACATACAAATAGGTCCAGAGAAATCTCACGGCTTTAGCAATGGTAGAAAAAGCAATTAAATGGTGAAAGTTCTAAGTAGGAGTCGATAACCCTGATCTAAAAACTTTTTGGGGGCAGGTCATCGGTATTTTACTAAAATAATAAATGAGCAAATGTAAAAAAAAAAAAAAGGGGGGGGGAATAGGACATAACTAGCAATAAATACCTGACGAATTGCAGCCATCTCCTCAAAGGCTTACAGTAACGATATCCAAAAGCTACACAAGTTGTTTATAATAATGACGACAACGATGGGGATGGATAGCTCACAACGAGCTAGTTGCCGATATACCACCTTTTGCACCCATTTGAAAGTTCACATTTATTTGCCACTAAATTCTGGGTGACCAGTAGTTAAAAACTTAGCAATAATTAACAGGATATATCAATTGATTTGCGAAATTTTCTGCACTTTAGCCCTTTTGGGCGATTTATTGAGTTTTGTTTGCTCCAAATATTTACATTAGAAAACTCGAAGAAAACAGCTGATTACGGAACAACAACGACAGCCAATCGCAGGCATTAATTAGAACTCGAAGTTGTCATTGGTTCAAGTGGAAGGAAAATCAGCCAATATAAACTTATGCCTTGTGACAGTATGAATCGAAAGTATGTTAACCAATTACTACTGAGAATTTTAACTGGCAGAATTTTGATTTGCTAAGAAATTTTGCTTCTTGCAAGAGACGCGGGTTTCAGTATACAAATAAAGAACGGACGTAGCTAGGCGGGAGGAGGGTTAGTATTTGAATAAACAGTTAATAATTTACGGAAAGTATCTATATTTAGGTTTTATATATATCAAGGTCTAGTGAGATATATACAGTATTGCTCCAGGTTGTGACGATACCGCACCAATTGTGAGTTCCTGCTGCATTGCAGTGAGAGTTTATGTGTTGAAAGGTTAACGTAGTTTACTGTACTTCACTCATTGTAATTGACAGACTCGAACTAGTTCATCCATAACACAGTAGACACAATAGTCTGGTGGGGGAGATTCTATACAAAATGAGCATTTTTTTATGGAAGGTAAATATACGCTTCATTTGAGGCAGTAGAAACACCTACCAATTCCATTAATATTTCTCCTTTTTTTCTGTATTTGACTATTTTCAGGATTTCAAATTACCTTTTTCTGCGGAAAATTTTCCCACTGTTTTTGTCATGTTCCTTAAGCCAAACCTATGATTCTGTGTTTGTGGCATAAGAGAAATCTTACTCAACATACTGAAAAGTGTACTTCGTTTCTGGATGCCAGGTTAGGTTAGGTTAGATTAATTATTAGGTATAGTTAAGTTAGGTTGGGTTAGAATTAAAGACTTAGGTTAGGACAGTCCTTCTGCCATTATAGCTGACCAATCAAATGAGTTGAATCAACAGAATATACCTAAAAATAACAGGGGAAACAATTTTTGCATGAAACTTTTACCACCCCAGAAATAATCAGAAAATTATATATACCGTAACAGACTATCAGGAAGAAGAACTGGTTTTTTAAGGTGCTTCTACTGCCTCAAAGAAAGTGTAGCTACGTTTACCTTTATTGGATGCAACCTGGACATATGTATGAAGTAAAAGTTCAGTACAAATGCAGTAGAGCTCCCATTAACAAATTATTATTATTCTATTTCCCATCTTTCCTGTCACTTCTCATTACTCTTCTTTCCTTTTCAGGTGGCTTTACATTGAGTGACAAGTCTAATGGTTTACTGTAAGCCAGGAAACCACTTACAGTGCTGAGTGATAACCATATAACTAACCCACTTGTCCTGTGTCAACAAGTAGGTTGGCCCCTACCAGTAAAACCACTAACTCAAAGACAAATGACCTTCCCTTAGGAGAGTAGCGTCTGGCTGCACTGTATATAAATAGAGATTATTATTATTATTATTATTATTATTATTATTATTATTATTATATTACAGTATTATCATTATTATTATTATTATTATATTACAGTATTATTTTTATTATTATTATTATTATTATATCAATACTTTAACACAGAGGCACAGGTCTACCAAATTTCCTATTCAAATGAGTCATTCACAGGTTGATTACGATAGGTAAGGGTTGAAGTTTTGGTCTGCTAGGAATTGAGAGCTTCCAGTGTTAGGCTTCATGGTAATCTTACATTAGGTAGTTAAAATCGTAGAGTGTTTGGAGGTGATTCCCCCAGTTAGGTTAAGTTGTCAAGATCAGTAAACACCACCCCACATGCTGCACAGATTTCCTTCATGAATACCCAACTCACACTTTCCACCTCCTCCATCTGTTTCAAGGCGCATCTGTCCGGTCACTTCTTCATTTCTCTCCTGTACTCCACCTTTTTGTCTTCCTTTGTGCAGCTTTTCCTCACTCTGCAACATCTGCTTCCTTCTGTCTTCTTGATACAGGTGTGTTAAAAACTCACATACAGGTGTATTAAAAACTCATATCTGGGCAGTTTCCTCTTCAGGCCAGCAGTGACTAATTCACTTGTGTCTGAACATTTTGTTTTGATTTTCCATTCTTTTGGTGTCTACTGCATTGACCTACTAGCCATGTGAAGATTGAAGTACAGAGATAAGACTGCATTCAAGGGTATTTGTGGAGTGTTGCACTTGTAAGTTTTTTGTTCTTATTCAGCAGGTGGGATCTTTACCGGTATGTAAAATGACTTTGACCTTAATAATAACTTCAATGTATGAATGGAAAAATGGAGGTTAAGTCATCAAGACATTCCTCTCTCCAATCACAATAGCATTCCTCTCTTCAGTCACAATAATATGATGAATCTGAGATTATAACTACTTTACCTGGCAACCACAGCTACCCTACTTTTGTAACTAGTTTCATGATGCTTGCACAAAGTAGCTGTGGTATATAAGTGTTTTGTTGTAGACATACCCAAAGTAGCTACAGTATAGAAATGTTTTGTTGTAGACATACTAGCTGCATTGCAGTATTTTCTTAAGTTCTCTCCCCTTTAATTCTCTAGGTGAGTGAAATGGGTCTGTCCTTCAATTTGGCAGGTGAATGAAATGGATACCCTGACCTGCAGTGATGGAGATGTGCTTTGGGATGGTGCAGTGGTAGTGAGTGTGGTGGAAGCTGCCACCCCCTCCAACACAAAGCGTACCCTCAGTTTGTTTGTGAAGCTTGAGACAAAATCATCTGCCTCAACAAAGGTATTTAATGATTTTATGAACATTATTACTGTTGATGAAATCACTACCATACTTCAACATTTCTTCACCAATATCATTCACCCTAGGAGCCTTCTGTAACCAGCTTATTAGTTGCCATAATTATTTCCCCTCTGCTACTTGGTCCTTGTTCCTTCCCATACCCCTAGCAGATAACAGCTGCTTCTTTCTTATCTCCCACTGCCAGAAAGCAAAAATATTTTCTGCATCTCCCAGCCATACCATATTCATCCTCAAGCACCCTACCATCCTTACCCTGAAGTTTACCCCCCCCCCCCAACCCTTCCTTTCACCCTTGGTCATCTAGCATCCTTTGGTGTCTCACAGTATTTCTCTCTGTCATTCTTGTACTGATCTCTAATCTTTCTTCCAAGCTCCTCATCTACTTGCTTTTGTCTTCATTTATCATCCATCTTGTTTACTGGTTCAGTCTCCTATAGCCTATTCTTGCTTCCTTCTTTCTCTTAGTTCCTGAGGTACATTTCTCAGAAGCATCTTTTTCCATGCCTCCTTTTGTTAACATACATACTGGGTGCATCTCCCAACCCCGCTCAAAGCAGTGATCATCAGAAAGTTATGACTACAGTGTAGGCTAAACTGAAAAATCCAGATTCCAGATTTCCGAAAATATCAGCTTTCCTAAAGAATTTTGAAAGTGTCAGTTTACTGAAAAAAAAAAATATTAAGTAATATACTGTATTTATCAAAAACTCCTGATTTGGTTTCCAGGGTCACTGTTGTATCGAAAATGTGCCACAGTAGTGTACAGTTACACAGCCTGTCGTAAGTTGGACACACCTAAACCACAAAATTGATTTCATAATTTTTTTGGTTTGCAATTGTGTCCCGTTAGAGAAAATTGTCTAGTTTATTACTGAATTTTTACACCTGAATCATCATTATCACAATTGTGGCATAATAAATTTGAGCATGAATACAGTGAATAATAAAAGGAGTACCTGTTAGATGGGTGTCAACACAAATGGTAGATTTTTTTTTTTTTTTTTTTTTTTTTTTTAATGTGTTCAACTCTGGGCATAGGCTTCACAGCCTGCTCCCAAGGCCCAGTAGTCCTCCTACATACCACACACCTCCACATGTCACCACTTCGGTGCTAACACCCACCTTCCATATTGAATAAATGCTAGGGCTGTCTCATTCAGGACTGGTGTATTGGTATTAGCTGGGGAATTTTTACGACATGTCGGCGGGTCTTCTGGTAGATCGGTAAAGTCTGCATTTTATGAGATTCAAATCCTTAAACTGTTCCCTGCCCCAGCGGGGATTTGAACCTGGGTTCGGTAGGACTGCAGGCCACCTCTCTACCAATCGAGCCACTGCCTCCCCTCCAGTTTTCCAAAAGTCTGATTCCAACCATTTTGAATTTTGGGAACTGCACTGTCTTGGGGATTTCTTAATTCTGATGTCTATCAAGCTGTTAACTAATTAGTTAATGCAGTATACATTTCCTTAATGGCACCATAGGTGGGGGCATCCACCATCCATTATCTTGATGTAATGTTACATTCAGGTAACTCTGCAATGAGTGGCAGCCAAATGAATCCTTGTATCCCAGGAAATCATTTACTGTACTACACTGGATGGTATCTGTGTAACCTGTGGATTGTGGTTCTCCAACCAGATGCGACCCATAAGGTGGTACATCCCAGAGGTGACTAAGGTTATTGCTCAAACAGTACTGCCCAGGGAAGAGCAGCTAGGCACTATTGCTCAAGATTTTTTTTTTCTTTTTATTGGTAAATAGGACATCTCAAGGTTTTGCCAAAAAGGTATAATGGATGAAACAGAAAATAGAGTCTAGTTGTACATTGCATAGGTTACATGGCATTGTTAGTATTGGGGTTAGTGTTACTGGTACCTCTTGATTTACGTGAGTATTGTGTTCCAGAAGTCGTTTAATTTGAATTTTACGTAGGCTAACTTAAACACAATTTTCCCATAAGAATACATGTTAAGTGAAGGAGTTAGGTTCTGTTAACTTTCTAGAGTACTATATGGTGAATAAAATACAGTTATATGTCGTTTACGTTTCATTTTCATTTTTGAAAGCTCCAACATGCTTGCATGTGTCGGCCTTGGTTACCTGATGACTGCTCTCCATGCTGCTCAATCTCTGGCAGCTTCCCTATTTAGTACCTTAACCCTGAGGTCACACTCAGTGACTTCGTCCCACATCATTTTTGGTGTGCCTCTCACTACCCTATCCCCAACACTTCTTACTTTCTGCACCCATTTATCATCCCCCATCCACTCCACATGCCGAGACCATCTCAATCTACCTCTCCTTATCACAACACCAATACACTCCAGTCCCATCCTACCTCTCAACTCTTCTATCATAAACCTAACCCCCCTAGGCCTTGAACTCAAGGACGCACTGCACATTCACCTAATCATTGGCATTTCTGTATGTTTGAGCCTGCAAATAGCCTCTTCCTTTACTGCCCAGGTCTCACTACCATACAGCATTACTTGCCTAACACATGCTGCATACAAAGATCCCTTAGCATGGAGGGAGAGCCCTCTCAGTGTAAGAAGAGGCAACAGCTCCCTGAACTTCTTCCAACCACTCCTCACTCTAGCCAGAGAGCTGGTTACAGCCCCACCTCCAGCACATACCATGTCTCCCAAATAACAAAATTCTTCCATACACTCAAGAGAATCACCAGCAAGTTCAATCCTTTCACGTCTGGCATATCCATATGCTCTCCCCGACACACCACACACAAGAAATTAGCATTATCCTGCAGTCTACCTCTGATACCGCTACCTCTCTTATGCACCCACTTATCCCAAACACTGCAGAAGATGGAATTACTTCCCATGTCCTTGTGACAAATTGCACATGGCTACTCTCCCTCTTCTTTGACAGTTCCACCTCCAGCCCTAGATACCATTACGTTTGTTTTATTTGCATTTACTCTTAAGCTCTTGTGCCCCATACCATCTTTCCACTTCCTAGATCTTCCCTCCACCTCCCTTTCATTCTCTGCAACCAACACCAAATGATCAGCATACAACATCTCCCATGGGAGTCCATTTCTGAAGTCACATGAGAGGGCTTCATGTACCATGATAAACAACAAAGGAGTCAAGACTGACCCCTGATGCACACCAGCATTCATGGAAAACTCATCATTCAAATCTCCATTCACCCTTTCCTGGGTATGAGCACCCACATACATGGCCATAACGACCCAAAGCAGCCACTCCTCGATCCCAAGCTTTCTCGCCCACCACACCACCTCTCTAGGGACTTTGTCAACAAAATTCCATGCCTCTAGTGACACATGAATTATGTACACACACTATACAGATAGAGAGGAGAGACACAGACAGCTCACATCACAACAACTCGTCCGAATCCGTCTCCTACTCTGATTTGCATCCAGCAGCTGGCTCTAGCATCCTCTTCTTAAAGAAGTTTAGCATGGTTGTCTGGGCAGTTTTTGACTGTTTTTCTGATGTCTTCTGATCCCTAGCATAGTGATGAAGCACGTCAATTTTCTGCTTCAGGTTTAAAGACTCTGTTCCTCTTCACCGCACTTCCATGAACTCCAGATGTTGAAGGATGCTTGGTGGCCATGATGAATCACACGAGGGTAAGTTAAGTAACAAAAAAATGTTGTAAAACATTGATGAGGCTGCACAGTGATGCTGACACGAAGCTAGTATAACAGTGAGTGCATGTTTGGTGGTGTTTTTCATCCTCCAGTGCGGGAGATGGCTGCAAAATGAAATGCCCTGTGGCACGAGTTTTGTTTTTTCTTAAATAGTGTTATTTTAAGAAAAACATGTATTGTAAACAAAAGACAGATTTTTTACATCATGTTATTTAAAAAACATGTAATTTAAACTCGTGTAAATCGAGAGGTACCGGTATTTGGGCTGCATGGTTAGAGTAGAACCTGATGTTAAGTAGCAACAACAGCAGTAATGCAGTACTGTGTTTTACTCCAATTTCTCTTCCTAATTTATGGATGCATGTTTACATGTTTTTCAGGAGTTAGTGGTGAGAGTGACAGATGAGACTGATCCATTTGTTTTGTACACATGTGTGGTCCGTGAAGAAGACTATCATTCACTGAGGCAGCAACAGGGACTTCTGGTTGACTTTAGTGCTTTTCCACATAGTTTTGTGGACTTGGTTAACTCTTGCACAAAGGAATGTGGGAAAGAATCTCCAAGGTAAATTTGATAAGATTTTTTTTTTTTTTTTTTTACAGATACTGTTTAACAGACATGTAGACCATTGATATTTTTCCTCCTTTGCATTATTATTGCACGTGAGGGATTTGCTGTCAGATATGTTAGTTGGTGGTAACAGGCACCTCTTGGGTGGCTGGGCATGCTTTCTACCCAGTTGGGCAGTGGGGGAATGGGAGTGGGAAGTCAAGAGAAACGATGACATCGTGACTTCATGGTGGCCTGGTGCGTGACTGAGGGATGCAACATGTGCAGGCAGGCTGGGGTTGACCTGTGCAAGCCGCTCATCAAGTATTTACAAAAAAAAAAGTGCAAATACTACTGTAAGTAGTTTCCGGGTGTTTTCTGGAAGGACCATATGCTCTGTGTGGATTATACAATTCACACATAACCTATTGATACAAAGTATCAACTACTTTCCCTAACAATGAGTAGGCTTTATATCTTACTGATACAAAGTATCAACTCTTTCCTTAACAGTGGGCAGGCTCCATGTATCTTATTTATGTATAAACTGACACAGCCACCACTTATGGTTATTTGTTTATTTACTTATTTTTATTTTTTTAGGCTGTACATTCATTCCAATGCAAATTGTTGCACTTTAAAACACACAATTTTCTAGTTGTGAGATAGTTTGCAATGCATACATATGCTCATATGTGAATAATCATAAAAATTCCTTAAGATCTATAAATGTGTACTGATTTTTCAGTAGGTTTGTATCTCAGGGGTTGTAAAGGAGGTGCAGGGTAGGGCAGTGGATGTCAGGGTGGCTCTAATGAATGAGGGTGAGATTTGGAAGCTTCCGGTGTTGCTGTTTGCTGATGATACAGTGCTGTTGAGTGAAGATGAATGGGAGTTGCAAGGTTTGGTGAATGAATTTGGGACAGTATGTAGGAGGAGGAATCTGAAAGTTAATTTAAACAAAAGTAAAGTTATGGTGTTTGAGAAGAATGAAGTCACAGAGTGTGCAGTGAGGTTGGATGGTGAGGATATGGAGAATGTGAGTGCATTCAAGTACTTGGGTAGTGTGATGAATAAGGATGGAACTTTGGGGGATGCAGTGCGTGAAAGGGTACAGCAGGGAAGGAAGGTTGTTAGTACACTGAGAGCAGTGATGAGAAATAGGGAGGTGAGTATGGAAGTTAAGAAGTCACTGCATGATAGTATTGTGATCCCTACCCTGACGTATGGAAGCGAGGCATGGACCTTACAAGAGGGGAACAAGTCAAGAGTGAGAGCAGTGGAAATGAGTTACTTGAGAGGAGCATGTAGAGTGACGTGGAGGGACAGGTTGACGAATGAAGAAGTGAAGGAACGCTGTGGGGTGGATGTGGATGTGGTTGAGAAGATTAGGAGAAATACACTGAGGTGGTTTGGACATGTGGAGAGAATGGAGAATGAAAGACTGACTAAGAGGGTGTATGTGGGTGAGGTGGGGGGAGGGAGAGGGAGAGGTAGACCAAGGATGAGGTGGAGGGATGGAGTTGAGAGGTATATGAGGGAGGGGGGGGGTGAGTTGGGGGGAGGGTAGTCAAATGGTGGGTGACAGAGCGACTTGGAGGCGTTTTGTCTGCGGCTACCCTTTGCGGGATTAGGGCGTCGGGCTATAGATAGATAGATAGATTGTATCTCAGGTATGTCCTCAAACAAGCATCTTTGAATCTCGTGCATGTATCTAAATGTAAGCATCTCTATATGGTGATTATAGCACACTGAGCTGCCACTGCCTGCCTAATTGTTGTGATCTGCCAGATTGCAGACATAATGAAGGATCAGCATTGCCTCAACACCCTTAACTGCAGTCCGTCAAAGAGACTGATATTGTTGCACCAATGTTAAGATCCTCGATCCTACTTCTTCATTGACCCCCCACCCCCCCATTAAATGAAGGGGGAACCAGTAAGAAGGGCTCCCCTCACACTCACACATACATAAACATATTCTGTTGTAGGCCAGTATTGTGTAAGAACTCATCCTAAGAACTCACAGGGACAGATGAGTAATGTCAGACAGATGATCAAGTTGGATAGGACTTAATTATATTGTAGTAACAATAGTAGTACAGTACAAATATGGTCTTTTGTTTCTTAAAGGTCCAGTTTTTCTAAAGGAATTCACAACACATGTGAAATGCACGTTTATAGTTACATGAATTTTGATATCATATAGAATACAAACATCTGCAGCATTGGCAACAATTAATGATGTTTGTGATGGATGTAGTGTTTACTGTTCAAAATTATGTGTGCATAGCTTTTTTTCTGTCCTACCTTCTCTCATGTAGTGTTCTGTGTTCATAATGGAGTGTTTTGAAGCCTACCATGGTGCCCCAGTTAACTGGGTGGAGAGACAAATACGTTGTCAATCCAGGAACCACACCTCCACACTTTTCCTTATGCTTTTCTGCAACAAGGCTTTGTCTGCCGCAGGGGAGCATCGGTTCACTGTACAGGACGACTCTGCAAGGGTAGCTGCATGCCTGCTGTTGATGGGTCTGCCTGACCAGAAAAACTGTTACTCAACAACAACAACATTCATTATTTATATGGCTATGTGTAATAAGACTTCTCTGAGTAAGCTTCCAGTCTCAGTATCCAAGCCTCACTACCACCAGTATAAAGTGCATTTTTGCACATAGTGAGCGAATGAGTCTTTGTAATTGTTTTCCCATTGCACAGTGTTATGGTGCAATATTGGTTTTGTGAGTAGTAAAATACAAAACTGAATTGACTGGCATAGCATCTAGAGAGAAAAACAAAACTTGCTGCTCTGGCTTTATTATGTAAAAAGTTATTTAGCCTCTGGAGAGTATGACAGTTGGGTTGGGCTGGGGTGGGCCGCTCATTGTAATTTTCATATACTGATGGTAAACTTTGCTCACTCACTCGTAACCATCATCATCATCATCATTGTCATTGTCGTCGTCATCGTCGTCGTCATCATCATCATCATCATCATCATCATCATCATCATCATCATCATCATCATCATCATCATCATCCAATCCCAAATACTGTAGTCCCATATACAGTATACAGGAACATAGGGGCCCAGACTTAAGCTGCCCAGTCCCAATATTTAATGCAGTGGTGACCAGCTTCACCCATCCCTGAGTGGTATTATGCATGCAAGAAACCCCAGTCACAAAACCCCTTAACAGTTCATATATAACTCCAGTGGTGAAAAGGATATATGTTGAGGAGTTTGAAAATAGCGGGAAGCATTAGGATGGTATGATCTTACTTGGTAAGAGGTGGATGGTGAAAAGTGGATGTGTGTGTTGTCTGAGGATAGCAGGAGGCAATGAAGGCCAGGATATTGATTTGATATGGTAAGTGAATGTTTGAGAATATGACCAAGATGTTGATTTGTTATGGTAAATGAATGTTTGAGAACAGGGGTAAGATGTTGATCAGATACAGTAAGTGAATGTTTGAGAGTGTGAGCAATGACAGTTGAGGAAAAATATATGATACAGGAAAGTGAGTGAATGAAATACAGGCACATGACAAGGTTGCATGCACACATTTTTGAACTCAGTAATCAAGATAATGGCCATGTTTGACAAGTGTTGTGAAAGCAAGTTGATCAGGTGAAGCACATAAAGCGCATGGCTTTACTTAGTGCCTTGGGTGGAGTCAGGAATATCCAAGGCATGAATGATGGGTGGATGGATATATGATCTACAGTAGAACCTCTTTAGGTGACACTGTTGGGGGGGAGGGGGGAAGACTGTCCAAGTTGAGGTTGTCTGAGTTATAGCAAATAAATTTCAAGTGGTTTGCTCACCTTTAATTATGATTCACAACGTTTTGTCTTTTTCTAGATCCAAATAGCCACTAAGCATTATCCTTGAACCCCCCCATGTTTCTCAGTACATATTTTCAGCAGCTGCTTGAATTTCAGTGCCTTCAACTCCAACACTCAAGGAACAGTGTTGCTGGTATCATTTAATAACAGGCTCATCTAAATTTTCATAATTTAGCATTCTAAATTGCTTCACTGTTTATTGTTCCCTGATAAGACCAAACTTGGCTGTGGCTGCACTGCTCAAAAGTTTGTATTTAGTTTTCCATAATCAGAGCCACATAATTTTGAAATCACATATTCAGTCATAATTTGGGCTGGAGATGCCCCATTGTCTATCTTTTCAAGGATTTTCATTTTTTCTTGGATAGATAGACACTTCTGTTTGCATCTGGGGGCAGACTTAGGCCTAGGGTCATAAATCTTTTTGGATAATATCTCCATATATCTCTTTCATTCCTGTAAAAAAACAAATAGTTAGTAGAAAATCATTCACTTTAAACATGTATCTGTAATCTGATGCATGGTTGCCCAAGTCACGTATTGGTAATTTCAAATACAGTACAGTAACTCATACTAGTCTGAATTACATCAAATTTTGCCCTCTTTTTTTTTTTTTTTTGGTCAAAGCAGTGTTTGATTTAGAGGGGTTCTGCTGTATATCATTTGGTACTCTGTTTACAGTTGCTTACTCGTATATTTTACATTTTCTGTTTTCGGGTTGTACCGACTTTACTGATTTACTTGAGATAAGGCTTGGCTGGTGATGATGATCATTGTTAAGCACCTCCTTGAAACTCACCCATTTAGTGCTTACTATCCTTTACCAAAATTTAAAAATGTCTCCTGGGAGTTGATGCCTCATGTGGTTGAAACCTTTGTTATTGAGCAGAAGCCCTAGGGGAAAAAGATAACAAATCTTTCCTATTAGCTTTGTTTGCATGGTTGATATCTGATGGGAACTTTTTTTCATATATTATTAAGGTACATACATCTTTCATATATATCCTCATAATATGTGCTGTATGTATGCTACATAATTATTTTTTTCTTTTTTAGTTTTGTCTTGATGCTACGATCTAGTGGTGATAGTGTAATACTAGAGGTTGTGGAGCCCAACAGATTAAAAAACCTGTGTCATCTGGCCCTGACTCTCACTGCAGCACCCACCCAACTCAAGCTTGCTTACTTGGCTGATAGCTGCAAAGCTCTTAAGGTAAAACCAACAGTACATAAAGCTGAAAATATCCATTGTATATAGATTGACCTTAAAATAAGAACTTTTTGCAGAGCCAGAAAGCAGTTTTTCCCCTTTCCCTGCTTGTAGCAAGTGAGTTTTGGAGGCATCCTTGGAAGAGGCTTTGTGCTACTTCCAGCATCACACAACCATTACAGGTCATGATGTGAACAGTCATTCAAGAGTCAGAGAGGTGAGGAGTATATGCATTATTTTGTTTCATGCTGTAATGCCTCAGGAGGCATGATGACATTGCTCCAAGGTCATCGATATCTTATCTCTTTGAAATTATCACTCAGTGACATATTCCTGCTCCCTGTTTATGTGGCCAGCAGGAATGCTTGTAGGCCATAATCCTCAGTGGCCAAGAATTGTCCCATTGTTGCTTTGTGTCATCACTCATTGTTACATGTGCTGCTAAGAGCATCACTACTTTGGGCAGGCTTAGTTCTGAAAGCCTCTGAAACTTGCTCGTCATGAGTGGAAAATGACTTTTTGGCAATGCAAAATCCAATTTTTTTCACTCTATACTTATTTTTTTTTTTTGAAGATACTGGAGGAAGAGTACCCAAGCCAGAGGGTGAGAGAGTAGTGCAAGGAGGCTTCAAACATTTACCTGAACATAGAGTAATTTGAAGTTTCTTTCAAGCTAACTTATGCAGGACAAAGAGCAATACACAGTTAGGAAAGCTTTGATTAGTGGTCTGTGTTATGAGATATTTGGCTTGGTACCAGGATGGTCATGAAAAAGGTACAGTGTATATATACTGTATTGTCTTTATTGTGTCCAACAACCCAACCCCAGGTAGGTCAACCCAGGCATATACTCTGTTTCTTACATTCAAGAGAAATTGGCACATTGAGATGCTCATTGTTGAGGAGGTCATTTTTCAGTATCACATGAATGGTGCTGAACCAACATCAGTGGCGTAGGAAACCTATGAGATGACCCTATAAAGGGAGTTGCATACCTACAGTTGACACATCTGCTGGACCAGACAAATTATGTTTGAGCAATAACCAACAACAATTATGACAATGAAGAACTCTGTCAGTGCATAGGACATGGGGCTGAGGACTTCAGTAGGTCTTGGCTGTGCAGGCTTATGGTGCAGGAGACTGACCAGATGCACTTTTTTTAAGGGGGCATCTTTAGGGGAATAATTTTTTGTGAGATGCTATTGGAGAGAAGTAATAATGCACAAGCTCCTCAACTCAGCTGGCTTTGATGATTCTTCCCCATCACATCTTATCTTGTTTACTGTACATGTTGATATAAACAGTTTGATGTTTCTTTGTATGGTGCCTCTGAAATGCACTGGCTACAAGTAAAGAATGTTGTATTGGCCATGCAAAAAACTTTTTTTATACTGTATTGTTTTGTTATTATTATTATTATTATTATTTTTTTTTTTCAGCTTTAAGGCTGAACAGGTACAAACAGAATTTCACTTTCTTTTACTGTAAACAGGCAGAGCTAGCCATGAGAGAAAAGACAGGATCACAGCGTGAGGCTAAGCTGCATGAGGAACTTCGTCAGTGCCGGGAGAACCTGTCTGCTGCCATTCAGGAGGCCAGTCACCTGCGTACAGAGATGAAACAGCAGGCATTAGAAAATTCAGATAAGCAGGCTCGGCTTTTAACAGATGAAAAGGAAAAGTTACTGCAGGTAATGTGGTACTTTGTACAGACTGAATCATGTTTTTGAGTCGTTCATCTGCCTGTCACAGAGTGGAGATTTGCTCAGTGATTATAATGATGCAAGATATGCTGTAAGGCCATTCTTTCACAGAAAGATGTTGACATGTGAGACTTCATGTGATATGGTCATATGTAAGGAATTGGTATATAGAAGACTGAAAAAGAGAAGACAGTATAAGACAACAGGAAACATAGGAAGCATTGGCCAAAGAAGTGAAATGGTACAGTGGGAAATATTTTGCATGCCAAGCCTGAGTTTCCAGATTTGTATTCACCTAGTTGTATTATACAGATTTGAGCAAAGCTTGTATTGTCCTGCCTCCATGTCTACTTTAATTCAGTCTAAATTTAAATGCTGGAATGTTCTTTGCCTGCACCACCTCCATTTCCAATCCATTCCAGATATCCCTGCTTCTGTTTGGGAAATTAATTTGACCACATCATTGAGACATGTGCTTTTTCTCAATTTTATATTCATGCCCTCTTGTCATTCCATCATCAGTTACAAAAAGATCCTCTCTGTCCTGTTGTTCTAAGTCTCTTACACCTTTGTAATCAAGTATCCACTCTCTTTCCTTTCCCATAGTGAGGGCAGTTTTAGCTTCTCTAGTCTTTCTTTGTAGGAAAACTCTCTCAAGTCTAGAATCATCTTCACAGCTGTCCTTTGTACCTTCTTCAGTGTTTTTTTTTTTTTTTTTTTTTTTTTTTTTTTTTTTTGACCATGTCATCATCCAGACCTCCTTTCCCACCCAAGGGCAGAGTGAGGAGTAGCAATGTCCAGACAGCACAAACTTGCCCAATCCAAATTGGCCACACTTCCATTCACTCATCATTCAAGTCCCCGGAATCCTGGCTCTACCGGATACGCCAAAAACATTCACCACATTCTGCAGCTTCACACAAACATATCCGATTGAGTCAGTCATATCACTTTTGTATATTCAAATTATGGTCTTATCATGGACAGTATAATCTCTCAACATCTCCTCATCCATAAAATTAAAAGCTACTCTCATGTGTCAAGAGTCCATATGCCTCTCCAGTAATCCTGTTAATGTTTTTCTGGTAACAGGTCATCCTGCATTGTTCATAAATCCTTTTCTTTTGCACTGCTAATTTTCACTTTTCCCAAATTGCGTTTGTATCTGGGTCTCCTCTCACTGACCCCATTTTTAATATCTACGTGACATTTCTATCTATCTATCTATTGCCAGGTGCCTCAGTCCCATAAGGGGTGGCCACAAACAAATCGCCTTCATGTTGCCCTGTTGAGTGCCATTTCACTGCCCTGCTCCCAGGTAACACCTCCCTCACTCATATACCTCTCCACTCCATCCCTCCATTTCATCCTTGGCCTCCACCTCACTCGCATACACTCTCTACTTTAGTCTCTTGCTCTCCATCCTCTCTACAGTACATTGCCAAACCTCCTCAATATATTTCTCCTAACGTTTTCTACCACATCCACACCACAATGCTTCTTCATTTCCTCATTCGTCAGTCTGTCTCTCCATGTAGGCACTCTCAGGAAGTCTGCGAGGTTAAAGTCATCACATGACATTGCTTTTCCCAGTTTATTTGTCTTCTCTTACACAGCCTTCATGCACAGCATACTTCTGACTTATCAGGTGCAGAGTGATGCTGACCGACGTGTTGAACGTGAAAGACGTGAAATGGAAAGTAGGCTCAGCCAGCAGATAGATCGCTTAAAGGAAAAAGTTGCTTCACTCAAGCAAAGCAATGCTGACCTCACAGAGAAGAAAAATCTTGCAGAAACCAATGCTAAGTCAGAGCATAAACTTTTTGTTTGATCATAATTGTTAATATTGCTATCCTATGAAATATGAGTGTTCTTGCAAAGACTGTAGCCTCAGAAGGAAAATCATCAATGGTGATATGAATAACATTCAGTATTTAATATTTAATAGGGTATTTCTGGATATTTTGACAGATTTTACGGTACAATACTTAGTTATGTCATCATTTATTTTAATTATTATATTCTGCTTTGAACTTACAGCATACATCTTTCACATTTCATATGTTATGAACAGGGAGATAGCAGCTAGACTGAGTGCCACAGCGGAGGAGCTGGAGCGGTGTCACCAAGACCTCAGACACAGAAAAAAACAAAATACACGCCTTGAAGAAGAAAATCATATAAAAACATCCTCAGGTATGTGCAATGATCAGAGTATTTCCACAGAACAAACATACAATATTCATAAGTGATTTGAAAATGGTTATGATGTTATGGTATGGTAGATGGAAAACGAATATTTGAGAAAGTTTAAGTACCTGGGTGCAGTGACAGAAAAGAGAGGTAAATGTGCAAACCAAGTGGAAACCAGAGTGTTATAGGAAAGGCAGGTGGGTGGTACTGTGAAGGCCTTGATAAGAATCAGAGGTCTGAGTGTGACAGCTGCAGGAGGTGCACAGGAATGCATTTGGATACGTACTCCAACTTACAGGCATGAGACTGTGGTGTAGCATGAAATGAGAATGTCAGGAGTAGAAGCAGTTGGGATGGGACTGTTGAGAAATCTGTGTGGAGTGCGGAGAGTGGATTGGAAAGGGAATAATGTGATTTGTGAAACATGCATAGTAAAGAAGGCTGTGGATGCCAGAGTTGAAGAGAGTATGGTTAAATGGGATGAGCATGTGAAGAGGATGGGTGTGAATAGAGTGGTGAAAAGGGTATGTCTGAGTGAATTTGAAGGTGGGAGATGTGGTAGGCCTAGAAGAAAGTACATAGATATGATAAATGAGTGTATGAAACAGAAAGATATAGGAACTAATGAGGATAGGAACTGGTAAGTGATCAATCCGGCTGGGTGAATTTTGTGCAGAGCGTATGACCAGGGTTTTACAACCCTTTTTAACGACATAGCCATTGGATTGACTCTTTCAGATAGGTGAGTGTCAAGTTACATGCTGAATATTGTTTGGCCCATCACTTGGAACCAGAATTCCAGAGACTTGAATGGCAAATGAATGGGAGTGTGGCTCATTCAGTTGGGCAAACTTTGGTTAGGATCTTACTGTTATTTTTTATTTTTATTTTTTTCTTCTGGCTCACTGGACCCTACCTCATTCAACCTTGAGGTGGGAAAGGAGATCTTGATGATGATGATGATGACGGTGGTTTGAAAGCACCTGACTTTGCATACAGTATATGCTCACAATCCGAGGCATGCGGTAAATCATAAAAATTCATCAGCTGCCGGGTTCAAGTGCCTGAAAAATCCATGCTTGGCAAAATCATGAATTTGGGGGAATGTACCATAAGAAACATTTACAAAGCCATTCAGTATGTAGAATGCTCCTGGGGATTTTATTTCATTTATTTAGTTCATTTATAAAGACTCCAACATGCTTGCATGCATTGGCCTTGTCACCTAATGGTGGCTTTCGACACAACTCAGTCTCTGGCGCTTCCTTATTCAGTTCCATATCCCTGAAGTCAGACTCTGATCTCATTTCAGTTCCCCCCCCCCCCCTCAACCTTACACTCAGTGTTGGCACCTCTCACTGTCCACACCTAGTTGGCATCTTTCATCCTCTCATCATGCCCAAACCATCTCAGTCTACCTCTCCTCATCACAAAGCTAATACATTCAAGTCCCATCCTTCCTCTTAGCTCTTCAGTCACAGTCCCAACCCCCACACCCCCAGGCCTCACATACAAGGATGCACAACACATCCGTCTGATCAGTATAATTTCCGCACATAGGATCGTATGAATAGCCTCGTCTTTTACTGTGTAGGTTTCACAACTATACAGCATAACACTGCTAACACATACTGCATGCAAGGACTTCTTAGCATGGAGGGAGAGCCCTCTGAATGTTAGGAAAGGCAACAGCTCCCTGAACTTCTTCCAACCACTCCTTACCCTAGCCCCAGCATGAGTTTCAGCTCCATCTTCATACACTCAGGAGACTCTCTTTTTCATTATATCTCTTTCCACGTTTTCTGATGGCTACTTCATGGTCAGGATGACAATGATGGTGATGGAAAATGTAATATCTGACCTAATTTGCATATACACTTCACATTATCTCCACTGCCCTCGGAACAGTAAGAAGTACTGTAAAAAATTTTTAACCTAGGATTTAAATCTATGACATGGATACTTCTTGAACACTTGGAAATTACTGTATATTTGAACAGCTTTGTATGGTGGTTTAGAAGCAGAAGTGTGTCTGTTGATTACAGTAGCAGCCTTCTGTGGGACATGTTTATTTTAATGTCCTTGCTGTGGTTATTGGAGAACCAGCAGGGGAAAGTCACAGAGCAGTTATGAAGTGAGTGGACTTGGCTTTGTGAAGTGCTATGCCACTTTATGTTTTAGCCATTTATGGTGTGATGGATTAGGTAAGACAAGAATGAACAATTGTGTTTGCCTATTCCTGATGCCTTAAAAATGGTTTTCTCTCAAAGAGAGTTCGGTATTTGGACAGATGCTGAAGCTCCTGCATCACGAGAGGGTTGGGAAAATCATATCTGGAGATTTCATTTTTCTCTAATACATCTCCCAAAGTTATCTGGTTGAATGTGAAGGTGCTACGAGTCCTTCTCTTGTCCATCCATCCATCATCCAATCCTATGTTGCCCCATGAGGAGCGAAGGAGCCCAGGGCTAGGCAAGTTGGTCCTGACATTTAAGATGAGAGTGACCAGCCTCACTCATTCCTGAGTGGCATTACGTGAGCAGTGAACCCCAACCATCCCTTGGATATAAACCTTCACCACCTCAATCCGATTGGAGCGCCTCAATTACCCACTACACCACCAGGCACCCACTGTAAATCATCAGTCAGAAATGACTTGGTGCTCGTGTGTGTGTGTACACTGTATAAGAATACCATAGAATAAAAGGTTTTTAAATGCAGTTTTGTACAGTAGAGTACAGTACCTGTATTTATTCTTGAACATGCTAAAACTTTAATCACACTGTTACTATTGATTGCTACACATGTAATACTTTAATTAATTTTGAAGACTGCACACCTGTGTGAATATTTTTGTGTACAGTGATTGGATGATTATGATGATGATGATGATATAATATTCCAGGCATTTTGAATACGATTATTCTGGGGCCCTGAATGGTTGTATGGTTGCTTGTCATGAGTCTCTTGCTTTCTTGTTTCCTGTTGTTGTGAGGGTGATAATGAAGTAACTGACTTTCGTTCTGCATAGTATTGTATATATAAATGGATAATTCTATAAATATATTTTTTCATGTAGTGCGAGAGTTGGAAAGTCGTTTGTCTGAAATGGAGAGGGAGCTGAAAGGTCGTGATGCCAGTATCACACATATGAAACAAGTCTTGGAGACTCTACAAGAGCAGAAAGTAAGAGGAACATATTTGCATAATATTACTATAATTTTAACAGTTGTTGGAAATTGATGTATAAAAGAGGATGAACATTTTCAATACACTTCAGCAAAGTAGAAATATATTACATTGCTTTCACCAGAGAGGGCCCTCTCACCTTTTAGCATCACACACTTGGGAAACCATGGTATGAGATTCAGGAGTCTTTCTTTTGTGTGAACAAGTAAAGTTACTGTGCACAGATTATGCCATTTTCCTGGGTACTGCATTACCATATTTCTTGAAATTGAAAGTGTCATTAACTGTGAAATGCAGTACAGTATTGGCAACAAAAACATTATTTTTGTGACATGCTGGTTGGCTTGAAAGAATACTGTTATTAGTTGCAATGCATTTATTTACTTTGGTAAACTTTCCATTTATATGCATAACTTCCCAAATTTGAAATTCTAATAGATGGGTGGAACCTCTGTTATAAATCCTTTTGATCAGTTCGCACATCATAACAGCTCTGTATTGGCCAGAGAGCTCATTTTCTCTGTCATTTAAACTTTTTCAGAGCAGCCTGGAAGAGACTGTCAAGGAACGTGGAGAGAAATTAGCCAAGAGAGAAACATCCATCCAACTGCTGTACGCTGATCTACAGAAGAGTTTACAAGTCATAAAGAAGTTGCAGAAGCGGGTCAAAGAGGAAAACATATCAGTTAGTACAGTTTTACCGCAAATGTACTGTAAAGCTTCCTTTCATTGGGTTGATAGTGTTTTGAGGTTGTTGTTGTTGCAACCCCAGTCCCATCTGGATATGAACGTGGTGGATTGCAGGAAACTGGCCATTCAACCGGCTGCTTCCAGAGAGTATGTAGAATTCTCCTGGAGATTTTATTTCATTTATTTAGGAAGAGTTTTGTTATTTGGGAGACATGTTGTGTGCTGGAGGTGGGGCTGGAGCTAGCTCTGTGGCTAGGGTGAGAAGTGGTTGGAAGAAGTTCAGGGAGCTCTTGCCTCTCCTGACTTTGAGAGGACTCTCCCTACATGCCAATGGGTCTTTGTATGCAGCATGTGTTAGGAGTGTAATGCTGTATGGTAGTGAGACCTGGGCAGTAAAGGAGGAGGACATTCGCAGGCTCAGACGTACAGAAATGACAGTGATTACGTGGATGTGTAGTGCATCCCTGCGTGCAAGGTCTGGGGGGGCTGGGTTTACGATAGAAGAGTTGAGGGGTAGGATGGGACTGGAGTGTATTGGTGTTGTGATGAGGAGAGGTAGATTGAGATGGTTTGGACATGTGGAGAGGATGGGGGATGATAATTGGGTGAGGAAGGTGAGAAGTGTTAATATTGGGGGTGGGGTTATTAAGGGTAGACCAAGAAAGACATGGGACGAGGTCATTAAGTGTGACCTCAGGGTTAAGGGACTGAACAGGGAGGCTGCAATAGATCATGCAGCGTGGACAGCAGCTATTAGGTGACCAAGGCCGACGCATGCAAGCATGTTGGAGCCTTTAAAAATGAAACGACACGAAACGATTTATAAAGGCTCCAACATGCTTGCATGCATTGGCCTTGGTCACCTAATGGTGGCTTTCGACACTGCTCAGTCTCTGGCACATCCTTATTCAGTTCCATATCTTAGTGACATGGGAGAAGCTATGCACTGGAGAAAGGGAGGAATGATATCTTATTGTAACTCTGGCTGAAGACAACAATACAGTTTTTCATTTATTCATCATCCAGTCCCATGTCGCCCCATGAGGAGCATAGGAACCTGGGGCTAGGCAAGTTGGTCCTGACATTAAAGATGAGCGTGAGCAGCCTCACTCATCCCTGAGTGGCATTACATGAGCAGTAAACTTGGTTTTCTGGTGTACAGGAAACCATTTGGCTTGTCACTCAGTGTAGAGTCACCCATAGGCTGAAGGAAGAGGAAAGAAGGAAGGAAAGAAGGACATAAGGGGAAGGAAGAAAGAGAGGAAAGGGCAGCCACCAAAGAGCAGCATTACATCAAGTGAGTGGATGGTGAGCACCCCCACCTACCACCAAGAACACACTTGAACTTGAACCTAAAGGATTGTACTGACACATGTCAAAACATTTAATCACTACTTTTTGCGGGCAAAAGTAAAGCACAGAGTTTGTGCAACATGAATTACTGTATACAAATAACACCCTGGGAGAGAGATAGTAGTAGAATGGATATGGACAATGTGCAGATTGGCCTGGGAGGAAGGTAGAGTCCTGGAGGATTGGAAGCATGATATGATTATTCCCCAGTTTAAAGGGAAAGGGAAAAAAGAATGTGGTAATCACAGGGGCATTTGTTGTATGTGGAGTAAATGGGAAGTTGTTGAATGCCGTGAAGACTATGTGTGAGGGTGCTAAGACTGCTATATGTGTGGATGGCAAACTGAGTGATTTTCTTGTCTGAATGTTGGACTGAAACAAGGATGTGTCATGTCCCCATAGTTGTTCAGTCTGTATATGGACGAGGTTATAAAAGAGGTACAAGGTGGAACAGTGGATGTTGGAGCGGCCCTAATGCGAGAGGGCAGCATTTGACAGCTTCCTCTACTGTTATTTGCACATGATACGCTTGTTAAGTGAAGATGAAGGGGAGCTACAAGGCTTGGTGAATGAGTTTGGGAGAGCATGTAAGAAATAGATTTAAAGGTGAATGTAGGGAATAGTAAAGTTATTTTCTTCAATTGAAGTGAAGTAACTGAATGTATAGTGAAGTTGGATGATGAGGAATTGGAAAATGTGAGTGCATTTAAGTACTTGGGCAGTGTGATGAATAAGGGTGGAAGGTTGAAGGATGAAGTGCTTGAAAGGGCTCAACGAGGAAGAAAGTTTGCTGGTTCTTTAGCCCTGGGCTCCTATGCTCCTCATGGAGCAACACAGGTTTGGATAATGATGATGATGATGATGAGAAATATGGAAGTATAGTATTCTCTGCATGATAGTACTGTGATGCCAACTGTAAGTTATAGAAGGAAACCTTGGATCTTGTTGGAAGGACACAAGTCAAGAGTGAGAGCGGTGGAAATGAGTTATCTGAGAGGAGCATGTGGAGTTACATGGAGAGACAGACTGACAAATGAGGAAATGAAGGAGTATTGTGGTGTAGATGTGGATGTGACAGAAAACGTTAGGAAAAATACATTAAGATCGTTTGGCCATGTGGAGAGGATGGAGAGTGAGAAACTAACAAGGAGAGTGTATGTGAGTGAGGTGGAAGGGGGGAAGGAAGGGGAGGCTGAGGATGAGATGGAGAGATGTAGTGGAAAGCTATATGAGAGAAGGGGATGTGAGCTGGGAGGAGGGCAGTGAAATGGTAGGGGACAGAATGACATGGAGGCGATTAGTTTGTGGACACCCCTTACGGGATTAAGGCGTCTGACAGTAGATAGATAGATATACACCCTGGCATAGTAGAATGCAACCCACACCCTTTAATAACAATCAGTTCTATGCACTGGAATCTCCATTACAAAAGGACATCAGCTAAAGGCTTCATTGTCAATGGCTGAATGACAATGTTTCATATTTGTTGTGTGTATTTTTATATGGAGTTAAGTTACTTTTGCAGTATCATCTGGGTAAATTGCAGTATTACAGATATTAATGTAAATGTAGTGTAACAAGTTTTTGAAACAGAAGACTTCATTAGTATGAATATACAGTAGCTCACAACCATAGCCTGTCATCTATGCTAGTGTTATTAGCAGTAGTGTAGCCAGAGCCCCACAAATAGGGGGCCAGTGTGGGGCTAAGCCCAGTTCTATGGGGGCCCACAGCTACATACTGTGTAAACACTATAAAATCTGAACTATCAAAAAGGAGGCTAGTGGGAGTGCCAAAGGTCTGACTGGAAGAGTCCAGGCACCCCATGGCTTTGCCAGTGGTTACCAGTTGCCTGCACCTAGTTGCCCATCTATCCGAGGGTGAAAGATTGTCCATTTGTTTATTTCATTTCGTTTATAAAGACTCCAACATGCTTGCATGTGTTGGCCTTGGTGTCCCTATCTTTTAGTTCTTCTGGGCTGAGTTTTAAAGTCTAAGCTAATGAGATGGTACTGTATGCAAGTTGCTACTGGTCTTCCATGAGGCATCAAATGAAGACTTTAAATTCTTAAAATTTGGCATTTTTTGTAGGGCAAGGTGCGAGGAGCTGCATTAGCAGAGCAGGATAAAGTGGTAATGGAAAAGGACACAAAAATCTCCCAGCTCAGTGAACAGGTGGATGCTCTCACCACTAAAACCTCATGTCTTACTGAGGAAAGGGATTGCCTGCAAGGGGAACTGCTAGCTGCCTCAGAGAAAATAAAGGAACAGGAAAAAACACTGCAGACCAACTCTGAAGGTGAGAGAGCTTGCAAGGATGTTCATGACTATAAGTTGTTAAATATTGTAGATATTAAAATGGTTTACCTATGTTATTCAAATCATTGTCACACTATGCTGTCGCAGATGGGCATGCCACAACTTAGTGGTTAAAATATGCGGGAGAGGAAAACTACATGCATTTGCTGTTACTCTGTTCTGTAGTTTTTATTTCTTTGGCAGTATCCGTTCATAGCAGATTTATGGAACCGTCATGTTAGTTAGCAGGAATTATACTGATGTTCGATAGTGGTGGTTCTAAACCTTTTTTGCCATGTTATCCTTAGTGATTTCCTAATAGAATGAGAGTATCACCATCCTGATTGTATTTGGGGAAAAGGAAGGGAAACATATTGGTAAGGACCGTACTATACTTTGTCTACATTAACTAGGCATAAAATTGCCATCTCTCCATCTTGAATGCTGAGGTGTAGCATAGGTTAACAGTAACACATGGTGTTAGTCATGGAGAAGTACTGTACTGTGAAGATGCAGAACTGTAGTTTGTCTTAATCTGCCACCGAGCTACAGAAAATAAGTGGCAAAAGGATGAAGAAATCTGCAGAGATAAGATGAATGATCTGTAGTAATACCTAATCCCCAAAGAACTTCTGTCTATCTGTCCATCTGTAGACAGATGCTATAATCCCATAAGGGATGGACATTCATCTTTGAGTTAGGTTTTTTGCAGGGAGGGGCACTAACCCTCCGCCAACCCACTTATTGACACGTAGGAACACATAGGAATTGGTCATACAGTTACCACCTAGTGTTGTAAATGGTTTCCTGGCTTACAGGAATCCATTAAACTTGTCACTCAATGTAAAGCCACCAGAAAAGGAAAGAAGAGTAACAGAAAGTGATAGGATGATGAGAGAAATAGAAAGAGAGGAAAGTAGACACAGAAAAAGAATGATAAAGGTGAAAGAAGAAGTAGACATCATTGTATCAAGCAAGTGGATGATGGTTGCCACCACCTACCACCAAAGAACTTATTTCACTTAAATTAATGTTACACCTGTGGTAGGTGGGGGGGCTCTCCATCCACTCACTCGATGTAGAGCTGCTTTGGGTGTCTGCCCTCTCCTCTCTTCCTTCCTTCCTCTTCTGTCTTTCTTTCCTTCAATCTTTCCTTGTCCTTCTGCCGACGGGTGACTTTACGTTCCCTCTTCTGTCTCTCTTTCCTTCATTCTTTCCTTTTCCTTCTGCCGACAGGTGACTCTACACTGAAAGACAAGCCAAATGGTTACCTGTACACCGGGAAACCATTTACCACGCTGGGTGATAACCATATTACCAAATTTTGGCGCCTGGTGGTCCAGTGGGTAATTAAGGTGCTCCAATTGGATTGAACCTGTGCAGGTTTATATCCAAGGGGTGGTTGGGATTTACTGCTCATGTAATGCCACTCAGGGATGAGTGAGGCTGGTCACTCTCATCTTAAATGTCAGGACCAACTTGCCTAGCCCCGGGCTCCTACACTCCTTATGGGGTGGCATAGCATTGGATGATGGATAGATGGATGAGGTTACACCCAAAGTATTGCAAAAGAAATAATCATCATTAGTTCATCATCTAATACTATTTCCAGTACCTACTTTAAATGCAAATTTGGAGACCAAGGAACAGGAAAACCAGAATTTAGTTGACTCTTGGCACAATGTTCCTTAAAAGTGATCCACACAATCATTCACTCATCATTCAGGTCTTGAAAATTCTCAGATCCGTCTCCTAGGCCAAGCAGTCTGCATAAATATGCTTCATAATACCTGTGGGAGAGAAATCTTTCTATCAACCCTTGTTATGTAGTGTATTTTGTATATACTGTAATTCAAGCATCCATTGTATCAATTGTCATTTCATTGCGCTGTCACTTTCCATGGTTTGCGTTTAAACATTCTTATTTTAACAAAAAAGTCAATGAATTTAGGCTGTTTCACTCACATTTAGGTCTATTCGATACTCTCACAATCAAAACAATTTCAGTAATGAATATTCTGTGTTCAACAAAAAGGTCAGTATACCAGTATGTAGAATGTTTTTGTCGCATTTTAATTGCACTTGATACATTCACCATCAGAACAGGCTCAGCAGTTAACTCATTTTGATGAATATTCTGTCTTTAACAAAAAGATTAGTACAGTTGGTGGTAGGTGGTGGTGACCATCATCGACTCACTTGATGTAATGCTGCCTACTTCTTCCTTATCCTTTATCATTCTTTTTCTGTGCCTGCCCTCCTCTCTTCCTATTTGTCTTATTTTTCCTGTCACTTCTTATTGCTTTTCTTTCCTTTACAGGTGGCTTTACATTGAGTGACAAGCCAAATGGTTTTGTAAGCCAAGAAGCCATTTACAACGCTGGGTGGTAACCATATAACCATACCATACGTGCTCCCTACGTGTCAACAAGTGGGTTGGTGGAGGGTTAGTGCCCCTCTCCGTAAAACAAATAACTCAAAGTCAAATGGCCACCCCTTACGGGATTGTGACGTCTGGCAATAGATAGACAGATAGATTAGTACGGTACAGAATATGAGATGTTCTGGGGAAGAAGTGCCAACCAACCAAAAAGGGCAAAGTGGACCTACTTGTTCTAGCATGTTCATGGTTTGTCCCCAAAGAAGCAATTACAGTATATATATATATATATATATATATATATATATATTTTATTGTCTGAATTAACTTTTTTATTCAGACACCAAATCCAAATAATGAATACAGTAGTAACTCAGTGTAAAAAGTTACTGTTTGTGGAACTTGGGTGTTACAGTAATCACATGGCTCAACACGAAGATCACTAAGGCTGAAGCTGCTGCAGAAAATTCCAGGCGTGCACCCCTTACAGAGGCCTACATGTCTACCCAGAGAGCCCCTTCCTCTATGAATCCTGGCTGCCACATCATGGCTCATTCTACCCCCCTTTCAAACACTACAGTCAGTTCTGGGCTGCCTGGACTCACACATTCTTCTCTGGTAGGTTCTTCATCTCATACAATATTACTATTATTAATTCTGTTATTCTTATAATTATTATTGTCTTTAATATTAATTTTATTCATATGGTGGTAGGTGGGGGTGCTCACCATCCATTCACTCGATGTAGTGCTGCTCCCAGGTGACTGCCCTTTCCTCTCTTCCTGCCTTCTTTCCTTCCATCCTCTTCTGCCTTTCTTTCCTTCATTCTTTCCTCGTCCTTCAGTGTATGTGTGACTCTACACTTAGTGACAGGCCAAATGGTTTCCTGTACACCGGGAAACCATTTACTGCGCTGAGTGGTAACCATATAACTAAATTATGGTACCTGGTGGTTTAGTGGGTAATTAAGGCACTTCAATTGGATTGAGCCTGTGCATGTTTATATCCAAGGGGTGGTTGGGGTTTATTGCTCATGTAATGCCACTCAGGGATGAGTGAGGCTGGTCACTGTCATCTTAAATGTCAGGACCAACTTGCCTAGCCCTGGGTTCCTCCGCTTCTCATGGGGCAACATAGGATTGGGTGACGGATGGATGGATGGAAATAATTTTGGAAGGAGGTGCAATAGTTTAGATATGAGAGCAGAAAAAACATGTGAAAGTGGGAGAACATAAACAAATGGAAGTGAAGTAGTAGATGACGAGAATGTTTTTGAAAGGCAGACGAATGGGATTGATAAGAGTAGAGCAGCAGTAAACATGATTGGTTTTTGGTGGTGGGCAGAGCAGGTATGTGATGCATGAGCAACACCATGAAGTGGTTGAAGAATGGGAAGACATAAGTGTTGATGAGATCTATACAGTGATAATTAAGTGTAGTACATGAAGCGATTTGTATTTTTGAAATACGGGTACATTATGCCAGAAAGCTAGGACGAATGAAATTACTAGTGGATTGAAAAAAGACTGATTGTGCCTTCTAAAAATATACTGTATGGGTGATTGAAGTGATTTAAGAAATTACCTTTGCATTTTGGTTATTGTTACCTCATCCCACATTGTCTGGCTGAGCAGCCTCATCAACCGCAGGTAAGTAACCGCTTCTGTGGGACCATCCTACATGTACAGTATAGTACAGTATATACACTGTGTAGGGATCCAGAGCACCAGGAAGGTGCAGGAAAATATGAGAAGGTTTGGTTCCATGATAAACACTTCTGCTGCTCCATCCAGGGCACACAGTGCCACCACATACAGGCTCCTTATCACTGCCATTATTGTTGCAGGAAAGGTATGTGAAAGACAAATTATAGACACAGTTAATATTATATTAGGATGCCTGGTGAGTGATGGACAATATGACTGGGGTAGGATCTGTATTTACAGCTAGACATGACAAAAGCATGGCCAGCAACAGTGTCAAGAAGGTAATAAATATGCTGCCAATACACTCACATGCACACCTTAGGCAAAGGCTTCATGGGATCATTGAAAGGTGTATGATGCAAGGAATTAAATCATAAAGAAATGCAAAGGGCTGGTACATGGAAGCCTGTTGTGAAACTTTACCAGTGCTCAACAACAATGTAAACTTGGAGAATTTTCATCATACCAATAGCTATGTTTATTGTGCATAAATAAATGGTATAGTAGTAATTGTAAAACATGTGAAGTTCAGAAAGCTTTGTATTTAAACCTCAGATGCCCAAGAACTCTTAACAGAAATGAGAGGCAATAGGGAGGCAACATAGCCTTCCTGCAACACAACAAAATGTTCCATCCACAATAAAGATCATCTCTTAAAATTTGGGGAATTTAACCCCAGAAGAGAGGATTGGCCAGCAGAGCTCAACACATTGCAGAAAGCAGACACTATAAAATAAACAGTGCATGTGCTGGGCAAGCTGTAAACACTTACACAGGAAAGGCATGAATATCTGAATATCTTGCAGTCAGGTTGCCAACAGAAGGTGGGAACCACCCTCATTGATTGCAAATTCCATGTGTAGATGTTTCATTTGGAACCTTGGGTAGGGTTTCTTTGCCTTTCAGAGCTTGTAGCAGTATCCTTAATACCTCCTTTCTCAGCCCCCTTGGTCTGAGATGTGTTCTGCCCAACCTTCTCTAAGTGTTGGCATTTTTTTTAGTTGGAGAAAATCCTCCTTTCTGGTGGGTGTTTCCATGGAATGGAAGGAGTAAAAAAGAAAAAAAATGTTTTTGCCTGTGAGTTTAAGATTTTGAAGGCTTACCTGATGAGTGAATATGTATGTGATCCAGTTTCATTGTGCACTGAGTTGATGGATCTCCCATAGTCATGCTTTATTCTTCCTATTTATTGATCTTCCCTACCTCATTTTTTATTGGGAAGTGGGGTAGGATGATGATGATAAAGAATTATGATGAAAACATAAATCCATCCATCCATCATCCAATCCTAAGTTGCCCCATGAGGAGTGAAAACTTTAATAATTTCTTTTAGGTTGATAAAAGAAATACTTCATTCTTTAATTTACAATTTACAGAATAAATATGTTTATACCTTTTCTTATCTCTTAGAACTCCATTCGTAACCTTAGGGGCATCCCACCCATCCCCGAGGAGATCAGTCCAACTAACGCCCATGATTCCCCTGCTGCAGACCATTCATCTGTCAGTAAAGAAAAGTAAGTTAGAGTAATGATGTATAGCACAAACTACAGAGAATTACTATCACCAATTTATATCTGTGTAGTTCTTGTGTGTTTTAAGTGTAAATTTTTTAAATTAGATGTGAAGAGCTAATTTACATCTCAGGAACCTCTGGTAAGTAAACTAAATTGTGTAGATAGGAGGATTGAAGTATTTAGAGTAAATAAGCATCTGATGATAG
This sequence comes from Coenobita brevimanus, assembly GCF_032717465.1. Classification (NCBI taxonomy): domain Eukaryota; kingdom Metazoa; phylum Arthropoda; class Malacostraca; order Decapoda; family Coenobitidae; genus Coenobita; species Coenobita brevimanus. Next base: position 55,701,713 of record NC_136967.1, on the reverse strand, counting down.
AAAATGAGGATATATTTCATGAAATGTGTGTGAAGAAAAAGGAAGTGAAGATGTCAAGGATGTATGGAGAGAACATTACAGTTGTCTCCTGAATGTGGAGTTCTGCTGGAATAACATAGTCTGGGGATAGATGAATCAGCCATAGGTTCCATAATCACATATTCATGTTAAGACTTTAGTTAAGGTAACTGATGAGATGAAAATGAGTAAAGCTGTTTGTTTTCTGACGGGTGGCTGAAATGTTGAAAAAAAAAAAGAAAAAGCATAAGATTGTTAACAAATTAGGAAGTAAAGGAGCATTTTAGTAATGATGAAGATGTGCTGGAAATTGTTAAGAGAGAAACAGTAAACTCTCATTTATCTGTCTTCACAATGTCTGGCCCAGTCCAGTATCTGGTGCAGCTATCTTGGCTTTGTTAAAGCAGTATCTGGCGATTTTTATGCAACATCTGTTGCTGAAATGGGATTTACTCAGTGGTCCAGTGCAGTATCTGGCGTTGAGGCTTCTCAACTGGCTCTTAAGCAGTAGCCAATCAGCACCAGGGGAAATCCTGAAACTCGGGAGCCAGTGAAAACACCCGCTACGCACCAGTCAATCACAATCCGTCATTGGCATGGCTTATCCAGCGCGCCAAGAACACTCCAGCTCTCTCATTCTCGCCTGCGGATGTCGTAGAGTCAAGACATGCCTGTGCGCTCCCTCTCTTCTGACCATGCTCTCACAAAACACTGTTTCTTTGACTAACTCTGTGGCATCCTATGTTCAAGCTACTGTACTGTATTGTACTATAGTGTAAAGCTAATGGCCTATCAGAGCTCATGTCCTTGTGCTCTATTGTGATTGTTAAACTACCCCTGTGCTGTGTTGTGTACTGCACTGTTTGTGAGTGCAAACCCCCCAGTGCTGTTTCTCTCCATTGATGCCAACACTTGGTGTGTACATACAATAGCACACTATGTACAGTACTGTATTCCAGTACTGTATCATTACTGTGTTGTGTTTATACGCTTAGTTTTCACCTTTTTCTTATGGTAAAGTTTTTAGGATAGAGGGTTGAGATGAATAGAATCACAATATCTAGCTCAAAGCCGAATGTTGAGCCGGATATGCAGTATTCGCCGTTTCACATTATTCACTGTAGGGCTTGGCTGAATTACAACAGATAATTGGGAGTTTACTATACCCAGATACAGTGTGGCCATGTGGAGAGAATGGAGATTGAGGGATTGACTAGGTGAGTATGTGAGTGAGATGGAGGGAGAGAGAGGGAGACCAAGGCTGAGGTAGAGGGATGGGGTGGTGGTATATTAATGAGTGGTATGAATTGGAGAGAAAGCAGCCTGATAGCAGAGAACTGGATGGCATCGAGGAGATTTGTTTATACCTGCCCCATCTGAGATTAAGGCATCTGGCTGTAGATAGGTAGACTATTATAAATGAAAGCCCTGTTCTAGATGATTGGTTGAAGAGTAAACATTTATAAGGGGACGGCACTCAGTTGAGTAAATGTAGGTCCCTGAAACTGTTAGATCAGGTAGGGAAAGTTATGTTGATTTGTGGGATGTATGATTAGGGAGAGAGGGAATATTAATGAGATACAGGTACATTTTAGTTTCATGCCTGGCAAAGGAACTGCTGTTGCAGTATTAATTGTTAGCAACTTCAGGAAGGATTTTTATGTTAAGAAGAAAGTGCTTCACACCGTATTTTGTTGATTAGGAGACAACTTTGAGTAGAGTACGTAGAAAGTTAGTATATTTGGCAATGGGGAATGACTTTAGGAGTGATCTGTCTTGGCTTATATGCTGATAACATTGTTGAGTGTGAAGAATAAGAGGAAGGACAGCAAGAGATTTAGCAGGTGGAGAGATGGAATGAAGTTGAAAGATATGCTTATTAATGTGAATAAAATAAAATTATGATCACACGGGCACATGGTAGCACTATGGTGACAAAAGATGTATAGTCATATGGAGTGTATCAGAAGGGTGTTGGGAGTAATTCAGCTGTGTGTAATGTATGTGATAATTGAGTGCACAAGAGGTGCACTTATGATAGAGCTAGGGTGTGGAATGTGGTTGACTTTGAGTTCACTGTATGGAGGGTGAATATGGAGAGAGAGCTGGACAGTGTTAAGATAGCCCTGGCAATATGTTGGGGAGGGGGGGTGCTGATACTTATTTCATAGCTGGAGTTAGGATGTGCTGAAAGAAGTTTATGGAACTGTTACCATTCCTGATGTGGAGGGGTTTCTCCTTCACTGGAAGGAAAAATTGTATCTTATGTGTTTAAGAAGTGAAGAGCTTTATGGAACTGAAATTTGGTTAAAAAAGGAGGATGAAAAAGTAGGTGTGAGTGTTTAGAGATGAGGATGGCTAGATGAATGTGCAATGCTTCTCCCAGATGACAAAGCTGCAAATGGCAGAATTGTGAATGAGCAGCTCAGAGATTGGTTAGGAAATAAATGTGTTGATGATGCAATACATATAGGAAAATTGAGGTGGTCTGGACATGTTGAGAGAATGGAGGATGAAGACTTGGTGAAAAAAATCTAGTAATATAAATGTGGAAGGCAGATAGCCTTGAGAAAGACATAAGAAGACTTGCGATGTGACTGTACAGAATAACCTCTGGATTAGGATGTTGAATAAAGATGTTGCCATAGATTGTGTAGCATGAAGAGCAACCTGTCAGTGAACAAGGCTGACACTTCCAGATAGATACAAAATCTCTCTCTCTCCCCCCCTCCCCCCCAAAAAAGGTATTTATTTTCATTATCTCAATTGAGAAAAGAAAGGGGTTTTGTCAGTGCCAACAGCCTATGAGTATTTCTCTCTCACAAGCAGTTATGGGGTTACCTGAACAGTTTGTGGCAAAGTTATCACAAGTGATCTCAACTCTAAACTTATAATGGAGTGAAGGAAACATGGGAGATAGGACTAACTGCAAATGCAATATATGGAAATAAAGAAATTTAGAGTATGGTTGGAAACTAGCATCACAAACATTTTTTTACGCAGGGATATATGGTCTTTTTGTAGAGCATTGAGAAGCTGCAACTTTTGTTAACTGTGCTAGCATATTAATTTTCAGCAAGTTTCCAGGAAATGCTAAAAAGCATCCAAAGCATCTGTAAATTTATTCATAACTGAGCAGTTCAAGAGCTAAGTTGTTCCTTTCACTTGATTGTCAAGGTAAAGGAGAGGGTTGTTTGTGACATATTTGTCTTGAATTTGTTAAAAATGAATGATTCTTTGAATTTGTAATGAATTGTTGCTTACAATGAAAACTAACCTTTATAGAACAAAGTAACAACAGATGTGTTCAGTCTTCCACTCCCTTGTATGCCTGTCAGACAGGATGCCTTTTTAACTTCAAGAAGTAAAATTACATACCATGCATTAATATAAATCCACCCACAGCTAAATCAGTCTTTTTATTTACAAATGAAACAAACAGAAATAATCTAAATGCCCTTGTTTAGGTTTAATTGAAAACATCATGTTTTTATCTGTCAGAGTACGTACTGGCCAAGTAATAGCAAGGCAGGCAGGAAGCAGCCAGCACTTACACCACTGTGCGAGACTAGACTTGCATCCCATGTCAGCCCTCTCATGAAGCATGTTGTACCATAAGGAAATGCAGGCAATTTTATAGCATCTGAAAGGCACACCATGGGCAACTGGAAATGCCTTCTGAAAAGCATGTCACAGCCAAGGGGTTTTGCTGAATGACCTAGTTTTTTTAATGCTCCTTCCATTAATGGTGGCACATATGTTTATTTTTAGCTTTATCTGATTTGATAATGGTAAACCAATTCTTCGTCGATATTTTTTAATGCTGAACTGCTTACGTGAACTCCTGAGTTTTGGTTAGAGATAAAATTTTCTTTGAAAACAAGATGCATGTACAGTACTACTAATATACTGCATTATATGTGGATGTGTTATTTGCTAAAATTCATTTTATGCACCATGGGTAATAAGGTTCTTATAAAGCTTCCATGATTTGAATGCATCCACAGGAGTCCAGCAGGCTTGGATCCTAAATATCTGGAAGCATCAAGACCTGGAGCTGTAGTGGTGCATGGGCTGCTGAGGGCCAACTATGATCACACCAGCCAGACTTCCAGCACAGAGAAAGTGTGAGTGGTGAAGTGCTTTAAACACCATTATCATTGCCATAAGCCACAGCCAAATGCAGTCCAGTGTAACAAGAAGGCCTCTCCCATCTTTATCTTCTCTAAACTGATTACTGTTATATCCTTCCATCCAGCCATAAGAAATGTATTAATTTCATCTTTCCATCTTGTTCTCTGGCTACCTCTTTCTCTTACTCTGTCTTTAGTAGCCATTAAGATATGAAGGCTTCACCTGGTATTCAGATTAATTGATTAAATCATCATCATCATCATCATCCATACCTCTTTTCCTGCCCTTTGAATGAGTAAGGAAGGGACCAGAGAACCATAAAAAACCTGATCCTGATGGAAGAAAAACTAATTAAGGTCTGCCCAGTTGAATGGGTCACACATTCATTTAGGCACTATTCAGACCCTTGGAATCCAGACACTGCATCACAGGCATACACATCCAAACTGATGCTCTTCATGCCACCCATCAGATAGAGTCAGTTTGATAACTATTACTTCACCAGGAAAGAACAGGGGTGTTAAACTTTTATCATGCACTTCTGCGTACAAAATTCTTCCAACCAGCTCAGTCTTCTGTCATTTCCCTGCCATCATCACTTTTCATACCTCACTCTTGCACACACTCAGTTAACATATCTATCCACCTTCCCCTGAGCCAGCACACTTCCTCCGACCTTCAAACTCACTAACACATACCCTTTTCACAACTGTTCACTCCCATTCTCTCCACATGACTGTATGATGAAAGCACATTCTCTTTAACTCTGTTGTCCTCAAAATGTCGTAGTCAACATCTTTCAAGAATCACATTACTCTTTGTCCTGTCCTCTCCCCATACCGCATACACTTTCCTCAGCATCAACATTTCCACTTCTGTTACTCTTGACTTTTCATTTTCATGTCAGAAAAGAAGACTTTTCCAGGATTGGAAAAGGGGTGGTAACAGAGGAGAATTCTTGGCGGCCAAGCATAGCGCTAGACAGGAGGTATACTGGGCAAAATCTGAGTCTCTGATGAGTGATTAACTTAAATAGTGCTGAAAGAAGGAATATGGTATTCATGGTGACGAATCAGATGAAGGGGAAAACAGGTACATGTATATCATAGGTGAGTACTGTGTGAAGAATGATAAAGGAAGGGCAGTGGTGAACAATGAGGATATTAAAGATAACTGGAGAGAGAACATTATGACTGGTTGCTGAGTGAGGAGTTTGACTGGAACAAGGAATGTTTGGAGTCAGCGAATCCAGTGCATGGCCCTTGGCCCTTGATTGATGTTGCTTCTGTGAGCAGGGTCATAGGCAGGGTGCAGCTGGGGAAGGCAATGAGTGTGTCTCGGTTGACTGCAGAAGTGTTTAAGACCTCAGGAGATACAGGTGTGGGTTTAGATATTGATTTGATAAATTTGATTATATATGAGTGTGTTTTCCCTATGTGTCCACAAGTGGGTTGGCAGAGGGTTAGTGTCCCTCCCTGTAAACCAGCTAACTCAAACAGCCACCCTCTATGGGATTGTAGCATCTGGCCATACAGTAGATAGATAGTGTTGTCCCAGATGACTGGCTGTAGAGTGTGATTGTAAATGTGTGTAAGGGGAAGGGTAGTGCACTGGAAAGACGAATTGTAGAGGCATAAAGATTTTGGACCAGATAATGAAGGTAATGGAGAGAGTCCTAGAAGGTATTGTAAGGGAAAGAGTGAACACTGATGAGAGTTGGTTTTGGTTTATGCCAAGGAAAGGGGTCACTGATTCCATATTCGTTGTCTGACATCTTCAGAAAAAATATATAGGAAAGAAAAAGGAGCTGTACTTTGTTTTTGTTGATTTGGAGAAGGCCTTTGACAGAGTTCTAGGGAGGTGGTGAAGTGGGCGATGAAAAAACCTGGCATCAAGGAGTGACTGGTCAGAGTAGTTATGTTTGTGTACATGGGTGCCAGTACCCATGTGTGAATGAATGGAGATTTGAGAGACGAGTTTTCCATGCATGTTGACGTGAATCAGGGGTCAGTTTTTAGCCTCTTATTGATTGTCATGATGCTTGAAGCTCTCTTACATGACTTCAGAAATGGACTGCCAGGGGACTTGATGTTGAGAGTATAGAATGAAAGGGGGGTGGAGGAGAAAGATGTAGGAAATGGGGAGATGTAATGGGGCACAAGGGTTTGAGAATAAATATGGATAAAACAAAAATGACAATATCAAGGGCTGGTGGCGGTACTGTCAAAGCAGAGGGAATGTTGTGATATGCAGTTTGCCACAAGGGTGTGAGAAGTATCTTCATCTTGTTCAGTGTTTGTGATAAGTGGGTGTATAAGAAATGTAGTGGTATTTGATGTAGACTGTGATATGATGCCGATTTCATGTGTGCGGTGGGTCGGGAAGGGCATGTAGAGATTGTCTGGCATGAAAGGATTAATCTTGGTGGAGAGTCCCTTGAGTGTGTAGAGGAGTTTGTTATTTAGGGGACATGTTGTGTGCTGGAGGTGGGGCTGGAACTAGCTCTGTAGCCCGAGTAAGGAGTGGTTGGAGGAAGTTCAGGGAGCTGTTGCCTCACCTAACATTGAGAGGGCCCTCCCTCTGTGCTGAGTGATTTTTGTATGTGCCATGTGTTAGAAGTGTAATGCTGTATGGTAATGAGACCTGGGCAGTAAAGGAAGAGGCTTTTTGTAGGCTCAGACATATCAAAATGACAGTGATTAAATGGTTGTGTAGTGGATCTTGAATGTGAAGCCCGGGGGAGCTAGGATTGCTATTGTAGAGTTGAGAGGAAGGATGGGACTTGAATGTATTGGTGTTATGATGAGGAGGGGTGGACTGAGATGGTTTGGGCTTGTTTAGAGGATGGAGGATGACAGTTGGGTGCAGGAGGTGAGAAGTGTGAATGTCGGGGGTAGGGTTACGAGGGGCGCACCAAATAATGACCTGGGACGAGGTCATAGAGTGTGACCTCAGGGATAAGGGACTGAATAGCGAGGCTGCCATAGATCAAGCAGCATGGAGAACCATCATTCAGTGACCAAGGCCGACACATGCAAGCATGTTGAAGTACAAGTATTTATAAACAACATGGTACGACATGATACATTGCCCAGTCCTCTGCCATTTGCCTGACCTCCATCGAACTCACACCTGAGTGTCTCATAGCTCTCCACTTCATACCTTCATCTTACCCTTGGTCTCCCCCTCCACCTCACTCACATACTATCTCCTGCTCAGTTTCCCATTCTTTATTCTCTCCTCATGTCCAAGTCATCTCAGAGTATTTCTCATGATGCTTTCAGCCACATCCATATCAATACTACAACTCTCATTTACTTCATCATCAAGCTGTATGTTTCCATGTAACTCCACAAAGTCCTTTCAGATACCGGTTACTCATTTCCATTGCTTTCACTCTTGACATGTGTCTTTCCAACAGGTGTAAGCTCTGCTTCCATATATTAAAGTGGATATCACAGTGCTGTCATGCAGTAACTTTACTTCCAAACTTACTTCATTATTCCTGATGACTTCTTTCAGTGAATAAGCAACTTCATTCTTTGAACATAATTTGTTTTTAATTTACAGGGCAGCTTCTAGGAGGGGAGGACAAATTAGCAATAGGGGAGGAACCAGACGGGGGAGAGGACTTAGTGGAGGGCGAAGAACAACTTCGGTAGGGGAGAACAAGAGATCTGAGAATCAGCACAAGCCTACCACTATACACCAACGTTCATCAAACTACTTTCCAGTGACCTAGTATTTTATTCCAGTAAATATTATAATTTATTATAGACTTTCAACCTATTCTTTTGATCTGTAAATTTGAAGGTAATCAAGTACAGTACTGAATATACTACAGTATTATTCCTGATAATACATGGTTTTCACTTAAACTTCACCTATGTAGATATTCTTAGGAGGAAGAGTTGCAGCCGTTTCACTACCCCACCCAAGGATTTTAACATGTCTATTTATTCTCCACCTTTGGAGGCACTCTTGAGAAGAAGGCTTGTAGCTATTATGTTACCAAATTCAGGGGTTCTAACATGCTTCTGGCTAAAGTCCTGAGTCACAGTACTGTATTATCTACTCTGGTTTTACAAAACAAGAGGATTTTCCTGATTTAGTCAGCCTCAGATATCATAAACCTAATACTGATAGTGTTTAATATCATTATAGTTTACCAGAGGTGCATCATATAGCATTTAAATCTGTGCACATCATTCGGGCAATGGGAGAATTCCTGACACTGTTGTCCCCATAGTGGGTTTTGGTTCTCTCATTATCCCTGTTCTTTCTTACACTAAGTACTTCCATCATGTGAAGGTCTGAGATGATAATGAACCATGACAAGTCCAATGTGATCACACTTTACAAAATCAAAGCAGAACTCAATGAAATAATGAGAATAAAATACAGTCACCTTATGACAACTTTATAGCCGGGTGCCCGACATAGGCTGTATCCCCTGCTCTTTAACCATAAACCTTTATTTATCTGTTTTTAGGTGATGGGGACCATCATCCACTTAATGTAGTGCTGTCAACTTCATCCTTCACATTTATCATTCTATTTCTCTATCTGCCCTTCTCTCTCTCCCTACTTTTCCCTTTCCTTCCTGTTACTTTTTATTCTTCTTTCCACTTTTGGTGGCTCTCCACTGAGTAATAAACGTAATGATTTTCTCTAACTCAGGAAACCATTTAGTGTTGGGTGGTAACCAAATAACCAGATAACATGGCGATGTGGAGCCAGCTATGGTGCCTCTCCTAGCTTGGTGGAGAGACACAAATGCATCATCCATCCAGGAACGAAACCTCCACACTTTTCCAAGTGCCTTGCTGTTGTGGGACGGTGTTAACTGCAAGGTAACATTAGTTCATTGCACTGGATGACCCTGCAGTGAAGGTTGCTTGCCTGCAGTTGATGGATCTGCTTGGCCAGACAGACTGGGTTTGATCAACAACAGTCCACTACCTCTGCAACTATAATGTGTACACAGAAGACATCCAGGGCATTCCTGCATGGATGGAACCTGCACTGCTCCTCCACGAGTTGGGAACATGACTCCAGCCACCAGTACAGACAACTGAACACCATGTTTTCCAGAAGATTCCAACACAGGAAAGAAAAGCAATGAGTCTTTAAGAGGATGGAAGAGAGGGGTCCTGACCTAATTTTGGATATGGCAGTAGTGTGTACTATTTTCATTCCTCTGGGAACACTCCTCGCTGCCAGTTGCTGTTGATGATGTCAAGGAGGTAACAATACAGTCAGGGTGTATGGTGCAGGAGAAAATAATTTGCCACCACGTCGGAGCTCGCTTCTCTGCCGGGAGGGAGAGAGGACAATGCTCTGGTAAATACAATGGCTGTAAATGGGCAGTGCAGATCAGAGTTGTGAGGAGAGGAGGTACACGGCCAAATGTCTTCCTCACATGTGATGGGATAGCAAGGTGAATGGGATGCCAAACTGGGCTTGAAAAAATGTTGCCAGGAAGTCTGCCTCACAGAAATTATCCATGAGGTTCACTCCATCACAACAGAGGGGGAATGAGTTTGAGGTCAGGCATTCAGCCATGGTCTCCAAGCCCCTTCAGGTGCTGAATGGAGAGCTGGGAAAAGAAAGGCTTGCACAAAATTAATACCAGGCCTTCCTCTTCCCTGACATGAGAGTCATGGTGCACACAGCATCAATACAACAGAACAAGCAGAACTGGAGTGATGCTTCCAGGCATAAAAAGCTTGATGACAGGCCTTAACCACTGCTACACAGTGCATCTGACCGCCAGGGCACACCAAACTTCTGTACACAGTGGTGAATAGACTGCTGAAAGACTCTGTTGCCAGTGTCAACTAAGCTGGTGGTAAATATACTGGTAGACACGTCCTGAGAACTCCAGTGTCCTGGAAAGCAAGCTGACAACTCGGCAGTGAATGTTGGCCACCTGTCTCCCTTGAACTTCCAGCGAGGGCGACATACACTGGTCAGTCTCGGAAACAAATCTGGAAATTAGCAACAAAACACTGGCAGGTGATCACTACCCATGTATGGGCCCATCTCAACCCTGAGGCATTGTAAGGTAGCATCACCAAGGCAGAGATCCAGGTCAGAGGCCATCCCAGCGTGTGGATCATAGCGTGGGTACACGCCTGGGAGTGAGGGGGCTAATACAGCAGGAGTCCACGAAAGCCAAGAAGAGGGAGAATCCAGAGGCACTGCAGGAGTCTAGAGAGGGATCTCAGTGCCTATGATGGACATTAAAGTCTCCATGATGGAGAATGGGACTAGCAGCTGATGAAAGTAGTGAAGGAGGTCTTCATGGATCACATCCCAACTGGGGTTATAGCACAACAAAACTGACACACAATCTGATCAAAGAGCCGCTTCCAGCAGGCCACTAGGGTAAGGAGTGCGGTTTAAATGTACATTTAGAGAGTACTCCTGTACTGCGAGTAATAAACCCTCACCCCTCCCCTCGGGACAGCTATATCCATGCAGAAGTATCCCCCCAAGTGAAGCTGGATGCAAGACTGCAACCAAGACTCGCATGAGGACCCTTGTCAGCCACAAAAATCATAAAGAGCTGGGTTTTATGCCTCAAGGACTGTGAGCTCCACAGCACAAAACGCAAGTCTGTTATGCCATGTATAATGTTGAGAGCAAAAGCAACAGCAACTTCAGCCACAGGGGAGAACAAATGTTAGAGGTCCAACCTTGCTGATTATGCTGAGAGCAAGAGTGACAGCAGCTTGGATTCATATAAAAAAGTAAGTTACCTAGCAAAAGTGACATTGAATACCGATTTCTGCATCGAAAACAAAACATTTAACTTTTAATGTCATACTGAAGATGCCATTCCATGTTTTCACAAACAGAACCATAAAATATGTAATATCAAAACAGAACTTCTCTTAAAGTTCTACTTTTTTATGAGATTTGGATCAAAATAAATTACACAGATCCAGGTAACCATTTTCTCCACTTTATATTCACTGTCCTCTGAGTGCAATATGCCACCTGAACCAAGGTTATTGTATTTAAAGAGAAGAAATGACGATTTTATATAATTTAGGAACACCAGATGCTGTTGGCATCCCTACGTGTCAAGTGGGGTTGGTGGAGGATTAGTGCCCCTCCCCGTAAAACAATTAACTCTAAGCCCTTGGCCACCCCGTCTGGGATACATGGCGTCTGGCAATGAATGAATGAATGAAGGTCTGTTTACTCACCACCAAATGATTTTTTTTTTCTTAGGAGATATCTGAATTAGGGGGTCAGCTAAGCTTTTTTTCAACCCTTTAACATGTGAAGTCGTTTCTAAGCTGAACACAGTCTTCCAGAGAGGGCAAAAATAAGAAAACGCGTTCATCAGTTTGAAGTGACTAAGGGCGACAAAAATCTTATGAAATTAGGAATGTTCTTTAAAAGCACACAAGACCCTTTGAGATCTGTCAGAAAGAAACTAGAGTATAAGATATATATAAATATTTATTAATAATATTTTAACAAATAACAACGAAGTATGGACAGCATCATATAAAATATATAATACATATGACCCTGAGACAAAAATTAACAGAAACACTGAACATTACCAGCAAAACTGCCTTTATTTAATGTGTGCTTGTTGTACTAAGATATGCAGAAGCACTTAACCGGTTAAAGCAAGGATCACTCATGATGATTCAAATGCTTGCTGAAAGCTATCATCATTAGCACCGTACAGATAGGGACAAGTGTATTCCCAAAGTTTGACGATTACGTAGCGGAAAAATCGAACCATTGAAGCACACTAGTTGGGTTTTCAGTGATTTCGTCAGCTGTAAATGTTCATCGCATGGAACTGGAAAGATATTTGTTTATTTGGTTGTACATCTTGGTGCATTCGATCACATCGTCAGACGAAGCAGAAGCAGCACATCATAGCTTTTCCGGCTCACCGGCCAAAGGGTTAGAGGTGCCACTGCTGGAGATCAGAGGGCCTTGTCCGTGTCCTCTACGGTGTTGGACTCTTCCCACTTGATGGCCGCCTCTGCCAGTGCGTCCAGGACCTGTGTTACCTGCTCCAGATTGCGGCTGTTGAGGAGACACGGACACGTGGCGTTATAGTGGTGATGGTACGCACAGTTGGCTTTATAGGTAATAAAGGCAAAGTTAGTGAGGAGGGTATTAAATTTAAGATTTTTTTCATAATCATCATCATTCGTTTATAATGTTATGTATTTTTCAGATTACTAATAACAACTGTCTAATTTCAGGTAACTGTCGATACTTACTCGTAATTTTAGTGGTATGCGATATATTACGGAAATGAACCTCAGATTTCCCACTACCTATTACCCAGGACCCACCTATACCAGGTCAGCCAGCCTGCTCTGTTCGCGCAGGGGATTAATGGGGGAGTGAGGTGTAGTGACGTCAGCTTCGCCTCTCGGTCACCAGCACTGCCGCTAAGCCCAGTAGAAAAGCTTACTGTCTTATCATTTGATGAAATGAGCCTTGCTAAGCAGTGGAGCTACGATAAAGCAACAGACACACTCTATAAGCCGCACAAGAATGTACAAGTTGTCATGCTAAGAGGCTTAGCTAGTAAATGGAAACAACCAATAAATTTTGCATTTGATGAATCAAATATGCATAAGATTTTGTTAGAAATAATTAAGAGTGTAGAGTCAGCAGGATACCCTGTTGTAGCAGTAGTGCATGATCTGGGACCTTGTAATATGCGGGTATGGAAAGAATTTGGTATTGATCCTATAAAAACTAAGAGGGTATCCTTCAAAAATCCATGTGCTGAAAGGGAAATATTTCTTTTTGCTGATGCGCCTCACCTGATAAAGCTCGTCCGAAACAATTTTCTTGATTCTGGTTTTGTTTTGGACAGTGGAGACTTTGTTACTGTTGCATGCATAGGGGAAATGCTTGCAAAGACTAAAACTGAGTATGGATTGGCTTATAAATTAAGTGATCTTCATCTTAACGTACATGGACAGCAACGGCAGAGAGTTAAGTATGCTGCACAGTTGTTGTCAAAGACCTGTTCAAAGTCTCTACAGTATTTAGGTGACAAGGGTCTTTTGGAAAGCAAGAATTGGAAAACAACTGCCGAATTTATTTCATTGGTAGATGAATGGTTTGATGTGATGAACTCGTCTATGTACAGTGACAAAAAAGAGCGGTGTGCATATGGAATGAATTTGGTAACACAGGTAAACATTTTAGTTAAAATGATTGATGTCATGGAAACCATGAGAGTAGGTAACTCAAAGTCATTGTACAATTTTCAGAGAGGAATAGTTTTATCAAGCCTTTCACTTAAAAGACTGTTACATATGTTGAGAAGTAACTACAATCTTGAAGTCATAATGACCAGAAGACTGAATCAGGACTGCCTAGAACATTTCTTTGGGTGTATAAGACAAATGAGTGGACCTCAGGATCACCCGGATGCAGTCAACTTTAAATATAGACTGAGAAAGTATGTGTTGGGAAGGGATATTCAGTTGGTCAGTGAAGCAAAAAATATAAATCTAGGAGATGAGACCGATACATGTTTGTTTGATAAGACTCTGCCAGGTGAAACCTTCAAACATGTTGATTCAAGTGACCGTGAACTGGCTCTGGAAATTTGCCTAACGAGTTTAGTATTCAAGAATTTGGAGTTAGATATTGATAAGGAAAATGATGACATATCTGAAGAAATCAGTGAAGATAATGAAATTCTCACACCTGGAAAGGTAAATGCAATATCTACTGGCAGTGTTATAGAAGATAAGTCTTGTCATATATAGGTGGCTACATTGTTAGGAAATTCTCCCACAAGCATCCCTATTTAGGATATAGGGCAGAGGACTGCGGAAAAGATAAATCATGGACTGAAGTGGTTAGCAGAGGACAACTGTATATGCCATCAGAAGAGTTTTCTTCTCAGTTACATATAATGAGAGAAGTATTCAAATCTACTCAAGGTGATGGTCTGAGGGAAGGTCCCAGATGTGTTAAGACTCTCTCCTCAGAGATAGAAAGCACTGGAATATGTTTACCATCAGACGGAGTTGAATTTTTTGCTAGAATATCAGTATTCTTTAGGATGAGACATTTAAATAAAATTATTACCTTCAACAAACAAAAGGCTGCCTGTAGAAGCCTGTTAAGAAAAAAGAGCAAAATAATGTCATAAAGTATCTTGTGACACAGAGCTACGGCATTAATACTGTGCTATGTTTAACCAGTACAAGCTCACGTTATTATTAGACCAAATATTTTCATTCTTAGGTTAGTTATCAGGATTATATTAATGTGAGTATTTTTTTTCTCTGTAAATTATTTTGTCTTATAAGCCATGAGTAATGAACACGGTTAGTTTCAGCTTAACTGTTCATTGTAGCTGTCTCACTCTCTTACTGCATTTCCTTGTATTCAGTTTATAGAAATAAACTGTTAATTTTATAAGTTTATTAATAACTTGTTTTTTTTATTACCCTTATGTTTTATAAAAAAAAAAAAAAAAATAAGTGATAGTAACAACAGCTGATCAAAGAGAAGTGAGAGCTTGTGGAACCTGTAACTCCCTTCACTGAGAGGAGAGGCGAAGATGACGTCACTATGCTAGCCTGCGCGAGACGGGCTTATTCTCGTCCCCTGGCTGGCTGACCTGGTATAGGTGGGTCCTGCTATTACCTACCTCTGCCTTCCCTGGCCCGTTTTGGTGAAGCAGAAAACAGTCTAAGTAGATTGGTGGACTGACTTAGGCGTTCTATAGATTATCATTATTCATTTATCCTGACTGACCTTGCTCGTGCGGGGTGGTAGACGGGCAGGTGGCGGGAGTCCTGCCAGGCGTGAGCGGCGGAGGCCACGAGACTCCTGGCGGGACCTACATAGGGCTTGGCGAAGATCTGCAGTAGCAGCAGCACGGAGATCACCACCACCGCTAGCACCCCGGCCGTCTTCAGGTCCAGCTGGCTCGCCCAGTAGTTCAGGTCCACCCTGCTGGCCCACTGCTTCAGGTCAAAGTTGTTGAGCCCGTGCTGAAGCTGGTACAGCAGTGGGGTCAGGCTGGACGCGGTCATGGTGGCTGCTGACAAAACAAGGATACATGATTTTGTTACGACAGTTGTGTCGTTTTACACTACATTCATGCGTCATGAGTAAATGCGTTAATAGGACTTCACTGCGTAGGTGCATTTCTTTACAATGTGGCACAGGCAGAGAGGAGTATGAAAGTACAAAACGTGTGTTTTCAGATGCATTCTTCGTTTCGATCACAATACTTACGTTGCTAAAGTTTACCAAGTTAGGCTTGGGCCAATAAAATGGTTGTTATTTGAGTGAGAGTCAGAGCTGGACTGTTGTGGATGAGGTGGTGGCCGTGCTTATATACATGAGCACGATGCGGACAGAAAGGTGCGGCACTAGCAACCTTTCACGGTAAGAGGACCAACCGGATGTTACTGTAAGCATATTTGGTGTGGTGATGGTGGGAGGAAGGGGAACTACGTTGACGAAATGACAGTGTGTTAAACATGATGGTAATAATGTACATTGGCGATAGCATGGGGGAGGAGGTGGCTGAATCGGTAGAGAGGCGGCCTGTAGTCCTAATGGACCCAGGATCGAATCCCGGCTGGGGCAGGGAACAGTTTAAGGACTTGATTTTCCTAAAAAGCAGACTTTCCTGATCTACTAGATGACCCGCCGACATGTAAAAATACCACAACTAATACCACTACACCAGTCCTGTATGAGACAGCCTATGTATTCAATATGGATGGTGGGTGTTAGCGCCGAAGTGTGACATGTGGAGATGTAGGAGGACTATTGGGCCCCAGTGAGGACTACTGGGACTTGGGAATAGGCCCTGAAACCTTTGCCCAGAGTCGGACCCCTATATATATATATATATATGTTGCAGTATTTTGGGTGTTTCGTAGCTCATTAAGTTGTTTGTAGAAACCAGGCTGGCAGTCAGGTGTGGGTCATTTCAGCACTGAAGGGGTTCAAATGCATTGTATCTCTGTAACATTATTTGTATGCTGTTGTTTCAGGGTCATCTAGACTACTGTGGATTATAAACAAATAACATATAGGTTACGCATATTTTAAAAAGAGCTCCATCCAAGACAAGCTTATTTCCTGGAAGGAACATACTCCAGCGTCTCATCGTCTGCCTTCGGGTAGAGAGTGAAAGTTGCTTTTCGGGCGAGTCCGGGTCGGGAGTAGTGACGTCACAGCGTGGGAACGTAGACTGAACGAGTCTGGGAAGGAGGAGGTAGGCTGCGATTGTGGTTTGAAGCGTAAGCAAAGTGGTGTCATTGCACAGCGTTTTTGTTTGTTTGTTTTAGATATATGAACTTATATTACTGACATTCGAGATGAAAACACGAAAGGGAACAAAATTTCATTGCCATCCTTCGTTTATCGTTGAGACGTATCATAAGCATTTTGTGAATTCACCTCAAAATTATTAATATTTTGTCTCAGTTGTCACGGTACTTTCTACAGTAACGAGCTATATGAGGCATGACACTGAAATTATGCAACAATACCAGGAAAGAGTGAGCAGCGTGAGGTGTAGCTTTCACTGAGCACGTAATTGTTGAGAACAGGATCCAGAAAAGACGCTTTGCCGCTGTACCTCCCCTCAGTTTTGCTCTCTCCCTGGCTTCCGTTTCAGCATCCTTTTACTTTCACTTGTTTATTTTTCTTGTGTTGTGTGTGCAGTATTACTTCACCACATTTATTGCTGGTAAGTCGTGTTAAGATTATGAAGATATACGATGATGGTGATGATGATGATGATGATGATGTTGATGATTCCACTCCTTTTTGAGGCTCTCAGTCCTGTAATATTTAATATTTTCTTTCACAGGTACACGCTCTGACTACAACACTTTTTTTTTTTTTTAATTAATTGTTACTACTTATCATTTGTTTTCTCAGGGATTGGCTTCTGCATGTTTTCTCTCCGCGAATCTCTCTATAGTCCCATCACTTTAACTTGGCTGTTGGTTTCATCCTCTTGCACTTTATTCCATGTAGTTCAGTGAGAGAAAAATGGACGTTGCTATGGTTCCCCGTCCTTCCCATAGCTTTATTCACGACTATGATCATGTTGTAACGTAAATTTATTGTTACAGCTCAGCATTCATGACGGAAAGACGGCTAGTTTAGGCCAAGTTTAAGTGAAAAGAGCACAGCATTCATGTTTATCTCACTGTGAGCCCCTGTACTCTAAAATTCGTCAATTTTCTGTGCTAACTTTAACATTCATCCTGTTTTTTCCTTTTATAACCTCCTCAGGAACTGCCAACATTGGATTTTCCTGTTCCACGTAACATTTGCAACGCCCTCTCTTTGTTTGGTAGTCTGGTGGTTTTTTATAGTTTTTTCCTTTCACATTTTCTCTTCTGCTGTATTTCCCTCTGTGTCTACTTCTTCCTTTCTTATCTCTCCACTCTAAATTATCATCCCCTCCATTTTTTTTTCTGATTTGCTACTCATTTCACCCTTTCCCGTCCCATTCCTTTTCATCTCATTTCATCTTCTACTCCCATCTCTTCTCTTCAAATTTCTTCTTTTCCTCAGGTTCTCATTCTTTCTCTTTTATTCTTCAAGTGTTCTTTCACCTTCTTTTCTCTCTCCAGTCTCTTCCTGCCTATTGTCTTCCATGTGCTTCTTCCTCTCTCACCTCCTTTCATACACCTCTTCCTCCTTCTCCTCCTCCTCCTCTGTCAAAATTTCCTCTCTTACATCCCAGTCTCCCACCTCATCTTCGACTCACCCATTTCCATACGTCTTTGTCTTACTTTCTCCTCGCCACTCACTCGCGTCGTGGTGCTGTGTGACCTTGGCCCAGGAGAGGAACAGGGCGTGGTAGGAATGACAACACGGTTGCCATTGATACAAATCGTCGTATAGGTTTATTGCCACCTACCTTCGCTCAAGATGGAGGCCAGGTTTGTGGGTTCAGTGTATGTTCGATTAGCATGTTAGAGTAACTTTGTCTCCTGATCGATAAAGCACATATTTAACCAGGACAGAGCGTTTGATAAAAGCTACATACTTAACAGAATATCACTACATATGTGTATAAGAGGAATGTTAATACTAAGACATCTGTAGTATTATATGAATACGTGTAAATGAAACAC
Source organism: Coenobita brevimanus (assembly GCF_032717465.1). Lineage (NCBI taxonomy): Eukaryota > Metazoa > Arthropoda > Malacostraca > Decapoda > Coenobitidae > Coenobita > Coenobita brevimanus. The sequence goes on along the minus strand of NC_136967.1, from coordinate 55,683,420 downwards.
ATTCATAATCACTAAGTAATAAGAACTCAGTGGCACCGGTAAAGACTGGGAGAAGGTAAACTATTACAATTTTGATCAGATTTAAATCAAACATTGTGGAAGTGTTGGGGGTCAGGAAAGGACGATATAATTTAGTTTTGAGAACAACCATTTAAAGGTAAAAATATGAGGACAAGGTCAAAGTTTCGGCCCTTAAGCCGAAATAACTGATCTGGATCTGGATCTGGATCAGTTTGGTGGAAAATCTTAATGTGAGTCAAAGACTAATTGATTTTGAGAACAATAGATCAAAGGTCAAGGTCAAAGACCAATGTCAACAAAAACACTTCGCATCATATTTGGATCAGACTTAGTAGAGAGGCTAAGGGTCACTCAGCAATTAAGCATTTGAAACTTAACGTTCAGTCAAAGGTCAAGGTCATATGGCAGGATCAAAAGTTAGGTTTTGACTGATTGTAAGGCGCATGGGCTGCCCTGCAAGGGCTCCTCTTGATATTATCTCCAAATGATATTATTGAGCTCAGGAGATACTTTTCGAACTGGAAGTGGTAAGTCAGAGCCTTCATTAACCTCGTCACCACTACGACGAGCTTTTGTGATTAATAACAAATATCTTCGTAATTTACAAACACGGAGGCTTCTCAAAAACGGCAAAGAATATAAAAGTATTTTAGCCTTGAAAAGGTATAAAGTTGTAGGGATGACTCAGTGCCAATAAATACCGGAACAAGGCCGAGGCATTATAAACACATGTATTCTCTTCTCAAGTGCTGTGAGCAAGAATTGTGTAAGACTAGTGACAGAAAAAGTAAGGCATGTGTCAGAGTATTAGGTGAATAACGAGCAGGATGATTTCAGAAGTGGTATGGGATGTGTAGATCAAATATTTGCATTCAGGCAGACGATGGAGAAAGGACTTGAGACGGTATGGATCGAGAAGATTGGCTACGTATGGTAAGAGTGAATAGGGAGGTGGTGGTGGTTGAGATTCGTCCATCAGAATTATTATGGACCTGGGCTCAGAGTGGAGAGGGATTATGGACAGTGTTTTTTTTTTTTATATGGTATGGTTAGCATAACAGGTAAATAGATACATCGGAAGAAAGTGCATAAGAAGAAATGGAAGCAGATACAATGACACAGTGATATATGGTGAAGTAGTGAATGGTGAGATACAATAGTGAATGGTTTTGGTGATGATGTGAGTGGTATAGTGCGGTGTTCAGGCCGTGGGTGGTAAGCCAGTGAGTGGTGTGGCGAGGCAGTGAGGGCTGTGGTGAAGCAGTGAGTGGTGTGATGAGGCATTGAATCATGTGGTAAGGCAGTGAGTGGTGTGGTGTGGTAGTGAGTGGTGTGGTGTGGCTGTGAGTGGCGTGGTGTGGCAGTGAGTAGTGTGGTGAGGCAGTGAGTAGTGTGGTGAGGCAGTGAGTGGCGTGGTGAGGCAGTGAGCGGTGTGGTGAGGCAGTGAATGGTGTTGTGTGGCAGCGAGTGGTGTGGCTGTGAGTGGCGTGGTGTGGCAGTGAGTAGTATGGTGAGACAGTGAGTGGTGTGGTGAGGCAGTGAGCGGTGTGTGTTGTGTGGCAGTGAGTGGTGTGGTGTGGCTGTGAGTGGTGTGGTGTGGCAGTGAGTGGTGTGGTGAGGTTATGAGTGGTGTGGTGAGGTTGTGAGTGGTGTGGTGAGGTTGTGAGTGGTGTGGTGAGGCAGTGAGTGATTTGGTGAGGCTGTAAGTGGTGTAGTGAGGCAGTAAGTGGTGTGGTGATGCTGTGAGTGATGTGGTGAGGTTTTGAATGGCGTGGCAGGGTTGTGAGTGGTGTGGTGTGGCAGTGAGTGGTTAGGTGAGGCAGTGATCAGTGGCGTCGTGGGACAGTGAGTGGTATGGTATGTGGTGTGATGAGGCAGTGAATGGCGTGAGTGCTCTCTCTCTCTCTCTCTCTCTCTCTCTCTCTCTCTCTCCCTCTCCCTCTCTAACATAATGATCAATGGAAGAGACTCATTAATTCTCAAGAAGCACCTTATTAAGACACACCAACCATTAGCAAAGCATAATAAGTTTCTTTCGTTGAAAATCTTTGTCCTATTTGGCAAAGTCGTTAATAAGCGGACTATCATGTGCTGCAGTTCTGAACCTAACAGAAACCCACGAACAATCCGGCATACCTGTAAATACAGGGAAGACTACAGTGTTATCTTCATCTTGTACCTCTCAGCGGACCTTCCATAGCGCGAGAAAATAATTGACAGGGTGGTGAATATGGATCTCTACGGTGTTAAATCATAGTCACATCCCTCTATGGTTTTAGTAGGGTGCTTTAAATTTGATTTGGATGGCTTCCCTCCTCACATTTTGGAGATCAGTGGATTTAGGGCTACGTCCACGAATCTCTAATACTAAAAGTGATAGGATAAGCAGCTCAGAGCCTAATGTATTTAACCCATCCTTGGAGCGATTTAATTGTCATCTCACTCTTTTGAAGCCCACGTCGCTTATTTTCCTGCATTCTAGAGGGTTTCTCTGTCTTTACCTTTGTCCGCGGAGAGGTGGCGGAGTTGTGCTTCATATTTAACTCTCACTGGCTCTGTTCTGCAGAGATCAAGCTGAAGGATGGGGAAATGTTCAGCGATGACGATCAGATTGCCTAAGACTCGTACATTATTTCGTTCATGAGTATTCAAAGGAATAAAAGAGATATGCAGATGTGTGAAGTACATGATGATAAATTTATTCTGGAAAATACTTCAGAATGCATAAAACTACCGTCAAATGGATATTTACCATAGTTCTTTGTACCTAGTGTATCACTAACTTTATCTTTGGTTATATAGTCTGGTAAACTGTGATTATAAATACAGCATCCTATAATGGTATTTGAATTGCAAAATTACTGTTCTCTTGTGCTCTGTGATGGAAAATCTTTATCCTTCAAACGTCATTCAATACCAACTGTGTGAATATAACAGCATCAGTTAGTTGGCTAAAGTGATCCGAACACTACTGAGGTGAGCCCTTCAGCTGTGACGGTGCGCGTGGAAAAGAAGGGCACAGCTTCCTGCTACTTCTAGTTCTGCACCACGTTATCTGCCAACTCCTCGTACTTCAGCACGGCTTTAGCCAGAGAGTCCAGAATCTGAGTCGTCGAGTCCAAGTTACGGCTGCAGTTTGAGAAAAAAAAAAGTGTACCTGTAGTCCTTATTTATCTTAACTGCGTTTGACATTAAAGAAAATAAATGAACAGTGTAACACTGACACTGAAATAACTACTTTAGCTGTACATTAAGGCTGTATCTACACACAAAAAAAAAAAAAAAAAGGGAGGGGGGAGGAGGAGGTCAGTAGTGGACGAAATGACATCAAGCGTTCTCTCTACAGACAGCTCCATTTAATAGATGCCAGCTCACTATGCTAATGGTATTGAGGATTGAAACTATTTAGTGACAGAGCACCTCTTTATGTGCTGGGGGTTCCTCTCAGCTGAATAAAGTCGTCTGGCATTAGCAAAAATAAAATTTTCAATCTGTCATTAACCAGACACCCTAATTCCGTAAGAGGTAGCCACAAACAAATCGCCTCCATGTCGCCCTGTCCCTGCCATTTCGATGCCTTCCACCCAACTTGCACCTCCCTCTCTCATATACCTCTCCAGTTCATTCATCTATCCCATCCTCCGTCACCCTCTCCCTCTCCCCCCCTCCACCTCACTCACATACACTCTCCTCGTTAGTCTTTCACTCTCCATCCTTTCCACTTGGCCAAATCACCGCAGTGAATTTCTCCTAACGCTTTCTATCACATCCACATCACACCTCAACGCTTCTTTACTTCCTCATTTGTCATTCTGTCTCTTCATGTCACTCCATATGCTCCTCTCAGATAAATCATTTCCACTGCTCTCGCTCATGGTTTGTCTTTCCAACAAAGTACAAATTTCTCTTCCATACGTTAGAGTTGGTATCAATACTATCATGCAGCCACTTTTTGACCTCCATGCTCACTTCCCTATTTCTTATATCTGCTTTCAGTGAAAGAGCAGCCTTTCTTCCCTATTGTACCTTTCAAGCCTTTCATCCTCTAAACTACCATCCTTGCTTATCATACCACCCTAGTACTTAAATGCACTCACATTTTCCATTTCATCACCATCTAGCCTCACTGTGCATTCAGTGACTTAATTTCTCTCGAAGACCACAACTTTACTCTTCCCTACATTCACCTTTAGATTTCATTTCGTACATACTCTCTCAAACTCATTCACCAAGTCTTGCAGTTCCCTTTCGTCTTCACTTAACAATACAGTATCATCTGCAAGTTATGCAATGAGAAAATATCACTCAAGAGTTAGAGTCTCGACAAGGTCGCCGAGTTAATAGCTCAGAAAAGAAATCTGTAATTTATATTTTCCTGAATGAACTAGAGAGGGTGAGGTAATAGATACCCAGTAACTTTCACACTGGATATGTCTCTAATTAGGCTTCTTTTTTTCAGTATAAAGTTTCACGACTTATATATATTACATCTCACCTGAAGTTTCATGCATGTTTAACTGGCGCCAAATGAGATCATTGTCATCTTACCTTCCACGGCCGTCAGAGTGGAGACCCTGCTGATCCCTCTCGTCCCAGACATGTGCTGCGGAAGTAATGAGGCTTCGTCCGTAGGAAGCGTAGGTGGACGTGTTGCCGGAGTAAGCAGAATAGCCATAGTTGAACAGGTCGAAGAGGAGGACGCCGGCAAACAACAAGAGAGCCAGGACGCCCACAGTCTGCACATCCACAGACTTGAGGAAGCTGGTGAGATCAAAGCCCATTGAGCGAAGGCTGTGATCGATAGCAGTCGCGGTGGGGACCATTGTGGACGGCATCTTGAGGTCTGGAAGGATGACGATTTGTTTAGGCAAATGCTGTATGGTCGGGCACAGCAGTCAGTTATTCTTCAATACTAGGTGACCGATTACGAGACTGGCTAGACTGTGAGAGATTAAGATGGCAGATGTAATAGACACTGAATAAGTGAGTTAACTGATGCTTTATGCAAACCTTTGTGGATGTTAGTCAGATAAAGACAGAGAATGATGAGTGTAGGCGCTGTGAGGTGTTGAGAGGTGAGATGGCTGGAGGTGACTTGTGCCGAGTGAGACAGTGACTGGGTTTATGTACAGGCGCTGCTCCCTGGTCTGACGAAAGGACTTGAAAGTCTCCATCCGGCCCTTTGATGTCAAGATTTCCTCAAGGGCGCGCTTAAGCTGGCACTTTATTTTCCGCGCAACTTTTGTCCTCGATAACACAACACGATGCCGCTTAGATGACGATGCACGTGTCATTAGTGAATTCCGCCGACATTCACTCTTAACAAGTTAATTCGCGATAATTAAAGAAGGTCGGCCAATACGAGTACTAAAGCTGCCCAAAACGTAACAACTGTACTTTGGTATACAAACATGTCGAAAATAAAATCATAATACAGTAGTTAAATATCAGACTGATGCATTCCTCGACTGTAGCCTTTACTGGTGCTGAGCGCTGATGTAGAGTTATTAGATTCACAAACTATCAGTTCCCTGACGTAACTCATATCTGTTTTTATAGGAAGGAGTAGAAGAGTGTATAATCCTCCTGTGCCTCATATGCTCTTCATGAATTCAAATCTTCATTACGAGAGAAGAATCATCATGGCTTTCTTTTTTTTTTTCTTTTTTTTTTTCTGGAACGATAAGGAAAGAAGAGTATAGAAAATTCCCAAATCTCATGTTATTCCTGCTAATGAGAATCTGAGTTACGAGAGGGAATGGATCCTAAGCTTATCAGTGATTGATTATGGCCATTGGTGTGTCAGCCACAATTGCTATTCCACGTCACTCGAAGTTGAGACCAAAACTGACCACTGTGATCGCTGTTGTGAGCTTCACAAATCATATGAAAATGACTGAAGAACGCGCACGCGCACGTGTGTGTGTGTGTGTGTGTGTGTGTGTGTGTGTGTGTGCTTTGCTTGATTTCAATGGTTGCACATTTAGCTTTCTAACTGTTACTGTACGTGTGTGTGTGTGTGTGTGTGTGTATATATATATATATATATATATATATTGTTACATAGCCTATGATTTCATCATCCTTTGTGTAATTTTAACGCACAGTATGCTGCATGTTTGATCACGAGCGTGTTCTGCCTCAGTCCCCCCCTTCTACCGTTATAGTAGAGTAAGTCGTTCTCTCTGTTGTCCAGAGCGGGATTGTGAACTCTATGTCCCCATGGCTTTCATTTGCGCGTCCTCTTACAAGTTGTATCAGGCTCTGCCAGCCCCTATATAATGAGCTCAGTCTCTGCATCATGGCCACTTAGATCTGCTCCTCATTTTGTTCACATTTCTGTCCTCCCCTGTACAGATATTATTATTGTGAGTGCTCAAGAAATCTCCAACCATCTAGCAGCTGTGTGTAATTTGAGTATAACTGTTGTTGCATTTTTTCTTGTACTGTATAGCATAAGTTTAATTTGTAGGCCTAGTGAAGTTTTTGTAATTCGTGTGGGGTTCTTTATGTCAGTCATTTTTGATAATAGTTTGTATCTGTAATAATTTATCTGGCGTTCACTGAGTATTATCTGGTATCTCATTTTATCAGGGCTGACTTAGATAAATTTACTCTTGCTAATTTCGTGTTAATAGAGGCTATTGCAGTTAACCATATATTTAACCTGTTTATTTGCCATTACATTATCCTTATGAGTTCTGAATGTTTTGTTGTTAGTTTAAGCATTAAACTTTAACTTGTAATTTTACCTAACTCTTTTGTTTTGAACCTGGAACTTTACGGGACAGTAGTGACTCTTAGTATTCTCACTTAATGTGTACATTATCTTTCTCTGTTCCGTAACATAAATTTGGCGACCTCATATCAGGATATTCAGAATATTATCATAAGGATATTGTTTGATATTTTGTGACTGTGATATATTCATGATGGCTACTATTTCTACACTTGATGAAGCCAAAGATTTTTTGTCAAATGTGCAAACAGTGTGTGATATAGAAAACAGAACAAAGAATGAACTTAAGCTTGTTGCTCAACAATTGGGAATTGCAGTTCACTCTCATCATTCTAAAGATCAAATTGTTGGCATGATTAATAAAAGCTTGTTTAATGTAACTCCTCCAAATGAGCAAACGCAGATTGAATTAGCTAAGTTACAGCTAGCTCTGCAGGAGGCTAAGGCTAAGGAGGCGGAGTCTCGTGTTAAGGAAGCAAATGCTCGTATTGAAGAGGCACAGGTACAGGCTCAGGCACAAATTGAACTTGCCAGGATTCAGGCAGACCATGAGTATCGCATGAAACAAGGTGGAACTGGATCATCTAGCTCTGATGATTTTGATGTGGCTAAAAATGTTAAACTTGTCCCTCCTTTTAATGAATCTGATTTAACAAAGTATTTTCAGTTGTTTGAGAGGGTAGCTACAGGTTTTAATTGGCCTAAGGAGTATTGGCCAGTACTCCTTCAAACTGTTCTCACCGGTAAAGCTCAAGTAACTTATGCATCTTTGCCTCAGGATCAGTCTGATAATTATGATGTAGTTAAGAGCTTGATTCTTAAGGCCTATGAGCTTGTTCCTGAAGCCTATAGAGTAAAATTTAGGACTACTTACAAGCAAGATAAGCAATCCCATGTTGAGTATGCAAAAATCAAAGAAGATCTGTTAGAGCAGTGGTTAAATTCTAAGAATGTGGATTCTGATTTTGGTAAATTTAAGCAGATGATTTTGCTGGAGGATTTCAAAAGGTGTATTAGTAAAGATGTAAGCCTATATCTTGATGAGAAAAGAATAGATAATTTGTCTGATGCTGCTGTTTTAGCTGATGAATATGTTCTCACTCACAAGAGATATTCTAGAGAAAAAGGGAAAGCTGAGAGTAAGTACGTTGCCTCTACTCAGAGTACAGGTAACAGGAAAGAGAATAAGGATGATGTTTCTCAGGAAGTAAATACCAGCTTCACCTCTAGATTTCAGAAAAGTAAATGTACTTATTGTAGTAAGCTTGGTCATACTACGGAGAGATGTTTCAGGAGACAGCGTGATGTGAACAAAAAGGAGTCTTTAAATATTCAGTCAATTGGTCTAGTGTCCACTCTTGAGAGTTCCCAGAATTCTTTAACTGAGTTAACTGAACCTGCTTTGAGGGGTAACTTAAATTCTCATGATGGAGCTCCTCTTTTGAGCAGTAACGTGGGTGACACTCTCAAGAGTTCATGTGCTAATTTCCTGTCTGATGGTTTTGTCAGTCCTCTGGACAGTAATGACAGGAAATCAGTTCAAATATATCGTGATACAGGTGCTTGCCAATCCCTTATGCTGACCAGTGTTCTAGGCTCTAATTTTAATTCCTCTGATGAAACTGTAATCTTACAAGGTGTAGGGAATAATTACTTCTCTGTTCCTCTGTGCAGAGTGAATTTAGAGTCTGGTTTTGTTAATGGTTCTGTTATGGTTGGGTTGGTTGAGACACTCCCAATGTCAGGTGTAACTTTCTTACTTGGAAATGATATTGGTGGAAGTCAAGTGTGTCCAGCTCCTCAGTTGTCTGGTGAGCCAGTGGCTGCGTCCCAGGATTGTGATGTCCCTGATGTGTTCCCTGCATGTGCTGTCACTAGGGCTAAGTCTAAAGTTACTGGTGATTTAGAGGATAATGATGATGATGATGTTATCCTAGCTGACACTTTTCTTGCTAATTTGGACCACTCACCAGATGAGGCAGTACCCCGTAGTGTTGATAATTTGTCTCGTCAAGAGTTGGTTGAGTTGCAGGTTGCTGACCCTGAGTTGAAAGGTCTAGCTAACTCTGCTTGCAGTGAGGAAGAGTCAGCCGGTGCTTCTACTTGTTATTATGTAAAGTCAGGAGTACTTATGAGGAAGTGGAGACCCCCAACAGCATCAGCCGACTGTGAATGGGAGGTTGTACATCAAGTTGTCATCCCTCGTGTTTGTAGGCAGGATATCATTAGAGTGGCTCATGATTCCAGTTTGGCAGGACACCTTGGAGTGAGGAAGACTGTGGCACGCATTTTGAAACACTTCTACTGGCCAGGTATCTTCAGGGATGTTTCCTGGTATTGTAAGTCTTGTCACACCTGTCAAGTTGTGGGAAAGTGTAATCAGACCGAAAAGGTTGCACCTCTAGTTCCCATTCCTCCTTTTGAGGCGCCTTTCACCCGTGTGTTGGTGGATATTGTGGGCCCTCTTCCTAAGACTTCTTCAGGATTTTCTTATGTGTTGACCATGATTGATATGGCTACTCGTTATCCTGAAGCCATTCCACTTAGAAATATCTCAGCAAAGAACGTGGTTAAGGAAATGCTGGGGTTCTTCACAAAGTTTGGTCTGCCTAAGGAGGTACAGTCAGACCGGGGAAGTAATTTCATGTCAAACGTTTTCAAGCAGTCTCTGAAAGAGTTGGGCATCTCCCAGATCACGTCTTCAGCTTACCATCCCCAGACCCAAGGAGCGTTGGAGAGATATCATCAAACACTCAAATCGATGCTCAAGAAATACTGTTTGGAACATCAGAAAGACTGGGATAAAGGTCTTCCATTCGTTGTGTTTGCTGCAAGAGAATCTCCAAATGAATCACTGGGCTTCTCACCTTTTGAACTACTGTTTGGCCATAAAGTAAGAGGACCCCTTAAGCTACTCAAGGAATGCTGGCTGTCGGAGGAAGATGACGTCAACCTGCTGGAGTATGTGATGAATTTCAAAGAACGGCTGTCCACTGCTTTACAGCTGGCGAGAGAGAATTTAGGAGCTGCTCAGGAGAAGATGAAGACTTGGTATGATAAGAAGTCCAGGTTACGCCACTTTCAGCCAGGAGATCAGGTTTTGATTCTGCTACCAGTTCATGGGCAACCTCTTCAAGCCAAGTTTAGTGGTCCTTATTTCGTGGAGAAGAAACTCAGTGATGTCAACTATGTCATCGCCACACCAGATCGTAGAAAGAGCAAGCAACTTTGTCACATCAACATGCTAAAATTATATCACAGGCGGGACGAAAATAATCCAGTCTGCACTGTAGCTGTTCCACCCGAGTCTGCAAGTGAAGCTCTCCCATGCAGTATGTGCCTGAGTGATAGTTTGGGGAAGAATCCTGATATCATGAATGATCTCCAGACTAAGCTTTCTCATCTACCACCCAAGGAAAGGCAGGAGTTTTCGGCATTACTGCAGGAGTACCCGCAAGTGTTCCGTGCTACTCCAGGAAGAACCACTGTGTTGATGCATGATGTCGATGTTGGAGACGCAAAGCCAATTAAATTGCCTCCTTACCGTGTGAACCCAGTGAAAGTTCCTCTCATCCAGAAGGAGCTTGGCTACCTGTTGGACCACAAGATGATTGAGCCCCGTCAGAGCGAGTGGAGTTCTCCTGTCACTCTAGTCCCTAAGCCAGGTGGGTCACGGAGGCTTTGCATCGACTACAGACGTGTTAATCAGATAACCAAAACAGACACTTACCCTCTCCCTCGTGTGGAAGATTGCATAGACAAGATCGGAAAGGCTAGGTACATAAGTAAGTTTGATTTGTTAAAGGGATACTGGCAAGTACCTATGACTGAACGTGCTAGGGAGATCTCATGTTTTGTAACACTAGGAAAGATATTTGCGTGTTCTGTAATGCCATGTACAGATTGTTTTAGAGTAATAAGAAATTTCCTTTGTAAATTTCTTTTTTCTTTGTGGGGAGGTGTTACATAGCCTATGATTTCATCATCCTTTGTGTAATTTTAACGCACAGTATGCTGCATGTTTGATCACGAGCGTGTTCTGCCTCAGTCCCCCCCTTCTACCGTTATAGTAGAGTAAGTCGTTCTCTCTGTTGTCCAGAGCGGGATTGTGAACTCTATGTCCCCATGGCTTTCATTTGCGCGTCCTCTTACAAGTTGTATCAGGCTCTGCCAGCCCCTATATAATGAGCTCAGTCTCTGCATCATGGCCACTTAGATCTGCTCCTCATTTTGTTCACATTTCTGTCCTCCCCTGTACAGATATTATTATTGTGAGTGCTCAAGAAATCTCCAACCATCTAGCAGCTGTGTGTAATTTGAGTATAACTGTTGTTGCATTTTTTCTTGTACTGTATAGCATAAGATTAATTTGTAGGCCTAGTGAAGTTTTTGTAATTCGTGTGGGGTTCTTTATGTCAGTCATTTTTGATAATAGTTTGTATCTGTAATAATTTATCTGGCGTTCACTGAGTATTATCTGGTATCTCATTTTATCAGGGCTGACTTAGATAAATTTACTCTTGCTAATTTCGTGTTAATAGAGGCTATTGCAGTTAACCATATATTTAACCTGTTTATTTGCCATTACATTATCCTTATGAGTTCTGAATGTTTTGTTGTTAGTTTAAGCATTAAACTTTAACTTGTAATTTTACCTAACTCTTTTGTTTTGAACCTGGAACTTTACGGGACAGTAGTGACTCTTAGTATTCTCACTTAATGTGTACATTATCTTTCTCTGTTCCGTAACAATATATATATATATATATATATATATATATATATATATATATATATATATATATATATATATATATATATATCCCATTGGATCACAGGGGTGCTGGGCGAGGCATGGCACTGGGCGGGTACTAAGCGTACCGCCCTCCGCCTATCGGCTCTTAGTCGCGAAGCTCATAGGCCCCTACCCGGGGGTTCCCTACTTTATAAAGACTTGAAGAATCCCAGTTCTGTCCAATATTCTTGACACTGGGCTCCAATGGGTTAAAGAGACTGATAGGTTTGCCAGTCATTAATATACTATATATATATATATATATATATATATATATATATATATATTATACACGCACACACACACACACACACACACACACACACACACACACACACACACACACTTCAGGGAGAATCTTCAGTCAAGTAGTTTTGGAATGAGCTTGTGATTCTTCTGGCCGCGACATCCAAGAAGGTAGCTAAGGTATTAAACAGGAATGACGTAAAATGTAATATAATTAGTCGCCGGAGCGTTGCAGTCTAAATCTGTTCATATATCACACTCCCAGTCCCAGCGCTCACCTCAGGTGATGGCAGCTGACACACCACTGAGCCTCCATAATATAATAACCTACATCCTTCCACACCATATTCGAGTTTCCTCTCATTCTCCCATCAGTTTAGCTTCTGTAGGCAATGACCATCAGTGCCCTAACATGCGAATATCCTGTGAAATGTATGCAATTACCACTTATATCGAGGTGAATTGCAATACACATTACTGTATGGTTAAGTAGCTGATAAATTTACGGTACTGTACATCTGAAGTTGCGTTTGATAGATCCATTCTGGATGAGGTAGCGAGAACTCTGACGTTTTAAAGTTATTATAACAGTGTTACCGCCTTTGGCACGAGAACATTTTCAATTTAATCCTGGTATCTCCAGATGATTTGAGCCAGCTTATGGGTGACTTTTCGAAATGAGGGGGTTAGATGTAAAAATCATTAATCTCTCTACTGCTAGAGGCCCTCCCTAATTTGAATACAATCGATTGATGGCAGTCTAATTAGAATAAAAACTACGTCATACGAGTATGAATGGAAGGATTACCATTCCTTGATGGCCAATGATATGTCAGAAACCTACTCCCCCCACCCCCCGCTAATATCATCACACCATTCCTCAGTGAAACAGTTCCAGGTTATGGCAATAAAGATGATTCGCTGTTAAAACCCAGTTGGATTCAAATATGGGTTCATGTTGGAGGGACGATAAGATGCAGAACTAGCACGGGAATATTCTGGACTGGAACAGAGGCAAAGGTCCAGAAAGTTAAAGTTTCTTAAAGTACGACATGGCAAAGATTTTGAAAAGATTTAAGGCTAAATACCACAGAGTGCGAAGCGTGGACTTTTCCCTTTGAGGGAGGACTATAGTCGGAATTTAACTTTCTCCATGCTAGCAATATATAAATGAGGAAGGGGTGTTTTTTCGGGAGCGTGGTATACGTGCAGGTATCAGTGCTGTAGTGGTCCTGTTTGCATGTCAGAGACTGTTTATGTCATCGGTAGGGCTGACAGGGAGCGAGAATACGCGAACAGATGACTTTCTATGTGAAAGGCTATACCACCAACACCCACTTTGATCTCTTCAGTATGATGACGCCATTTGCATTTTATTCTTGTTAACCCCAGACGATTTCATCCAGCTTATGGAAGACGTTTTGCTCTGTCGAGGTTGGATATAACCTGCGTTAACATCTCCATTGCTAGTGGTCGTTCTTAAATTGAACGAAACTGTCTAGAGGTAGCAAGACCAAAGGAAAAAAAAAATTACGTCAACCAGATTTAACAGAATAAATGACCGCTAAGGCTTAGGTTTTGAACCCTAGACTCAGGGCACATGCTTCTTGAGACGAGTAAGCCACCTCAGCTCGGCGCTGTTTAAGGCGCTGCAGACTGAACAGTTAGTTAAGGAAATCACTGTGTTCTGGGTTTGAGGACAGACCTTCTGGTGGATAGGCCTACACGGTGTTACAGTCACAGTCTGCGTACAGACACAATCTAGAGAGCAAAGTGTGGGTAGGATTATAGGAACCTATAATCCTATAGTAACCTATAATGCTATAATGACATCTTCCATATATAAAACATAGACTGAAATATAAATATTCACTGTCTTATTAAGGCTTGAGCCAACTCAGTTATGGAAATAAAGTTGTATTTGGCAGTCATATGAACACAGTTTACAGCGTCGTGCTCATGTGATCGGCATAACAAATAAAAACAGTGCAGGTAGGTTTGTTTGATGGTGTTGTATGGTGATGGTGGTGCTAGTGGCTCATATTTTTCGTAAAATTATATGAAAATATATCAGTTCCTGTAAGAGATCACAAAAAGTACTATGCATACATCCTTCCCTTGAATACATCAACTTGCTACAAGCCATCGCTAAATTAACTTTCATACTGATGTCACTAGAAAGACGTTCTGTTTTGTAATGTGCTCAACGACAGAGAATGAGTGTTGTATTTTCATATATGACACCAGAATCATCATACTGTTAGCAGCATCACTGACATTCATTCCTGACAGGAAAACCTCCTATAATAAGCTCCGTCCCCGGGTTATGTAACTCGACGCACCCTCACTGCTGACACAACATTTACTTTCACCCACTTCCGTCTCGCGTGGATTTTAAGGTCAAGACTTCCCAGGTGACGCCCAGGACGGCAGATTCCACCAGCACATGAAGACTTAACGCTTTCTTCAATACGACGGTGTCGTTTTATCTTAATTCTTTGCAGCCTCCAAATGACCATGTTTCACTTTCGAAAGAATTTTTGTATTAAAGATGTAGGAAAAACAAAAGGCGTCATCGTAGTGAAGGGGCTAGTGCATTGACTGGCGATGTAGTTTATTGGCTACTTCTTACTGGCTTCAGGCTTTACTTTCTCTCTCTCTCTCTCTCTCTCTCTCTCTCTAAATTATCTATTTTTTTCTTAGGAGGAAACTTTTTGTGATAAAGCCAGTGAAAACCGTATCTAACCTTCCCAGTTCAGAAATTTTCCTCTAAACTGAATAACGTCATCTGGAGGTAGCAAGACTGAAACATACGGGTCATCGCAAAGTAGTTAATGCAGTCTATCAGCGGGCGAGTCACCTTCTAATACGGATGACATGGAAAAGCGCAGTGACACATCCGCAAAAAATAAGTAAATAAATAAAAAAATAAATAAAAATGCCGTACCTAATTTTATTTATAGCATAAAATACAATGAATTCAATAGTTTGATTCTTTATGCCTGCAAGAAAAAAAAAAAAATGCATATATATTCTCATCAATAGGATGTAGCTAATTGTTCCCTATGACCTGTTCCTTCAACTCATAGTTGGTAATATATCCTGAACAAATAGTTTTTGGATTCCTTCATACACGTGAGGGTCCTATAAAATATTATATCTGGATAATATTTCACTATCATGAATATGAATCCTTGGTTCACCTACTGTAGTATTCAGACTTTCACAGGTACTGGCTGAAAGTACATTTCGACACAAGACAGAGAGAGAAAATATCTGGGTCGTTTCTTTACCAATTCACACCTCCAGAAAATTGAGAGAACTTGAACTTATATGCAGGTATGTCTTCCCCTCATTTGAACACGGGAAACAGGGTTCGAACGATGAAGATAACGAAGATGTTTGCAAAGAAGCTGAAAATTGGCAAATTGGTACCTATAGAGAGGTGTTTCTTCACTATTCACCGAAGTTGGAATACATATCGATACTGATCGTCCTAATTATATCGCTGTCTCCATCGGGTACAAGATAATAGTTTAAAGACAATGTTTTCTCTGTTATAATTCGGGCACTGTGCAGTTATTCAGTATATGGGAAGCAGGACATAGGTCAATAATAAATAATTTATGAGACTGACGGAGTCGAACCAGATTCACAGCAGCATACGTGATGAAACAAACAATAGACCGTGACCATCTTAGGCTACTGCAGCACTGCGCCCCTGGACCTGCTCAGTTCCATTTTTGCGGCTTCTCATATCGCTTCTCCTACCTTCCTACGCCGTCAGTAGCTTCCTCCATCTCACCAAGGTACTGTACTTTCGCTATTCCAGTAACTAACACACACAAACACACACCTGGCAGTAATTTTTAAATCGTCACTGAGATACTAACAAGGTTAAAAGAATTTTAAGAACGAATCTTTCCCAGTACAAGGAAGAAGGCCGTTCTGCCGAGATTACAGTATCAGACAATCGCGTTATAAGTTGTCGTTTGATCAAATTAGGCATTTTGGCCTTATGCGCAGTGCTGTAATTGAACTGAACATTACCTACAACTTCTACTCTTTTTGTTAGATACTCCCCAGATGTGGTGGTCTTTCTGAATTTTCTTCTTTGTGTGTGTGTGTTTGTGTGTGTGTGTTTGTGTGTGTGTGTGTTTGTGTGTGTGTGTGTGTTTGTGTGTGTTTGTGTGTGTGTGTGTGTTTGTGTGTGTGTGTGTGTGTGTTTGTGTGTGTGTGTGTGTGTTTGTGTGTGTGTGTGTGTGTTTGTTTGTGTGTGTGTTTGTTTGTGTGTGTGTGTGTTTGTTTGTGTGTGTGTGTGTTTGTGTGTGTGTGTGTGTGTGTTTGTGTGTGTGTGTTTGTGTGTGTTTGTGTGTGTGTGTTTGTTTGTGTGTGTGTGTGTGTTTGTGTGTGTGTGTGTGTGTGTTTGTGTGTGTGTGTGTGTGTGTTTGTGTTTTTGTGTTTGTGTGTGTGTGTGTGTGTGTGTGTGTGTGTTTGTGTGTTTGTGTGTTTGTGTGTGTGTGTGTGTGTGTGTGTGTGTGTTTGTGTGTGTGTTTGTGTGTGTGTTTGTGTGTGTGTGTGTGTGTTTGTGTGTGTGTGTGTGTGTTTGTGTGTGTGTTTGTGTGTGTGTTTGTGTGTTTGTGTGTGTGTGTTTGTGTGTGTGTGTTTGTGTGTGTGTGTTTGTGTGTGTGTGTTTGTGTGTGTGTGTTTGTGTGTGTGTTTGTGTGTGTGTTTGTGTGTGTGTTTGTGTGTGTGTTTGTGTGTGTGTTTGTGTGTGTGTTTGTGTGTGTGTTTGTGTGTGTGTTTGTGTGTGTGTTTGTGTGTGTGTTTGTGTGTGTGTGTGTATTTGTGTGTGTGTGAGTAGCACAGCCGACACTGGGTTAATGATTTTAATGTGATTTACCAGGATGGATGCGAGATTTACAGATGGGCCCGTTTGAATTTTATATTGACCGAAATTTTTCCAAACGGGAGCTTTGATTCCTAATTGTTTCTATCGGCTTTACAGCACAGAATGCGTCTGGGATTTTCTGTTCTCCTGCGTCGATGCATGAATAATGGTTCCAAGCAAAGTGAAGCGTGGATCGGAAACTAGTCTCGTTGGAGCAAGTGTCAAGTAGCCTGATAGGACTGTGAAGTGCTTATATTTATTTTTTTAACGTGTCCGACTCCGGGCAAAGGCTTCAGGGCCCATTCCCAAGTACCAGTAGTCCTCCTTGGGGCCCAGTAGTTCTCCCACATCTCCACATGTCACCACTTCGGCACTGACACCCACCATTCATATTGAGTACGTGGTAGGACTGTCTCATATAGGACTGGTTTACTGGTATTAGAGGGGGTATATTTACAACATGTCGGCGGGTCATCTGGTAAATCAGAAAAGTCTGCTTTTATGAAATTCAAATCCTTAAACTGTTCCCTGTCCCAGCTGGGATTCGAACCTAGGCCTATTAGGGCTGCAGGCCCCCTCTCTACCGATTCAGCCACCGCCTCTATTTCATAATTGCTTTAACGTGCCACATTATGAAGTGCAGTTTCATATACAGTAAAGTTTTGTACATGGCGAATTGATGTATTTAGGATGCTCAACGTTAGATAGATCATCCACTGCAAAAGTGTATGTTTTGTCTTCAGCCGCCATGACTGGATGTGGCCTGGCCCAAGTGCTGTACCAGCTTCAGCAAGGTTTATACAACTTTGACCTGAGGCAGTGGGTCAGCCAGGAGGACCTTAACTACTGGGCGAGCCAGCTTTTTGACGTAAAGGTAGCCTTGGTGATTGGGGTGATGATGGCGGCGGTGGTGGTCTCAATGGTGGTGCTGCTGGAGATCTCTGCAGCGTCTTATGTCGTTTTCGCCAGGAGAACGCTGGCCTTCGTCGCTTATACCTGGCAGGACTCCCGCCAGCTGCCCATGGACCACCCCGAGCTAGCAAGGTAAGTCAGGATAAAGGATCGGTTGTGGTAATCAATAGATTAAGGCAGTCACCAATCCTGCACTTCCGCTATCCTCAGTTTCACAAACATGAGCCTGGAAGAGGGAGGAAATAGCTAACGAGAAACTTTAAGTTCGTCACCGCAATATTCTATCACATACCACTGAGATAAGAGAAAACAGCTACCTGTTTTTCCTGATATTCCTAAGAAGGGCTCACTGAAGTTGGGACAGTCTATCTCTTTGATGTATAGAATAAGAAACTATAGTGATAAAAATCTATATGGATACCCTTCCTGGCAATTTTGACTTGTTACCTATATTGTCATTTAACCATACTGTACATGCACGGTACGTAGCATCGCCACTGTAATGCCGCGTGTTTCCAACAGCCGCAATCTGGAGCAGATGATGCAGGTCCTGGACGCACTGGCTGAGATGGCTATCAAATGGGAGGAGTCCAACGCCATAGAAGACACGTACACCACCCTCTGACCTTCCCTAACATTTGAACTGTGAATATAGCATGTATAACCTGCAACCTCGGAGTCTTTCACCTGTAGACTTTGAATATCTATTGTATGTAGCCTCTGACCTCCAAAAAAATATAATACATACCGGTAATGTGTTCAAAGAAAAGTCACAGGGGTCAATTTGGATGGTCAGGTTTTCTGGCTGGTCTGTGATACATAGGCTACTGAACATTCCATTATGAGGCCATGATATCAGATTATGAACATAATAGTTCGTTTCCTAGATTTGTGTTTATCTTAATTTATTGTACCTATAAAATGTTTGTTACATGATTATAATTAATATACTATAAACTCATTCTTGTGTATTTGCAATTTGACTTTACTAAAACACGCTTGATACTATCTTTTAATAGCCATATCACTGTATGAGACGAAGAGGACGAATGGCGTAGTAAACTATTAAATGTGAGCATTTGTGGACTTTGTAAAGAGGGAGTTGGTGTGTTAATGAGTGGTTAATGGCACAGAGTAATGAATGATGAACTCAAGGTGCATTGTGAGACTGAGGCAAATGGATATGCACCGTGTGTTGCATGAAGGTTGGAGAAGGTCTTTACATATATAGCCCCATATGGCTCGGATATCTGGCACAAGAAATCCATTATTCAATTTGATTCAATATCTATAGCGAGATAATTTAGCCTCAAAGGAGCCTATGGTGAAAGGGTCATTAATGTGAGTTATTTATTAAAAGGATAATGATAGAACATAATGCAATTATTGTTCCGAGTGATATCGACTGACAGTTCT